>NC_080633.1:136645052-136977274 GCF_027579445.1 Ammospiza nelsoni
TGCCATGTCCCTCATATCTTCCTCTGCAAGTTGTGCCTTCCTCCTTGACTTTTTCCCCTGCTTTTGCAACATCTGTGAGCTTAGTTTTGGCATGTTATGGTCATTTGCAATGCAGCTGATTTCCTGACAGCCCATTTTTTGAAGACACTAAAATTCCCAATTTTCTGCTTTTTTCAATTGCATTTCATTTGAACCTATCTCCTTTCCAGAGTGTTTGTAATCCTTTCTGTTTGAGTCCGCAAGATTCCTTTTCCCTTCCCGAAAGGAAATTTCATTTCCTTTCGGGAAGGGAAAAGGAATCTTGCGATTTCAATGGGGACCAATAGAGGAATCTTTGGTGCATGTCCATGCCCTTGCTGGCATGCCATGCCTTTTGATGGCTTTGACTTTGGGAAAGATTTTTTTCTTTTTTAGAAGTATCCATGCCATGTCCCTCATATCTTCGCTCCAAGTTGTGTCTTCCTCCTTGACATTTTCCTCTGCTTTTGCAACATCTGTGAGCTTAGTTTTGGCATGTTTTGGTCCTTTGCACTGCGGCTGATATAATCCCGGGCCATTTCCTTACAGTCACTCAATCTCCCAAATTTTATTTTTTTCTTCTCCAATTGCAATTCCCTTGATGGTATCTCCATTCCAGCATGTTTGTAAGTCCTTCTTCTCTGTTTTGGCCTTCAGTGGGGACCAATTTTCACAAGCATTGCTGCATGTGCCTGCACTTGATGGCGTATGGCCTGCCTGCATTTTTTTGGCTCTGACTTTGGGAAAGATTTTTTTCTTTTCTTTAAGAATCCATGCCATGTCCAACATATCTTCGCTCCAAGTTGTATCTTCCTCCTTGACATTTTCCTCTGCTTTTGCAACATCTGTGAGCTTAGTTTTGGCATGTTTTGGTCCTTTGCACTGCGGCTGATATAATCCCGGGCCATTTCCTTAGAGTCACTAAATTTCCCAAATTTTTTTTTTTTCTCCTCCAATTGCAATTCTTTTGATGGTATCACCATTCCAGCATGCTTGTAAGTCCTTCTTCTCTGTTTTGGCCTTCAGTGGGGACCAATTTTCACAAGCACTGCGGCATGTGCCTGCACTTGATGGCATATGGCCTGCCTGCATTTACTGGCTTTGAGTTTGGGAAAGATTATTTTTCTTTTTTGTAAGTATCCATGCCATGTCCCTCATTTCTTCCTCTGCAAGTTGTGCCTTCCTCCTTGACTTTTTCCCCTGCTTTTGCAACATCTGTGAGCTTAGTTTTGGCATGTTATGGTCATTTGCAATGCAGCTGATTTCCTGACAGCCCATTTTTTGAAGACACTAAAATTCCCGATTTTCTGCTTTTTTCAATTGCATTTCATTTGAACCTATCTCCTTTCCAGAGTGTTTGTAAGCCTTTCTGTTTGAGTCCGCAAGATTCCTTTTCCCTTCCCGAAAGGAAATTTCATTTCCTTTCGGGAAGGGAAAAGGAATCTTGCGATTTCAATGGGGACCAATAGAGGAATCTTTGGTGCATGTCCATGCCCTTGCTGGCATGCCATGCCTTTTGATGGCTTTGACTTTGGGAAAGATTTTTTTCTTTTTTAGAAGTATCCATGCCATGTCCCTCATATCTTCGCTCCAAGTTGTGTCTTCCTCCTTGACATTTTCCTCTGCTTTTGCAACATCTGTGAGCTTAGTTTTGGCATGTTTTGGTCCTTTGCACTGCGGCTGATATAATCCCGGGCCATTTCCTTACAGTCACTCAATCTCCCAAATTTTATTTTTTTCTTCCCAATTGCAAATCCTTTGATGGTATCTCCATTCCAGCATGTTTGTAAGTCCTTCTTCTCTGTTTTGGCCTTCAGTGGGGACCAATTTTCACAAGCATTGCTGCATGTGCCTGCACTTGATGGCGTATGGCCTGCCTGCATTTTGTTGGCTCTGACTTTGGGAAAGATTTTTTTCTTTTCTTTAAGTATCCATGCCATGTCCAACATATCTTCGCTCCAAGTTGTATCTTCCTCCTTGACATTTTCCTCTGCTTTTGCAACATCTGTGAGCTTAGTTTTGGCATGTTTTGGTCCTTTGCCCTGCGGCTGATATAATCCCGGGCCATTTCCTTACAGTCACTAAATTTCCCAAATTTTTTTTTTTTCTCCTCCAATTGCAATTCTTTTGATGGTATCTCCATTCCAGCATGTTTGTAAGTCCTTCTTCTCTGTTTTGGCCTTCAGTGGGGACCAATTTTCACAAGCATTGCTGCATGTGCCTGCACTTGATGGCGTATGGCCTGCCTGCATTTTGTTGGCTCTGACTTTGGGAAAGATTTTTTTCTTTTCTTTAAGTATCCATGCCATGTCCAACATATCTTCGCTCCAAGTTGTATCTTCCTCCTTGACATTTTCCTCTGCTTTTGCAACATCTGTGAGCTTAGTTTTGGCATGTTTTGGTCCTTTGCACTGCGGCTGATATAATCCCGGGCCATTTCCTTAGAGTCACTAAATTTCCCAAATTTTTTTTTTTTCTCCTCCAATTGCAATTCTTCTGATGGTATCACCATTCCAGCATGCTTGTAAGTCCTTCTTCTCTGTTTTGGCCTTCAGTGGGGACCAATTTTCACAAGCACTGCGGCATGTGCCTGCACTTGATGGCGTATGGCCTGCCTGCATTTACTGGCTTTGAGTTTGGGAAAGATTATTTTTCTTTTTTGTAAGTATCCATGCCATGTCCCTCATATCTTCCTCTGCAAGTTGTGCCTTCCTCCTTGACTTTTTCCCCTGCTTTTGCAACATCTGTGAGCTTAGTTTTGGCATGTTATGGTCATTTGCAATGCAGCTGATTTCCTGACAGCCCATTTTTTGAAGACACTAAAATTCCCGATTTTCTGCTTTTTTCAATTGCATTTCATTTGAACCTATCTCCTTTCCAGAGTGTTTGTAATCCTTTCTGTTTGAGTCCGCAAGATTCCTTTTCCCTTCCCGAAAGGAAATTTCATTTCCTTTCGGGAAGGGGAAAGGAATCTTGCGATTTCAATGAGGACCAATAGAGGAATCTTTGGTGCATGTCCATGCCCTTGCTGGCATGCCATGCCTTTTGATGGCTTTGACTTTGGGAAAGATTTTTTTCTTTTTTGTAAGTATCCATGCCATGTCCCTCATATCTTCGCTCCAAGTTGTGTCTTCCTCCTTGACATTTTCCTCTGCTTTTGCAACATCTGTGAGCTTAGTTTTGGCATGTTTTGGTCCTTTGCACTGCGGCTGATATAATCCCGGGCCATTTCCTTACAGTCACTCAATCTCCCAAATTTTATTTTTTTCTTCTCCAATTGCAATTCCCTTGATGGTATCTCCATTCCAGCATGTTTGTAAGTCCTTCTTCTCTGTTTTGGCCTTCAGTGGGGACCAATTTTCACAAGCATTGCTGCATGTGCCTGCACTTGATGGCGTATGGCCTGCCTGCATTTTTTTGGCTCTGACTTTGGGAAAGATTTTTTTCTTTTCTTTAAGAATCCATGCCATGTCCAACATATCTTCGCTCCAAGTTGTATCTTCCTCCTTGACATTTTCCTCTGCTTTTGCAACATCTGTGAGCTTAGTTTTGGCATGTTTTGGTCCTTTGCACTGCGGCTGATATAATCCCGGGCCATTTCCTTACAGTCACTCAATCTCCCAAATTTTTTTTTTTTCTCCTCCAATTGCAATTCTTTTGATGGTATCACCATTCCAGCATGCTTGTAAGTCCTTCTTCTCTGTTTTGGCCTTCAGTGGGGACCAATTTTCACAAGCACTGCGGCATGTGCCTGCACTTGATGGCGTATGGCCTGCCTGCATTTACTGGCTTTGAGTTTGGGAAAGATTATTTTTCTTTTTTGTAAGTATCCATGCCATGTCCCTCATATCTTCCTCTGCAAGTTGTGCCTTCCTCCTTGACTTTTTCCCCTGCTTTTGCAACATCTGTGAGCTTAGTTTTGGCATGTTTTTGTCCTTTGCACTGCGGCTGATATAATCCCGGGCCATTTCCTTACAGTCACTAAATTTCCCAAATTTTCTTTTTGTCTCCTCTAATTGCAATTCCTTTGATGGTATCTCCATTCCAGCATGTTTGTAAGTCCTTTTCTCTCTTTTGGCCTTCAGTGGGGACCAATTTTCACAAGCATTGCTGCATGTGCCTGCACTTGATGGCGTATGGCCTGCCTGCATTTTTTTGGCTCTGACTTTGGGAAAGATTTTTTTCTTTTCTTTAAGAATCCATGCCATGTCCAACATATCTTCGCTCCAAGTTGTATCTTCCTCCTTGACATTTTCCTCTGCTTTTGCAACATCTGTGAGCTTAGTTTTGGCATGTTTTGGTCCTTTGCACTGCGGCTGATATAATCCCGGGCCATTTCCTTACAGTCACTAAATTTCCCAAATTTTTTTTTTTCTCCTCCAATTGCAATTCTTTTGATGGTATCACCATTCCAGCATGCTTGTAAGTCCTTCTTCTCTGTTTTGGCCTTCAGTGGGGACCAATTTTCACAAGCACTGCGGCATGTGCCTGCACTTGATGGCATATGGCCTGCCTGCATTTACTGGCTTTGAGTTTGGGAAAGATTATTTTTCTTTTTTGTAAGTATCCATGCCATGTCCCTCATTTCTTCCTCTGCAAGTTGTGCCTTCCTCCTTGACTTTTTCCCCTGCTTTTGCAACATCTGTGAGCTTAGTTTTGGCATGTTATGGTCATTTGCAATGCAGCTGATTTCCTGACAGCCCATTTTTTGAAGACACTAAAATTCCCGATTTTCTGCTTTTTTCAATTGCATTTCATTTGAACCTATCTCCTTTCCAGAGTGTTTGTAATCCTTTCTGTTTGAGTCCGCAAGATTCCTTTTCCCTTCCCGAAAGGAAATTTCATTTCCTTTCGGGAAGGGAAAAGGAATCTTGCGATTTCAATGGGGACCAATAGAGGAATCTTTGGTGCATGTCCATGCCCTTGCTGGCATGCCATGCCTTTTGATGGCTTTGACTTTGGGAAAGATTTTTTTCTTTTTTAGAAGTATCCATGCCATGTCCCTCATATCTTCGCTCCAAGTTGTGTCTTCCTCCTTGACATTTTCCTCTGCTTTTGCAACATCTGTGAGCTTAGTTTTGGCATGTTTTGGTCCTTTGCACTGCGGCTGATATAATCCCGGGCCATTTCCTTACAGTCACTCAATCTCCCAAATTTTATTTTTTTCTTCTCCAATTGCAATTCCCTTGATGGTATCTCCATTCCAGCATGTTTGTAAGTCCTTCTTCTCTGTTTTGGCCTTCAGTGGGGACCAATTTTCACAAGCATTGCTGCATGTGCCTGCACTTGATGGCGTATGGCCTGCCTGCATTTTTTTGGCTCTGACTTTGGGAAAGATTTTTTTCTTTTCTTTAAGAATCCATGCCATGTCCAACATATCTTCGCTCCAAGTTGTATCTTCCTCCTTGACATTTTCCTCTGCTTTTGCAACATCTGTGAGCTTAGTTTTGGCATGTTTTGGTCCTTTGCACTGCGGCTGATATAATCCCGGGCCATTTCCTTAGAGTCACTAAATTTCCCAAATTTTTTTTTTTTCTCCTCCAATTGCAATTCTTTTGATGGTATCACCATTCCAGCATGCTTGTAAGTCCTTCTTCTCTGTTTTGGCCTTCAGTGGGGACCAATTTTCACAAGCACTGCGGCATGTGCCTGCACTTGATGGCATATGGCCTGCCTGCATTTACTGGCTTTGAGTTTGGGAAAGATTATTTTTCTTTTTTGTAAGTATCCATGCCATGTCCCTCATTTCTTCCTCTGCAAGTTGTGCCTTCCTCCTTGACTTTTTCCCCTGCTTTTGCAACATCTGTGAGCTTAGTTTTGGCATGTTATGGTCATTTGCAATGCAGCTGATTTCCTGACAGCCCATTTTTTGAAGACACTAAAATTCCCGATTTTCTGCTTTTTTCAATTGCATTTCATTTGAACCTATCTCCTTTCCAGAGTGTTTGTAAGCCTTTCTGTTTGAGTCCGCAAGATTCCTTTTCCCTTCCCGAAAGGAAATTTCATTTCCTTTCGGGAAGGGAAAAGGAATCTTGCGATTTCAATGGGGACCAATAGAGGAATCTTTGGTGCATGTCCATGCCCTTGCTGGCATGCCATGCCTTTTGATGGCTTTGACTTTGGGAAAGATTTTTTTCTTTTTTAGAAGTATCCATGCCATGTCCCTCATATCTTCGCTCCAAGTTGTGTCTTCCTCCTTGACATTTTCCTCTGCTTTTGCAACATCTGTGAGCTTAGTTTTGGCATGTTTTGGTCCTTTGCACTGCGGCTGATATAATCCCGGGCCATTTCCTTACAGTCACTCAATCTCCCAAATTTTATTTTTTTCTTCTCCAATTGCAATTCCCTTGATGGTATCTCCATTCCATCATGTTTGTAAGTCCTTCTTCTCTGTTTTGGCCTTCAGTGGGGACCAATTTTCACAAGCATTGCTGCATGTGCCTGCACTTGATGGCGTATGGCCTGCCTGCATTTTTTTGGCTCTGACTTTGGGAAAGATTTTTTTCTTTTCTTTAAGAATCCATGCCATGTCCAACATATCTTCGCTCCAAGTTGTATCTTCCTCCTTGACATTTTCCTCTGCTTTTGCAACATCTGTGAGCTTTGTTTTGGCATGTTTTGGTCCTTTGCCCTGCGGCTGATATAATCCCGGGCCATTTCCTTAGAGTCACTAAATTTCCCAAATTTTTTTTTTTTCTCCTCCAATTGCAATTCTTTTGATGGTATCACCATTCCAGCATGCTTGTAAGTCCTTCTTCTCTGTTTTGGCCTTCAGTGGGGACCAATTTTCACAAGCACTGCGGCATGTGCCTGCACTTGATGGCGTATGGCCTGCCTGCATTTACTGGCTTTGAGTTTGGGAAAGATTATTTTTCTTTTTTGTAAGTATCCATGCCATGTCCCTCATATCTTCCTCTGCAAGTTGTGCCTTCCTCCTTGACTTTTTCCCCTGCTTTTGCAACATCTGTGAGCTTAGTTTTGGCATGTTATGGTCATTTGCAATGCAGCTGATTTCCTGACAGCCCATTTTTTGAAGACACTAAAATTCCCGATTTTCTGCTTTTTTCAATTGCATTTCATTTGAACCTATCTCCTTTCCAGAGTGTTTGTAATCCTTTCTGTTTGAGTCCGCAAGATTCCTTTTCCCTTCCCGAAAGGAAATTTCATTTCCTTTCGGGAAGGGAAAAGGAATCTTGCGATTTCAATGGGGACCAATAGAGGAATCTTTGGTGCATGTCCATGCCCTTGCTGGCATGCCATGCCTTTTGATGGCTTTGACTTTGGGAAAGATTTTTTTCTTTTTTAGAAGTATCCATGCCATGTCCCTCATATCTTCGCTCCAAGTTGTGTCTTCCTCCTTGACATTTTCCTCTGCTTTTGCAACATCTGTGAGCTTAGTTTTGGCATGTTTTGGTCCTTTGCACTGCGGCTGATATAATCCCGGGCCATTTCCTTACAGTCACTCAATCTCCCAAATTTTATTTTTTTCTTCCCAATTGCAAATCCTTTGATGGTATCTCCATTCCAGCATGTTTGTAAGTCCTTCTTCTCTGTTTTGGCCTTCAGTGGGGACCAATTTTCACAAGCATTGCTGCATGTGCCTGCACTTGATGGCGTATGGCCTGCCTGCATTTTGTTGGCTCTGACTTTGGGAAAGATTTTTTTCTTTTCTTTAAGTATCCATGCCATGTCCAACATATCTTCGCTCCAAGTTGTATCTTCCTCCTTGACATTTTCCTCTGCTTTTGCAACATCTGTGAGCTTAGTTTTGGCATGTTTTGGTCCTTTGCCCTGCGGCTGATATAATCCCGGGCCGTTTCCTTAGAGTCACTAAATTTCCCAAATTTTTTTTTTTTTCTCCTCCAATTGCAATTCTTTTGATGGTATCTCCATTCCAGCATGTTTGTAAGTCCTTCTTCTCTGTTTTGGCCTTCAGTGGGGACCAATTTTCACAAGCATTGCTGCATGTGCCTGCACTTGATGGCGTATGGCCTGCCTGCATTTTGTTGGCTCTGACTTTGGGAAAGATTTTTTTCTTTTCTTTAAGTATCCATGCCATGTCCAACATATCTTCGCTCCAAGTTGTATCTTCCTCCTTGACATTTTCCTCTGCTTTTGCAACATCTGTGAGCTTAGTTTTGGCATGTTTTGGTCCTTTGCACTGCGGCTGATATAATCCCGGGCCATTTCCTTAGAGTCACTAAATTTCCCAAATTTTTTTTTTTTCTCCTCCAATTGCAATTCTTCTGATGGTATCACCATTCCAGCATGCTTGTAAGTCCTTCTTCTCTGTTTTGGCCTTCAGTGGGGACCAATTTTCACAAGCACTGCGGCATGTGCCTGCACTTGATGGCGTATGGCCTGCCTGCATTTACTGGCTTTGAGTTTGGGAAAGATTATTTTTCTTTTTTGTAAGTATCCATGCCATGTCCCTCATATCTTCCTCTGCAAGTTGTGCCTTCCTCCTTGACTTTTTCCCCTGCTTTTGCAACATCTGTGAGCTTAGTTTTGGCATGTTATGGTCATTTGCAATGCAGCTGATTTCCTGACAGCCCATTTTTTGAAGACACTAAAATTCCCAATTTTCTGCTTTTTTCAATTGCATTTCATTTGAACCTATCTCCTTTCCAGAGTGTTTGTAATCCTTTCTGTTTGAGTCCGCAAGATTCCTTTTCCCTTCCCGAAAGGAAATTTCATTTCCTTTCGGGAAGGGAAAAGGAATCTTGCGATTTCAATGGGGACCAATAGAGGAATCTTTGGTGCATGTCCATGCCCTTGCTGGCATGCCATGCCTTTTGATGGCTTTGACTTTGGGAAAGATTTTTTTCTTTTTTAGAAGTATCCATGCCATGTCCCTCATATCTTCGCTCCAAGTTGTGTCTTCCTCCTTGACATTTTCCTCTGCTTTTGCAACATCTGTGAGCTTAGTTTTGGCATGTTTTGGTCCTTTGCACTGCGGCTGATATAATCCCGGGCCATTTCCTTACAGTCACTCAATCTCCCAAATTTTATTTTTTTCTTCTCCAATTGCAATTCCCTTGATGGTATCTCCATTCCAGCATGTTTGTAAGTCCTTCTTCTCTGTTTTGGCCTTCAGTGGGGACCAATTTTCACAAGCATTGCTGCATGTGCCTGCACTTGATGGCGTATGGCCTGCCTGCATTTTTTTGGCTCTGACTTTGGGAAAGATTTTTTTCTTTTCTTTAAGAATCCATGCCATGTCCAACATATCTTCGCTCCAAGTTGTATCTTCCTCCTTGACATTTTCCTCTGCTTTTGCAACATCTGTGAGCTTAGTTTTGGCATGTTTTGGTCCTTTGCACTGCGGCTGATATAATCCCGGGCCATTTCCTTAGAGTCACTAAATTTCCCAAATTTTTTTTTTTTCTCCTCCAATTGCAATTCTTTTGATGGTATCACCATTCCAGCATGCTTGTAAGTCCTTCTTCTCTGTTTTGGCCTTCAGTGGGGACCAATTTTCACAAGCACTGCGGCATGTGCCTGCACTTGATGGCATATGGCCTGCCTGCATTTACTGGTTTTGAGTTTGGGAAAGATTATTTTTCTTTTTTGTAAGTATCCATGCCATGTCCCTCATTTCTTCCTCTGCAAGTTGTGCCTTCCTCCTTGACTTTTTCCCCTGCTTTTGCAACATCTGTGAGCTTAGTTTTGGCATGTTATGGTCATTTGCAATGCAGCTGATTTCCTGACAGCCCATTTTTTGAAGACACTAAAATTCCCGATTTTCTGCTTTTTTCAATTGCATTTCATTTGAACCTATCTCCTTTCCAGAGTGTTTGTAAGCCTTTCTGTTTGAGTCCGCAAGATTCCTTTTCCCTTCCCGAAAGGAAATTTCATTTCCTTTCGGGAAGGGAAAAGGAATCTTGCGATTTCAATGGGGACCAATAGAGGAATCTTTGGTGCATGTCCATGCCCTTGCTGGCATGCCATGCCTTTTGATGGCTTTGACTTTGGGAAAGATTTTTTTCTTTTTTAGAAGTATCCATGCCATGTCCCTCATATCTTCGCTCCAAGTTGTGTCTTCCTCCTTGACATTTTCCTCTGCTTTTGCAACATCTGTGAGCTTAGTTTTGGCATGTTTTGGTCCTTTGCACTGCGGCTGATATAATCCCGGGCCATTTCCTTACAGTCACTCAATCTCCCAAATTTTATTTTTTTCTTCCCAATTGCAAATCCTTTGATGGTATCTCCATTCCAGCATGTTTGTAAGTCCTTCTTCTCTGTTTTGGCCTTCAGTGGGGACCAATTTTCACAAGCATTGCTGCATGTGCCTGCACTTGATGGCGTATGGCCTGCCTGCATTTTGTTGGCTCTGACTTTGGGAAAGATTTTTTTCTTTTCTTTAAGAATCCATGCCATGTCCAACATATCTTCGCTCCAAGTTGTATCTTCCTCCTTGACATTTTCCTCTGCTTTTGCAACATCTGTGAGCTTAGTTTTGGCATGTTTTGGTCCTTTGCCCTGCGGCTGATATAATCCCGGGCCATTTCCTTACAGTCACTAAATTTCCCAAATTTTTTTTTTTTCTCCTCCAATTGCAATTCTTTTGATGGTATCTCCATTCCAGCATGTTTGTAAGTCCTTCTTCTCTGTTTTGGCCTTCAGTGGGGACCAATTTTCACAAGCATTGCTGCATGTGCCTGCACTTGATGGCGTATGGCCTGCCTGCATTTTGTTGGCTCTGACTTTGGGAAAGATTTTTTTCTTTTCTTTAAGTATCCATGCCATGTCCAACATATCTTCGCTCCAAGTTGTATCTTCCTCCTTGACATTTTCCTCTGCTTTTGCAACATCTGTGAGCTTAGTTTTGGCATGTTTTGGTCCTTTGCACTGCGGCTGATATAATCCCGGGCCATTTCCTTAGAGTCACTAAATTTCCCAAATTTTTTTTTTTTCTCCTCCAATTGCAATTCTTCTGATGGTATCACCATTCCAGCATGCTTGTAAGTCCTTCTTCTCTGTTTTGGCCTTCAGTGGGGACCAATTTTCACAAGCACTGCGGCATGTGCCTGCACTTGATGGCGTATGGCCTGCCTGCATTTACTGGCTTTGAGTTTGGGAAAGATTATTTTTCTTTTTTGTAAGTATCCATGCCATGTCCCTCATATCTTCCTCTGCAAGTTGTGCCTTCCTCCTTGACTTTTTCCCCTGCTTTTGCAACATCTGTGAGCTTAGTTTTGGCATGTTATGGTCATTTGCAATGCAGCTGATTTCCTGACAGCCCATTTTTTGAAGACACTAAAATTCCCGATTTTCTGCTTTTTTCAATTGCATTTCATTTGAACCTATCTCCTTTCCAGAGTGTTTGTAATCCTTTCTGTTTGAGTCCGCAAGATTCCTTTTCCCTTCCCGAAAGGAAATTTCATTTCCTTTCGGGAAGGGGAAAGGAATCTTGCGATTTCAATGAGGACCAATAGAGGAATCTTTGGTGCATGTCCATGCCCTTGCTGGCATGCCATGCCTTTTGATGGCTTTGACTTTGGGAAAGATTTTTTTCTTTTTTGTAAGTATCCATGCCATGTCCCTCATATCTTCGCTCCAAGTTGTGTCTTCCTCCTTGACATTTTCCTCTGCTTTTGCAACATCTGTGAGCTTAGTTTTGGCATGTTTTGGTCCTTTGCACTGCGGCTGATATAATCCCGGGCCATTTCCTTACAGTCACTCAATCTCCCAAATTTTATTTTTTTCTTCTCCAATTGCAATTCCCTTGATGGTATCTCCATTCCAGCATGTTTGTAAGTCCTTCTTCTCTGTTTTGGCCTTCAGTGGGGACCAATTTTCACAAGCATTGCTGCATGTGCCTGCACTTGATGGCGTATGGCCTGCCTGCATTTTGTTGGCTCTGACTTTGGGAAAGATTTTTTTCTTTTCTTTAAGAATCCATGCCATGTCCCTCATATCTTCGCTCCAAGTTGTGTCTTCCTCCTTGACATTTTCCTCTGCTTTTGCAACATCTGTGAGCTTAGTTTTGGCATGTTTTGGTCCTTTGCACTGCGGCTGATATAATCCCGGGCCATTTCCTTACAGTCACTCAATCTCCCAAATTTTATTTTTTTCTTCTCCAATTGCAATTCCCTTGATGGTATCTCCATTCCAGCATGTTTGTAAGTCCTTCTTCTCTGTTTTGGCCTTCAGTGGGGACCAATTTTCACAAGCATTGCTGCATGTGCCTGCACTTGATGGCGTATGGCCTGCCTGCATTTTTTTGGCTCTGACTTTGGGAAAGATTTTTTTCTTTTCTTTAAGAATCCATGCCATGTCCAACATATCTTCGCTCCAAGTTGTATCTTCCTCCTTGACATTTTCCTCTGCTTTTGCAACATCTGTGAGCTTAGTTTTGGCATGTTTTGGTCCTTTGCCCTGCGGCTGATATAATCCCGGGCCATTTCCTTACAGTCACTAAATTTCCCAAATTTTTTTTTTTTCTCCTCCAATTGCAATTCTTTTGATGGTATCTCCATTCCAGCATGTTTGTAAGTCCTTCTTCTCTGTTTTGGCCTTCAGTGGGGACCAATTTTCACAAGCATTGCTGCATGTGCCTGCACTTGATGGCGTATGGCCTGCCTGCATTTTGTTGGCTCTGACTTTGGGAAAGATTTTTTTCTTTTCTTTAAGTATCCATGCCATGTCCAACATATCTTCGCTCCAAGTTGTATCTTCCTCCTTGACATTTTCCTCTGCTTTTGCAACATCTGTGAGCTTAGTTTTGGCATGTTTTGGTCCTTTGCACTGCGGCTGATATAATCCCGGGCCATTTCCTTAGAGTCACTAAATTTCCCAAATTTTTTTTTTTTCTCCTCCAATTGCAATTCTTCTGATGGTATCACCATTCCAGCATGCTTGTAAGTCCTTCTTCTCTGTTTTGGCCTTCAGTGGGGACCAATTTTCACAAGCACTGCGGCATGTGCCTGCACTTGATGGCGTATGGCCTGCCTGCATTTACTGGCTTTGAGTTTGGGAAAGATTATTTTTCTTTTTTGTAAGTATCCATGCCATGTCCCTCATATCTTCCTCTGCAAGTTGTGCCTTCCTCCTTGACTTTTTCCCCTGCTTTTGCAACATCTGTGAGCTTAGTTTTGGCATGTTATGGTCATTTGCAATGCAGCTGATTTCCTGACAGCCCATTTTTTGAAGACACTAAAATTCCCGATTTTCTGCTTTTTTCAATTGCATTTCATTTGAACCTATCTCCTTTCCAGAGTGTTTGTAATCCTTTCTGTTTGAGTCCGCAAGATTCCTTTTCCCTTCCCGAAAGGAAATTTCATTTCCTTTCGGGAAGGGGAAAGGAATCTTGCGATTTCAATGAGGACCAATAGAGGAATCTTTGGTGCATGTCCATGCCCTTGCTGGCATGCCATGCCTTTTGATGGCTTTGACTTTGGGAAAGATTTTTTTCTTTTTTGTAAGTATCCATGCCATGTCCCTCATATCTTCGCTCCAAGTTGTGTCTTCCTCCTTGACATTTTCCTCTGCTTTTGCAACATCTGTGAGCTTAGTTTTGGCATGTTTTGGTCCTTTGCACTGCGGCTGATATAATCCCGGGCCATTTCCTTACAGTCACTCAATCTCCCAAATTTTATTTTTTTCTTCTCCAATTGCAATTCCCTTGATGGTATCTCCATTCCAGCATGTTTGTAAGTCCTTCTTCTCTGTTTTGGCCTTCAGTGGGGACCAATTTTCACAAGCATTGCTGCATGTGCCTGCACTTGATGGCGTATGGCCTGCCTGCATTTTTTTGGCTCTGACTTTGGGAAAGATTTTTTTCTTTTCTTTAAGAATCCATGCCATGTCCAACATATCTTCGCTCCAAGTTGTATCTTCCTCCTTGACATTTTCCTCTGCTTTTGCAACATCTGTGAGCTTAGTTTTGGCATGTTTTGGTCCTTTGCACTGCGGCTGATATAATCCCGGGCCATTTCCTTACAGTCACTCAATCTCCCAAATTTTTTTTTTTTCTCCTCCAATTGCAATTCTTTTGATGGTATCACCATTCCAGCATGCTTGTAAGTCCTTCTTCTCTGTTTTGGCCTTCAGTGGGGACCAATTTTCACAAGCACTGCGGCATGTGCCTGCACTTGATGGCGTATGGCCTGCCTGCATTTACTGGCTTTGAGTTTGGGAAAGATTATTTTTCTTTTTTGTAAGTATCCATGCCATGTCCCTCATATCTTCCTCTGCAAGTTGTGCCTTCCTCCTTGACTTTTTCCCCTGCTTTTGCAACATCTGTGAGCTTAGTTTTGGCATGTTTTTGTCCTTTGCACTGCGGCTGATATAATCCCGGGCCATTTCCTTACAGTCCCTAAATTTCCCAAATTTTCTTTTTGTCTCCTCTAATTGCAATTCCTTTGATGGTATCTCCATTCCAGCATGTTTGTAAGTCCTTTTCTCTCTTTTGGCCTTCAGTGGGGACCAATTTTCACAAGCATTGCTGCATGTGCCTGCACTTGATGGCGTATGGCCTGCCTGCATTTTTTTGGCTCTGACTTTGGGAAAGATTTTTTTCTTTTCTTTAAGAATCCATGCCATGTCCAACATATCTTCGCTCCAAGTTGTATCTTCCTCCTTGACATTTTCCTCTGCTTTTGCAACATCTGTGAGCTTAGTTTTGGCATGTTTTGGTCCTTTGCACTGCGGCTGATATAATCCCGGGCCATTTCCTTACAGTCACTAAATTTCCCAAATTTTTTTTTTTTCTCCTCCAATTGCAATTCTTTTGATGGTATCACCATTCCAGCATGCTTGTAAGTCCTTCTTCTCTGTTTTGGCCTTCAGTGGGGACCAATTTTCACAAGCACTGCGGCATGTGCCTGCACTTGATGGCATATGGCCTGCCTGCATTTACTGGCTTTGAGTTTGGGAAAGATTATTTTTCTTTTTTGTAAGTATCCATGCCATGTCCCTCATTTCTTCCTCTGCAAGTTGTGCCTTCCTCCTTGACGATTTTCCCCTGCTTTTGCAACATCTGTGAACTTGGATTTGGCATGATATGGTCATTTGCAATGCAGCTGATTTCCTGACAGCCTATTTTTTGAAGACACTAAAATTCCCGATTTTCTGCTTTTTTCAATTGCATTTCATTTGAACCTATCTCCTTTCCAGAGTGTTTGTAAGCCTTTCTGTTTGAGTCCGCAAGATTCCTTTTCCCTTCCCGAAAGGAAATGAAATTTCCTTTTGGGAAGGGAAAAGGAATCTTGCGATTTCAATGGGGACCAATAGAGGAATCTTTGGTGCATGTCCATGCCCTTGCTGGCATGCCATGCCTTTTGATGGCTTTGACTTTGGGAAAGATTTTTTTCTTTTTTAGAAGTATCCATGCCATGTCCCTCATATCTTCGCTCCAAGTTGTGTCTTCCTCCTTGACATTTTCCTCTGCTTTTGCAACATCTGTGAGCTTAGTTTTGGCATGTTTTGGTCCTTTGCACTGCGGCTGATATAATCCCGGGCCATTTCCTTAGAGTCACTAAATTTCCAAAATTTTATTTTTTTCTTCTCCAATTGCAATTCTTTTGATGGTATCACCATTCCAGCATGCTTGTAAGTCCTTCTTCTCTGTTTTGGCCTTCAGTGGGGACCAATTTTCACAAGCATTGCTGCATGTGCCTGCACTTGATGGCGTATGGCCTGCCTGCATTTTGTTGGCTCTGACTTTGGGAAAGATTTTTTTCTTTTCTTTAAGTATCCATGCCATGTCCAACATATCTTCGCTCCAAGTTGTATCTTCCTCCTTGACATTTTCCTCTGCTTTTGCAACATCTGTGAGCTTAGTTTTGGCATGTTTTGGTCCTTTGCCCTGCGTCTGATATAATCCCGGGCCATTTCCTTACAGTCACTAAATTTCCCAAATTTTTTTTTTTTCTCCTCCAATTGCAATTCTTTTGATGGTATCTCCATTCCAGCATGTTTGTAAGTCCTTCTTCTCTGTTTTGGCCTTCAGTGGGGACCAATTTTCACAAGCATTGCTGCATGTGCCTGCACTTGATGGCGTATGGCCTGCCTGCATTTTGTTGGCTCTGACTTTGGGAAAGATTTTTTTCTTTTCTTTAAGTATCCATGCCATGTCCAACATATCTTCGCTCCAAGTTGTATCTTCCTCCTTGACATTTTCCTCTGCTTTTGCAACATCTGTGAGCTTAGTTTTGGCATGTTTTGGTCCTTTGCACTGCGGCTGATATAATCCCGGGCCATTTCCTTACAGTCACTAAATTTCCCAAATTTTTTTTTTTTCTCCTCCAATTGCAATTCTTCTGATGGTATCACCATTCCAGCATGCTTGTAAGTCCTTCTTCTCTGTTTTGGCCTTCAGTGGGGACCAATTTTCACAAGCACTGCGGCATGTGCCTGCACTTGATGGCGTATGGCCTGCCTGCATTTACTGGCTTTGAGTTTGGGAAAGATTATTTTTCTTTTTTGTAAGTATCCATGCCATGTCCCTCATATCTTCCTCTGCAAGTTGTGCCTTCCTCCTTGACTTTTTCCTCTGCTTTTGCAACATCTGTGAGCTTAGTTTTGGCATGTTATGGTCATTTGCAATGCAGCTGATTTCCTGACAGCCCATTTTTTGAAGACACTAAAATTCCCAATTTTCTGCTTTTTTCAATTGCATTTCATTTGAACCTATCTCCTTTCCAGAGTGTTTGTAATCCTTTCTGTTTGAGTCCGCAAGATTCCTTTTCCCTTCCCGAAAGGAAATTTCATTTCCTTTCGGGAAGGGAAAAGGAATCTTGCGATTTCAATGGGGACCAATAGAGGAATCTTTGGTGCATGTCCATGCCCTTGCTGGCATGCCATGCCTTTTGATGGCTTTGACTTTGGGAAAGATTTTTTTCTTTTTTGTAAGTATCCATGCCATGTCCCTCATATCTTCGCTCCAAGTTGTGTCTTCCTCCTTGACATTTTCCTCTGCTTTTGCAACATCTGTGAGCTTAGTTTTGGCATGTTTTGGTCCTTTGCACTGCGGCTGATATAATCCCGGGCCATTTCCTTACAGTCACTCAATCTCCCAAATTTTATTTTTTTCTTCTCCAATTGCAATTCCCTTGATGGTATCTCCATTCCAGCATGTTTGTAAGTCCTTCTTCTCTGTTTTGGCCTTCAGTGGGGACCAATTTTCACAAGCATTGCTGCATGTGCCTGCACTTGATGGCGTATGGCCTGCCTGCATTTTTTTGGCTCTGACTTTGGGAAAGATTTTTTTCTTTTCTTTAAGAATCCATGCCATGTCCAACATATCTTCGCTCCAAGTTGTATCTTCCTCCTTGACATTTTCCTCTGCTTTTGCAACATCTGTGAGCTTTGTTTTGGCATGTTTTGGTCCTTTGCCCTGCGGCTGATATAATCCCGGGCCATTTCCTTAGAGTCACTAAATTTCCCAAATTTTTTTTTTTTCTCCTCCAATTGCAATTCTTTTGATGGTATCACCATTCCAGCATGCTTGTAAGTCCTTCTTCTCTGTTTTGGCCTTCAGTGGGGACCAATTTTCACAAGCACTGCGGCATGTGCCTGCACTTGATGGCGTATGGCCTGCCTGCATTTACTGGCTTTGAGTTTGGGAAAGATTATTTTTCTTTTTTGTAAGTATCCATGCCATGTCCCTCATATCTTCCTCTGCAAGTTGTGCCTTCCTCCTTGACTTTTTCCCCTGCTTTTGCAACATCTGTGAGCTTAGTTTTGGCATGTTATGGTCATTTGCAATGCAGCTGATTTCCTGACAGCCCATTTTTTGAAGACACTAAAATTCCCGATTTTCTGCTTTTTTCAATTGCATTTCATTTGAACCTATCTCCTTTCCAGAGTGTTTGTAATCCTTTCTGTTTGAGTCCGCAAGATTCCTTTTCCCTTCCCGAAAGGAAATTTCATTTCCTTTCGGGAAGGGGAAAGGAATCTTGCGATTTCAATGAGGACCAATAGAGGAATCTTTGGTGCATGTCCATGCCCTTGCTGGCATGCCATGCCTTTTGATGGCTTTGACTTTGGGAAAGATTTTTTTCTTTTTTGTAAGTATCCATGCCATGTCCCTCATATCTTCGCTCCAAGTTGTGTCTTCCTCCTTGACATTTTCCTCTGCTTTTGCAACATCTGTGAGCTTAGTTTTGGCATGTTTTGGTCCTTTGCACTGCGGCTGATATAATCCCGGGCCATTTCCTTACAGTCACTCAATCTCCCAAATTTTATTTTTTTCTTCTCCAATTGCAATTCCCTTGATGGTATCTCCATTCCAGCATGTTTGTAAGTCCTTCTTCTCTGTTTTGGCCTTCAGTGGGGACCAATTTTCACAAGCATTGCTGCATGTGCCTGCACTTGATGGCGTATGGCCTGCCTGCATTTTTTTGGCTCTGACTTTGGGAAAGATTTTTTTCTTTTCTTTAAGAATCCATGCCATGTCCAACATATCTTCGCTCCAAGTTGTATCTTCCTCCTTGACATTTTCCTCTGCTTTTGCAACATCTGTGAGCTTAGTTTTGGCATGTTTTGGTCCTTTGCACTGCGGCTGATATAATCCCGGGCCATTTCCTTAGAGTCACTAAATTTCCCAAATTTTTTTTTTTTCTCCTCCAATTGCAATTCTTTTGATGGTATCACCATTCCAGCATGCTTGTAAGTCCTTCTTCTCTGTTTTGGCCTTCAGTGGGGACCAATTTTCACAAGCACTGCGGCATGTGCCTGCACTTGATGGCGTATGGCCTGCCTGCATTTACTGGCTTTGAGTTTGGGAAATATTATTTTTCTTTTTTGTAAGTATCCATGCCATGTCCCTCATTTCTTCCTCTGCAAGTTGTGCCTTCCTCCTTGACGATTTTCCCCTGCTTTTGCAACATCTGTGAACTTGGATTTGGCATGATATGGTCATTTGCAATGCAGCTGATTTCCTGACAGCCTATTTTTTGAAGACACTAAAATTCCCGATTTTCTGCTTTTTTCAATTGCATTTCATTTGAACCTATCTCCTTTCCAGAGTGTTTGTAAGCCTTTCTGTTTGAGTCCGCAAGATTCCTTTTCCCTTCCCGAAAGGAAATTTCATTTCCTTTCGGGAAGGGAAAAGGAATCTTGCGATTTCAATGGGGACCAATAGAGGAATCTTTGGTGCATGTCCATGCCCTTGCTGGCATGCCATGCCTTTTGATGGCTTTGACTTTGGGAAAGATTTTTTTCTTTTTTAGAAGTATCCATGCCATGTCCCTCATATCTTCGCTCCAAGTTGTGTCTTCCTCCTTGACATTTTCCTCTGCTTTTGCAACATCTGTGAGCTTAGTTTTGGCATGTTTTGGTCCTTTGCACTGCGGCTGATATAATCCCGGGCCATTTCCTTAGAGTCACTAAATTTCCAATTTTTTTTTTTTTTTCTCCTCCAATTGCAATTCTTTTGATGGTATCACCATTCCAGCATGCTTGTAAGTCCTTCTTCTCTGTTTTGGCCTTCAGTGGGGACCAATTTTCACAAGCACTGCGGCATGTGCCTGCACTTGATGGCGTATGGCCTGCCTGCATTTACTGGCTTTGAGTTTGGGAAAGATTATTTTTCTTTTTTGTAAGTATCCATGCCATGTCCCTCATATCTTCCTCTGCAAGTTGTGCCTTCCTCCTTGACTTTTTCCCCTGCTTTTGCAACATCTGTGAGCTTAGTTTTGGCATGTTATGGTCATTTGCAATGCAGCTGATTTCCTGACAGCCCATTTTTTGAAGACACTAAAATTCCCGATTTTCTGCTTTTTTCAATTGCATTTCATTTGAACCTATCTCCTTTCCAGAGTGTTTGTAATCCTTTCTGTTTGAGTCCGCAAGATTCCTTTTCCCTTCCCGAAAGGAAATTTCATTTCCTTTCGGGAAGGGGAAAGGAATCTTGCGATTTCAATGAGGACCAATAGAGGAATCTTTGGTGCATGTCCATGCCCTTGCTGGCATGCCATGCCTTTTGATGGCTTTGACTTTGGGAAAGATTTTTTTCTTTTTTGTAAGTATCCATGCCATGTCCCTCATATCTTCGCTCCAAGTTGTGTCTTCCTCCTTGACATTTTCCTCTGCTTTTGCAACATCTGTGAGCTTAGTTTTGGCATGTTTTGGTCCTTTGCACTGCGGCTGATATAATCCCGGGCCATTTCCTTACAGTCACTCAATCTCCCAAATTTTATTTTTTTCTTCTCCAATTGCAATTCCCTTGATGGTATCTCCATTCCAGCATGTTTGTAAGTCCTTCTTCTCTGTTTTGGCCTTCAGTGGGGACCAATTTTCACAAGCATTGCTGCATGTGCCTGCACTTGATGGCGTATGGCCTGCCTGCATTTTTTTGGCTCTGACTTTGGGAAAGATTTTTTTCTTTTCTTTAAGAATCCATGCCATGTCCAACATATCTTCGCTCCAAGTTGTATCTTCCTCCTTGACATTTTCCTCTGCTTTTGCAACATCTGTGAGCTTAGTTTTGGCATGTTTTGGTCCTTTGCACTGCGGCTGATATAATCCCGGGCCATTTCCTTAGAGTCACTAAATTTCCCAAATTTTTTTTTTTTCTCCTCCAATTGCAATTCTTTTGATGGTATCACCATTCCAGCATGCTTGTAAGTCCTTCTTCTCTGTTTTGGCCTTCAGTGGGGACCAATTTTCACAAGCACTGCGGCATGTGCCTGCACTTGATGGCGTATGGCCTGCCTGCATTTACTGGCTTTGAGTTTGGGAAAGATTATTTTTCTTTTTTGTAAGTATCCATGCCATGTCCCTCATATCTTCCTCTGCAAGTTGTGCCTTCCTCCTTGACTTTTTCCCCTGCTTTTGCAACATCTGTGAGCTTAGTTTTGACATGTTTTGGTCCTTTGCACTGCGGCTGATATAATCCCGGGCCATTTCCTTACAGTCACTAAATTTCCCAAATTTTCTTTTTGTCTCCTCTAATTGCAATTCCTTTGATGGTATCTCCATTCCAGCATGTTTGTAAGTCCTTTTCTCTCTTTTGGCCTTCAGTGGGGACCAATTTTCACAAGCATTGCTGCATGTGCCTGCACTTGATGGCATATGGCCTGCCTGCATTTTTTTGGCTCTGACTTTGGGAAAGATTTTTTTCT
This sequence comes from Ammospiza nelsoni, assembly GCF_027579445.1. Classification (NCBI taxonomy): domain Eukaryota; kingdom Metazoa; phylum Chordata; class Aves; order Passeriformes; family Passerellidae; genus Ammospiza; species Ammospiza nelsoni. The sequence goes on from NC_080633.1 coordinate 136,666,142, forward strand.
TTTCTTTAAGAATCCATGCCATGTCCAACATATCTTCGCTCCAAGTTGTATCTTCCTCCTTGACATTTTCCTCTGCTTTTGCAACATCTGTGAGCTTAGTTTTGGCATGTTTTGGTCCTTTGCACTGCGGCTGATATAATCCCGGGCCATTTCCTTACAGTCACTAAATTTCCCAAATTTTTTTTTTTTCTCCTCCAATTGCAATTCTTTTGATGGTATCACCATTCCAGCATTCTTGTAAGTCCTTCTTCTCTGTTTTGGCCTTCAGTGGGGACCAATTTTCACAAGCACTGCGGCATGTGCCTGCACTTGATGGCATATGGCCTGCCTGCATTTACTGGCTTTGAGTTTGGGAAAGATTATTTTTCTTTTTTGTAAGTATCCATGCCATGTCCCTCATTTCTTCCTCTGCAAGTTGTGCCTTCCTCCTTGACGATTTTCCCCTGCTTTTGCAACATCTGTGAACTTGGATTTGGCATGATATGGTCATTTGCAATGCAGCTGATTTCCTGACAGCCTATTTTTTGAAGACACTAAAATTCCCGATTTTCTGCTTTTTTCAATTGCATTTCATTTGAACCTATCTCCTTTCCAGAGTGTTTGTAAGCCTTTCTGTTTGAGTCCGCAAGATTCCTTTTCCCTTCCCGAAAGGAAATTTCATTTCCTTTCGGGAAGGGAAAAGGAATCTTGCGATTTCAATGGGGACCAATAGAGGAATCTTTGGTGCATGTCCATGCCCTTGCTGGCATGCCATGCCTTTTGATGGCTTTGACTTTGGGAAAGATTTTTTTCTTTTTTGTAAGTATCCATGCCATGTCCCTCATATCTTCGCTCCAAGTTGTGTCTTCCTCCTTGACATTTTCCTCTGCTTTTGCAACATCTGTGAGCTTAGTTTTGGCATGTTTTGGTCCTTTGCACTGCGGCTGATATAATCCCGGGCCATTTCCTTACAGTCACTCAATCTCCCAAATTTTATTTTTTTCTTCTCCAATTGCAATTCTTCTGATGGTATCACCATTCCAGCATGCTTGTAAGTCCTTCTTCTCTGTTTTGGCCTTCAGTGGGGACCAATTTTCACAAGCACTGCGGCATGTGCCTGCACTTGATGGCGTATGGCCTGCCTGCATTTACTGGCTTTGAGTTTGGGAAAGATTATTTTTCTTTTTTGTAAGTATCCATGCCATGTCCCTCATATCTTCCTCTGCAAGTTGTGCCTTCCTCCTTGACTTTTTCCCCTGCTTTTGCAACATCTGTGAGCTTAGTTTTGGCATGTTATGGTCATTTGCAATGCAGCTGATTTCCTGACAGCCCATTTTTTGAAGACACTAAAATTCCCGATTTTCTGCTTTTTTCAATTGCATTTCATTTGAACCTATCTCCTTTCCAGAGTGTTTGTAATCCTTTCTGTTTGAGTCCGCAAGATTCCTTTTCCCTTCCCGAAAGGAAATTTCATTTCCTTTCGGGAAGGGGAAAGGAATCTTGCGATTTCAATGAGGACCAATAGAGGAATCTTTGGTGCATGTCCATGCCCTTGCTGGCATGCCATGCCTTTTGATGGCTTTGACTTTGGGAAAGATTTTTTTCTTTTTTGTAAGTATCCATGCCATGTCCAACATATCTTCGCTCCAAGTTGTATCTTCCTCCTTGACATTTTCCTCTGCTTTTGCAACATCTGTGAGCTTAGTTTTGGCATGTTTTGGTCCTTTGCCCTGCGGCTGATATAATCCCGGGCCATTTCCTTAGAGTCACTAAATTTCCCAAATTTTTTTTTTTTCTCCTCCAATTGCAATTCTTTTGATGGTATCTCCATTCCAGCATGTTTGTAAGTCCTTCTTCTCTATTTTGGGCTTCAGTGGGGACCAATTTTCACAAGCATTGCTGCATGTGCCTGCACTTGATGGCGTATGGCCTGCCTGCATTTTGTTGGCTCTGACTTTGGGAAAGATTTTTTTCTTTTCTTTAAGTATCCATGCCATGTCCAACATATCTTCGCTCCAAGTTGTATCTTCCTCCTTGACATTTTCCTCTGCTTTTGCAACATCTGTGAGCTTAGTTTTGGCATGTTTTGGTCCTTTGCACTGCGGCTGATATAATCCCGGGCCATTTCCTTACAGTCACTCAATCTCCCAAATTTTATTTTTTTCTTCTCCAATTGCAATTCCCTTGATGGTATCTCCATTCCAGCATGTTTGTAAGTCCTTCTTCTCTGTTTTGGCCTTCAGTGGGGACCAATTTTCACAAGCATTGCTGCATGTGCCTGCACTTGATGGCGTATGGCCTGCCTGCATTTTTTTGGCTCTGACTTTGGGAAAGATTTTTTTCTTTTCTTTAAGAATCCATGCCATGTCCAACATATCTTCGCTCCAAGTTGTATCTTCCTCCTTGACATTTTCCTCTGCTTTTGCAACATCTGTGAGCTTAGTTTTGGCATGTTTTGGTCCTTTGCACTGCGGCTGATATAATCCCGGGCCATTTCCTTAGAGTCACTAAATTTCCCAAATTTTTTTTTTTTCTCCTCCAATTGCAATTCTTTTGATGGTATCACCATTCCAGCATGCTTGTAAGTCCTTCTTCTCTGTTTTGGCCTTCAGTGGGGACCAATTTTCACAAGCACTGCGGCATGTGCCTGCACTTGATGGCGTATGGCCTGCCTGCATTTACTGGCTTTGAGTTTGGGAAAGATTATTTTTCTTTTTTGTAAGTATCCATGCCATGTCCCTCATATCTTCCTCTGCAAGTTGTGCCTTCCTCCTTGACTTTTTCCCCTGCTTTTGCAACATCTGTGAGCTTAGTTTTGGCATGTTTTGGTCCTTTGCACTGCGGCTGATATAATCCCGGGCCATTTCCTTACAGTCACTAAATTTCCCAAATTTTCTTTTTGTCTCCTCTAATTGCAATTCCTTTGATGGTATCTCCATTCCAGCATGTTTGTAAGTCCTTTTCACTCTTTTGGCCTTCAGTGGGGACCAATTTTCACAAGCATTGCTGCATGTGCCTGCACTTGATGGCGTATGGCCTGCCTGCATTTTTTTGGCTCTGACTTTGGGAAAGATTTTTTTCTTTTCTTTAAGAATCCATGCCATGTCCAACATATCTTCGCTCCAAGTTGTATCTTCCTCCTTGACATTTTCCTCTGCTTTTGCAACATCTGTGAGCTTAGTTTTGGCATGTTTTGGTCCTTTGCACTGCGGCTGATATAATCCCGGGCCATTTCCTTAGAGTCACTAAATTTCCCAAATTTTTTTTTTTTCTCCTCCAATTGCAATTCTTTTGATGGTATCACCATTCCAGCATGCTTGTAAGTCCTTCTTCTCTGTTTTGGCCTTCAGTGGGGACCAATTTTCACAAGCACTGCGGCATGTGCCTGCACTTGATGGCATATGGCCTGCCTGCATTTACTGGCTTTGAGTTTGGGAAAGATTATTTTTCTTTTTTGTAAGTATCCATGCCATGTCCCTCATTTCTTCCTCTGCAAGTTGTGCCTTCCTCCTTGACTTTTTCCCCTGCTTTTGCAACATCTGTGAGCTTAGTTTTCGCATGTTATGGTCATTTGCAATGCAGCTGATTTCCTGACAGCCCATTTTTTGAAGACACTAAAATTCCCGATTTTCTGCTTTTTTCAATTGCATTTCATTTGAACCTATCTCCTTTCCAGAGTGTTTGTAAGCCTTTCTGTTTGAGTCCGCAAGATTCCTTTTCCCTTCCCGAAAGGAAATTTCATTTCCTTTCGGGAAGGGAAAAGGAATCTTGCGATTTCAATGGGGACCAATAGAGGAATCTTTGGTGCATGTCCATGCCCTTGCTGGCATGCCATGCCTTTTGATGGCTTTGACTTTGGGAAAGATTTTTTTCTTTTTTAGAAGTATCCATGCCATGTCCCTCATATCTTCGCTCCAAGTTGTGTCTTCCTCCTTGACATTTTCCTCTGCTTTTGCAACATCTGTGAGCTTAGTTTTGGCATGTTTTGGTCCTTTGCACTGCGGCTGATATAATCCCGGGCCATTTCCTTACAGTCACTAAATTTCCCAAATTTTTTTTTTTTCTCCTCCAATTGCAATTCTTTTGATGGTATCACCATTCCAGCATGCTTGTAAGTCCTTCTTCTCTGTTTTGGCCTTCAGTGGGGACCAATTTTCACAAGCACTGCGGCATGTGCCTGCACTTGATGGCGTATGGCCTGCCTGCATTTACTGGCTTTGAGTTTGGGAAAGATTATTTTTCTTTTTTGTAAGTATCCATGCCATGTCCCTCATATCTTCCTCTGCAAGTTGTGCCTTCCTCCTTGACTTTTTCCCCTGCTTTTGCAACATCTGTGAGCTTAGTTTTGGCATGTTTTGGTCCTTTGCACTGCGGCTGATATAATCCCGGGCCATTTCCTTACAGTCACTAAATTTCCCAAATTTTCTTTTTGTCTCCTCTAATTGCAATTCCTTTGATGGTATCTCCATTCCAGCATGTTTGTAAGTCCTTTTCACTCTTTTGGCCTTCAGTGGGGACCAATTTTCACAAGCATTGCTGCATGTGCCTGCACTTGATGGCGTATGGCCTGCCTGCATTTTTTTGGCTCTGACTTTGGGAAAGATTTTTTTCTTTTCTTTAAGAATCCATGCCATGTCCAACATATCTTCGCTCCAAGTTGTATCTTCCTCCTTGACATTTTCCTCTGCTTTTGCAACATCTGTGAGCTTAGTTTTGGCATGTTTTGGTCCTTTGCACTGCGGCTGATATAATCCCGGGCCATTTCCTTAGAGTCACTAAATTTCCCAAATTTTTTTTTTTTCTCCTCCAATTGCAATTCTTTTGATGGTATCACCATTCCAGCATGCTTGTAAGTCCTTCTTCTCTGTTTTGGCCTTCAGTGGGGACCAATTTTCACAAGCACTGCGGCATGTGCCTGCACTTGATGGCATATGGCCTGCCTGCATTTACTGGCTTTGAGTTTGGGAAAGATTATTTTTCTTTTTTGTAAGTATCCATGCCATGTCCCTCATTTCTTCCTCTGCAAGTTGTGCCTTCCTCCTTGACTTTTTCCCCTGCTTTTGCAACATCTGTGAGCTTAGTTTTGGCATGTTATGGTCATTTGCAATGCAGCTGATTTCCTGACAGCCCATTTTTTGAAGACACTAAAATTCCCGATTTTCTGCTTTTTTCAATTGCATTTCATTTGAACCTATCTCCTTTCCAGAGTGTTTGTAAGCCTTTCTGTTTGAGTCCGCAAGATTCCTTTTCCCTTCCCGAAAGGAAATTTCATTTCCTTTCGGGAAGGGAAAAGGAATCTTGCGATTTCAATGGGGACCAATAGAGGAATCTTTGGTGCATGTCCATGCCCTTGCTGGCATGCCATGCCTTTTGATGGCTTTGACTTTGGGAAAGATTTTTTTCTTTTTTAGAAGTATCCATGCCATGTCCCTCATATCTTCGCTCCAAGTTGTGTCTTCCTCCTTGACATTTTCCTCTGCTTTTGCAACATCTGTGAGCTTAGTTTTGGCATGTTTTGGTCCTTTGCACTGCGGCTGATATAATCCCGGGCCATTTCCTTAGAGTCACTAAATTTCCCAAATTTTTTTTTTTTCTCCTCCAATTGCAATTCTTTTGATGGTATCACCATTCCAGCATGCTTGTAAGTCCTTCTTCTCTGTTTTGGCCTTCAGTGGGGACCAATTTTCACAAGCACTGCGGCATGTGCCTGCACTTGATGGCGTATGGCCTGCCTGCATTTACTGGCTTTGAGTTTGGGAAAGATTATTTTTCTTTTTTGTAAGTATCCATGCCATGTCCCTCATATCTTCCTCTGCAAGTTGTGCCTTCCTCCTTGACTTTTTCCCCTGCTTTTGCAACATCTGTGAGCTTAGTTTTGGCATGTTTTGGTCCTTTGCACTGCGGCTGATATAATCCCGGGCCATTTCCTTACAGTCACTAAATTTCCCAAATTTTCTTTTTGTCTCCTCTAATTGCAATTCCTTTGATGGTATCTCCATTCCAGCATGTTTGTAAGTCCTTTTCACTCTTTTGGCCTTCAGTGGGGACCAATTTTCACAAGCATTGCTGCATGTGCCTGCACTTGATGGCGTATGGCCTGCCTGCATTTTTTTGGCTCTGACTTTGGGAAAGATTTTTTTCTTTTCTTTAAGAATCCATGCCATGTCCAACATATCTTCGCTCCAAGTTGTATCTTCCTCCTTGACATTTTCCTCTGCTTTTGCAACATCTGTGAGCTTAGTTTTGGCATGTTTTGGTCCTTTGCCCTGCGGCTGATATAATCCCGGGCCATTTCCTTAGAGTCACTAAATTTCCCAAATTTTTTTTTTTTCTCCTCCAATTGCAATTCTTTTGATGGTATCACCATTCCAGCATGCTTGTAAGTCCTTCTTCTCTGTTTTGGCCTTCAGTGGGGACCAATTTTCACAAGCACTGCGGCATGTGCCTGCACTTGATGGCATATGGCCTGCCTGCATTTACTGGCTTTGAGTTTGGGAAAGATTATTTTTCTTTTTTGTAAGTATCCATGCCATGTCCCTCATTTCTTCCTCTGCAAGTTGTGCCTTCCTCCTTGACTTTTTCCCCTGCTTTTGCAACATCTGTGAGCTTAGTTTTGGCATGTTATGGTCATTTGCAATGCAGCTGATTTCCTGACAGCCCATTTTTTGAAGACACTAAAATTCCCGATTTTCTGCTTTTTTCAATTGCATTTCATTTGAACCTATCTCCTTTCCAGAGTGTTTGTAATCCTTTCTGTTTGAGTCCGCAAGATTCCTTTTCCCTTCCCGAAAGGAAATTTCATTTCCTTTCGGGAAGGGAAAAGGAATCTTGCGATTTCAATGGGGACCAATAGAGGAATCTTTGGTGCATGTCCATGCCCTTGCTGGCATGCCATGCCTTTTGATGGCTTTGACTTTGGGAAAGATTTTTTTCTTTTTTGTAAGTATCCATGCCATGTCCCTCATATCTTCGCTCCAAGTTGTGTCTTCCTCCTTGACATTTTCCTCTGCTTTTGCAACATCTGTGAGCTTAGTTTTGGCATGTTTTGGTCCTTTGCACTGCGGCTGATATAATCCCGGGCCATTTCCTTACAGTCACTCAATCTCCCAAATTTTATTTTTTTCTTCTCCAATTGCAATTCCCTTGATGGTATCTCCATTCCAGCATGTTTGTAAGTCCTTCTTCTCTGTTTTGGCCTTCAGTGGGGACCAATTTTCACAAGCATTGCTGCATGTGCCTGCACTTGATGGCGTATGGCCTGCCTGCATTTTTTTGGCTCTGACTTTGGGAAAGATTTTTTTCTTTTCTTTAAGTATCCATGCCATGTCCAACATATCTTCGCTCCAAGTTGTATCTTCCTCCTTGACATTTTCCTCTGCTTTTGCAACATCTGTGAGCTTTGTTTTGGCATGTTTTGGTCCTTTGCACTGCGGCTGATATAATCCCGGGCCATTTCCTTAGAGTCACTAAATTTCCCAAATTTTTTTTTTTTCTCCTCCAATTGCAATTCTTTTGATGGTATCACCATTCCAGCATGCTTGTAAGTCCTTCTTCTCTGTTTTGGCCTTCAGTGGGGACCAATTTTCACAAGCACTGCGGCATGTGCCTGCACTTGATGGCGTATGGCCTGCCTGCATTTACTGGCTTTGAGTTTGGGAAAGATTATTTTTCTTTTTTGTAAGTATCCATGCCATGTCCCTCATTTCTTCCTCTGCAAGTTGTGCCTTCCTCCTTGACTTTTTCCCCTGCTTTTGCAACATCTGTGAGCTTAGTTTTCGCATGTTATGGTCATTTGCAATGCAGCTGATTTCCTGACAGCCCATTTTTTGAAGACACTAAAATTCCCGATTTTCTGCTTTTTTCAATTGCATTTCATTTGAACCTATCTCCTTTCCAGAGTGTTTGTAAGCCTTTCTGTTTGAGTCCGCAAGATTCCTTTTCCCTTCCCGAAAGGAAATTTCATTTCCTTTCGGGAAGGGGAAAGGAATCTTGCGATTTCAATGGGGACCAATAGAGGAATCTTTGGTGCATGTCCATGCCCTTGCTGGCATGCCATGCCTTTTGATGGCTTTGACTTTGGGAGAGATTTTTTTCTTATTTGTAAGTATCCATGCCATGTCCCTCATATCTTCGCTCCAAGTTGTGTCTTCCTCCTTGACATTTTCCTCTGCTTTTGCAACATCTGTGAGCTTAGTTTTGGCATGTTTTGGTCCTTTGCAATGCAGCTGATATAACTCCGGGCCATTTCATTAGAGTCACTAAATTTCCCAAATTTTATTTTTTTCTCCTCCAACTGCAATTCCTTTGATGGTATCTCCATTCCAGCATGTTTGTAAGTCCTTCTTCGCTGTTTTGGCCTTCAGTGGGGACCAATTTTCACAAGCATTGCTGCATGTGCCTGCACTTGATGGCGTATGGCCTGCCTGCATTTTGTTGGCTCTGACTTTGGGAAAGATTTTTTTCTTTTCTTTAAGAATCCATGCCATGTCCAACATATCTTCGCTCCAAGTTGTATCTTCCTCCTTGACATTTTCCTCTGCTTTTGCAACATCTGTGAGCTTAGTTTTGGCATGTTTTGGTCCTTTGCACTGCGGCTGATATAATCCCGGGCCATTTCCTTAGAGTCACTAAATTTCTCAAATTTTATTTTTTTCTCCTCCAACTGCAATTCCTTTGATGGTATCTCCATTCCAGCATGTTTGTAAGTCCTTCTTCTCTGTTTTGGCCTTCAGTGGGGACCAATTTTCACAAGCATTGCTGCATGTGCCTGCACTTGATGGCGTATGGCCCGCCTGCATTTTGATGGCTTTGAGTTTGGGAAAGATATTTTTTTCTTTTTTTAAGTATCCATGCCATGTCCAACATATCTTCGCTCTAAGTTGTATCTTCCTCCTTGACATTTTCCTCTGCTTTTGCAACATCTGTGAGCTTAGTTTTGGCATGTTTTGGTCCTTTGCCCTGCGGCTGGTATAATGCCAGGCCCTTTCCTTAGAGTCACTAAATTTCCCAAATTTTTTTTTTTTCTCCTCCAATTGCAATTCTTTTGATGGTATCACCATTCCAGCATGCTTGTAAGTCCTTCTTCTCTGTTTTGGCCTTCAGTGGGGACCAATTTTCACAAGCACTGCGGCATGTGCCTGCACTTGATGGCGTATGGCCTGCCTGCATTTACTGGCTTTGAGTTTGGGAAAGATTATTTTTCTTTTTTGTAAGTATCCATGCCATGTCCCTCATATCTTCCTCTGCAAGTTGTGCCTTCCTCCTTGACTTTTTCCCCTGCTTTTGCAACATCTGTGAGCTTAGTTTTGGCATGTTTTGGTCCTTTGCACTGCGGCTGATATAATCCCGGGCCATTTCCTTACAGTCACTAAATTTCCCAAATTTTCTTTTTGTCTCCTCTAATTGCAATTCCTTTGATGGTATCTCCATTCCAGCATGTTTGTAAGTCCTTTTCTCTCTTTTGGCCTTCAGTGGGGACCAATTTTCACAAGCATTGCTGCATGTGCCTGCACTTGATGGCGTATGGCCTGCCTGCATATTTTTGGCTCTGACTTTGGGAAAGATTTTTTTCTTTTCTTTAAGAATCCATGCCATGTCCAACATATCTTCGCTCCAAGTTGTATCTTCCTCCTTGACATTTTCCTCTGCTTTTGCAACATCTGTGAGCTTAGTTTTGGCATGTTTTGGTCCTTTGCACTGCGGCTGATATAATCCCGGGCCATTTCCTTAGAGTCACTAAATTTCCCAAATTTTTTTTTTTTCTCCTCCAATTGCAATTCTTTTGATGGTATCACCATTCCAGCATGCTTGTAAGTCCTTCTTCTCTGTTTTGGCCTTCAGTGGGGACCAATTTTCACAAGCACTGCGGCATGTGCCTGCACTTGATGGCATATGGCCTGCCTGCATTTACTGGCTTTGAGTTTGGGAAAGATTATTTTTCTTTTTTGTAAGTATCCCTGCCATGTCCCTCATTTCTTCCTCTGCAAGTTGTGCCTTCCTCCTTGACGATTTTCCCCTGCTTTTGCAACATCTGTGAGCTTAGTTTTCGCATGTTATGGTCATTTGCAATGCAGCTGATTTCCTGACAGCCCATTTTTTGAAGACACTAAAATTCCCGATTTTCTGCTTTTTTCAATTGCATTTCATTTGAACCTATCTCCTTTCCAGAGTGTTTGTAAGCCTTTCTGTTTGAGTCCGCAAGATTCCTTTTCCCTTCCCGAAAGGAAATTTCATTTCCTTTCGGGAAGGGAAAAGGAATCTTGCGATTTCAATGGGGACCAATAGAGGAATCTTTGGTGCATGTCCATGCCCTTGCTGGCATGCCATGCCTTTTGATGGCTTTGACTTTGGGAAAGATTTTTTTCTTTTTTTTGTTGCTTTATAAAGTATCCAAGCCACGTCCCTCATATCTTCGCTCCAAGTTGTGTCTTCCTCCTTGTATTTTCCCCTGCTTTTGTCATGCCCTTGATGTCCTGCCCTGTTTTTTTGATGGCTTTGACTTTGGGAAAGATTTTTTTCATTTTTTCTTTTTTTCCTAACTATCCCTGGCTTGTCCCTCTTATCTTCCCCTCCATGCTGCGTCTGCCTCCTTGACTTTTTCACCTGCTTTTGCAACATCTGTGAGCTTAGTTTTTCCATTTTTAGTCCTTTGCAGTGCACCTGATAGAATCCTGGTCCATTTTCTTATAGTCAACTAATTTCCCAAATTTCTCACATTTGTTTTTTTTTCTCCTGCAATTGCAATTTTTTGGATGGAATCTCCATTCCAGAGTTTAAGTCTCTAACTAAGTCCTTCTTATTTTCTTTGGCCTTTAGCGGGGATCGATTTAGGCAGGCTTTGCTGCATGTGCCTGCGCTTGATGGCATATGCTTTTGATGGCTTTGACATTGAGGAAGATTTTTCTGATTTTTTTTTTTTCCCCAAATTGCCCATGGCATGTCCCTCATATCTTCCCCTCCAAGTTCTGTCTTCCTCCTTGACTTTTTCCCTTGCTTCTGCAACATCTGTGAGCAATGTTTTGGCATGTTTTGGTCCTTTTCACTGCAGCTCATTTCCTCACAAACGATTTTTTGGAGACACAAACCTCTCGATTTTCTGGTTTTTTTCAATTGCATTTCATTTGATCTTCTTTCCAGACTGTTTGTTAGCCTTTCTCTTTGGGTTCATAAGATTCCGTTTTCCTTCCCGAAAGGAAATTTCATTTCCTTTCGGAAAGGGAAACGGAATATTGCGGTTTTAGTGGGGACCAATAGAGGAATCTTTGGTGCATGTCCCTGCACTAGATGGCATGCTATGCCTTTTCATGGCTTTGACTTTGAACAATATTTTTTTGATTTTTTCTGTTTTTCCTAAGTATCCATGGTATGTCCCTCATATCTTCCCCTCCAAGTTGTGTGTTCCTCCTTGAGTTTCCCCCCCACTTTTGCAGCATCTGTGAGCTTAGTTTGGGCATGTTTTAGTCCTTTTCTCCACACGTGATACAATCCCGGTCCATTTTCATCTAGTCACAAAATTTCAGAATGTCTTTTTTCTTCTTTTAATTTCATCTCCTTGTATGGTATCTCCATTCTAGAATGTCTTTAAGTCCTTGTTTCCCCAGAGTGTACGTAAGGTCTTCTTTCCTTTTTCAGCCTTTAGCAGGTGTCAATTTTGGCCAGCTTTGTGCATGTACCTGCACCTTGTAGCCTACAGGCCTTTTCATGGCTGTTTCCTTTGGTAAATTTTTTGTTTCTTTTCTTTCTGTATGTATCCCTGCCATTTCCCTCATATCTTCCCCTCCAAGTTGTGTCTTCCTCCTTGACTTTCTCCCTGCTTGTGCGTCATGTGTGAGGTTATTTTTTGCCTGTTTTTGTCCTCTGTACTTCACCAGGTGTAATTCCAGTTCATTTACTTGCAGTCAGTAAATTTCAGAGTTTTGTTTTCTTCCTGCAATTTCATTTACTTTGATGGTATCTCCATTCCAGAGTTTTCAGAATTCCTTATTTTTTCTTTTGGCCTTCATCGCCTTAATAAAATTTAAGGAGAATTTTGACAAGCTTTGTTTCATGCCCCTGGACTTGTTGGCATACAGGTGGTTTCATGGCTTTGTACTTTGGCAAATTCCTTTTTTGTTTTTTTCATTGTCCATTCCATATCCCTGATATCTTCCCCTCCAAGTGAATTAATTGGTTTTTTTAATTGATTTTTTTTAATGTCTGCACTTAAGTTTTATGTAAATTTCACTTTGATTTCCTCTCGTGTGTTTGGATGCTGCCTGTGTCCCCTTCTGCTACAGGGTTCAGCAGAAACTCCTCTTGTAGCAAAGGCTGAGATGTCAGACACTGAGATGTGACTGACTGTGATGGAAGGGACATAGCAGAGAGAGAGCCATCACTGAAGTGTAGGGTAGTGTATAAATGCCTCAAGGCACCTAGGAGCTACAATAGCTGCCATATTGTAAAGAGTGCAGTAAAACTCAGGTTTATGTGGAAACACTCAGCCGCTGCTGCATCTGTTCTTATCTGCCAGGTCTTCAGCAGTTGCTACTCCTTCTTATAATCCCATTTCTTTAATGGCAGTGACTCCTTGGCTGAAATGAGTACTTTTAATGGCAACTTTAAAACAGTAGCACCCAAAAAGCAGAAGTATCTGTTGAAACATGCAGGAAGTAATTATACATGAACATTTATATACAAAGATTACAGCTGAGCTGACAAATGTCTTTGGTCCTCTCGACTGTCAACAGACAATTCAGAAGCAAAAGGATCTTTGTGTGAGAGGCCACTTTGTATCTTTACTAAAAGCATGAGGAAAAAAAAAAAGAAGACATCTTTCTTGAGACATTTAATAACACCACATCATCATAGTCAGTTCTGCATGATACAAGTGTGCAGCAGCTTCTCTGAGAATTGGCTGGATCACCAGGATGTTCTTTTCTATCAACAGTGCTAATTAAATATACAGCTGGGTAACTCCAAAAAAATTACCAGCAGTGAGACAATTGAATCAGCAGATGTTAAGTGGTGATTATTAGGGATGTCATTCAGTTGTTCACACATAGGTGTCTAACTCATTTTGAAGTATCCTACAATATTTAAGACGTCCTCTGGGACTTAATCTCTAGATGTAATTTTGAGGGGTCACAGACTTCCCTGAAGCTGCTCTCTGCTACAGAAGATTATCTCAAATATCCCAAAAGCATCTGCTATGGCACTTGACATTTATGTGTATGCAACAGAAGCCAGCCCCACATTTCTGAGCTCCGATTCCAATTAGGTAAGTAGAAGTAGATGCCATCATTCTGCTGTGATGTTTGTTCAGACTATCTGCTGGGGAAAGAGCACTGCATTAACCGCTGTGCCAGAGGTCATCTTTGCAATCACAGGCCCATTGTTAGGAGTTAATCATGATAACTACTGGAAAAGGGTATCATCAAAGAGCCTTTAAAATGTGGACAATATGATCCTAATCATGAAGTTTTTATTCCTGTATTACACGACTTCCTGGAGCTCTGCACATTAAGACAGCATTGTCTGTTTTCTGAGAAAGAAGCAGTAGTCAGCAAGAGTTAAGATCAATGTTTTTTGTGCCTTCATCTTCCAGCTTAAAATTTCTGAACCAGAAGATATTTTTTTTCTCTAACTATAATAGATATGGTCATGGGGATTTATATTTAAATTGAATGCTGAATATTATAAGGAATGTGAATCAATAACCCCCAGAAAATAATTTCTTAGGAGAATGAACAATGATAGAATCATGAACAGTGGGAAATGAAACAAAAATGTAACACACAATAACACACATTTTATCATGAAAATCAAACATCAAGAGGGTACCTCAGCAGTCTTTTGTAAATGCATATTTTAAGCATTTAATAGACTATTTGCCTGATGGAGTGTAATAGAAAATGAAATATTGAATATTTTAATATTCAACAGGATCTTGTTTATTCTGTCAAAACAAACCAAACACACACACTTTCCAGCTGCAGTAACAAACAAAGGGTGCATAACATTATCTTCAGAAAGCACTTGAGCTGAAAATGCTTATAAAACAGACATTGAGAAAATGTAACATTAAGGTCTTAAATACTTTCATGTTTCTTCCTTTCCAAGTTAAGACGTAAAAGCTAGTACATCCCATCTACAATTTTTAAATGAGTTTTAAGCAAATCTTATAGTGGTTCTAGAAATGTTTTGCAGTCAAAGCAAGGCTGTTAGGGCACTTTGAGAAATTAAATGGGTTCCTGACCCTGCAAACTACTGAGCACTTCTGAGTGTAATCACTTAATATTTCCCAGGCTTTGCTCAACATCATGCTTAATTAAACTTTTGCTAATAAACCTGAAGCACTCAGTTAAGCCCCATAGCTCCATTGACAAAACAGTTGTTCAGTCAAGCCTGCATGTGTATTTATTTTTAGTTGATGCATGCAGTCTTTGCATTCTACTTTATAAATAGAAGTTTAAATTACTTAATAATGTAAATGGAACTTATTTTGTTAAAGGGTATGTTTTATTTGGGTAGTTTGTTATATTTGAAAGGGAGATATTTCCCAAAAAACATATCCTTACTACATTCTTATGTACTGCATTTTAGGATTAAATGTTCATAAATTTAAATCATTAATTACAACTTTGTTCTTATTGAAAAAGCAGGGTTAAGAACATAAATTGTAAATTTAGCCATAGAAGAACAATATTTTTTTCTCTTTGTAGTGTTATTAAGAAACTTAATAGGACATTATAGGACTCATCCCTGGCAGTGCTCAAGGCTGGTTCAATGGGATGCTGAGCAACCTGGTCTAGTGGAAGGTGACCCTGCCCATGGCAGGGAAATGGAACTAGATGATCTTTAAGGTCCCTTCCAACCCAAACCGTTCTATCATTCTATCACAGAACCTTTCCATACTGCATCCCTTCACTGCACCTGTCTGATAGATTCTTTTCTGTGGTCTACATTTATTTTTGCTTGTAATTTAAAATCATCAAAAATCACACAAGAATTTTAAAACAAGTAACTTATCTTCATTTTTCTTCTTCTTTTTTTTTAATAATTTGAACATACTATGTATTTTCCAGCTAAGATCTACTAATAGGCATCATATTGCGGGTTTTGCTTGGGTTTTCATTAAATTTTCTTGAAATTTTCCCAGAAGAGTTTTGCCTTGAGAAGGGCAGGTAAGAACAAGTATTCTCTGAGTCAGGCTTGAGTACAAACTGAAAAGTATTTCTGTTCATCACACATCCCACTGCAACCTAAGGGGGAAAAATGCAGCACATCTTTACCAGATAGATGGAGAAATTGAGTGGTTTTCTGTTTAACAAGAGAAACTCCAAAACCTGAAGTGGAAAACAAAATACGGAAAATAAAAATCTGCAGTCATTTACAGCTAGCAGTGAAGATAAGAGTTTGTGCGGTTCCAAGCCCAGCTATGGTTGGGAGGCTGTGCTCCAGCTGGTAAGGGAGGGAGGAAAGTCATGGGGAGCTCACCCAGAGGCCCAAAGGAAACACCACTCCTTGGAGATCTCCTCTTTTGTCTCCATAACCTGTGAAGGACCATGAAAGATGGTGGCCCATCCGTATTAAGAATTGTACACAGCTTTTTTAAGAGTAGATGTGGTGTCATTTTATATTAAAATGAATTTTATTCCTTCATTAATGGTAACTTTTTCTTACTTTGTTCTCTTGCCTTGAGACTTTGTTAATTTGTGAACTAACATTTAATTGTAAAGCAGGATCCAATTCAGTTTCTCTGAAATATTAGGCTTGCTAAATAAGCACTGCTAATTCATGAAAAGCTAGTGATGGTAATCATGGTAAAGGGGCTCTCAGAAACAGAGACCATCAAGATCTTCCATAACTGATTTTTGAGCTCGAAGAATAAAGTAGGACCAATGTCAACTATGCAGCAAAATAAGTAGAATAGGAAAGAAAATTAAATATATCCATAAATCACTGGTAAAGGCAAAACAGTCTGGTGGGTGTGGGCTGTCCTTTCGACCAGTGCCCCCCAGCTTGGCTGGCTTGGGTGCACGCAGCAGCAGCAGCAGCAAGAGCTGCTGGATGGGAGCATTTCCCTGGAGAGGAGGAGTTCAGCTGTTCAGGCATGATGGAAATCACTGTTTGAAGTGGTCAGAATAGCTGACTATGCACTGTCATCTAGGGAGCAGTTTGTAGATGTCTTTAGGTAGAAGCACCCTAGGAATAGAAGCAAGAGGTTGCACATAAAAAGAGATTTTTCCTCTGGAAATCACCTGCAAATTCTGGAAAGAAATTATGATTACTATTTGACAAGTTCATACAAGAGGCAGCAGGTGACTTGTACTCAAAGTTCAAGTAGAGTTATAGTGACACAGGATGGGTAACCTTTGGGTATATGGCAGCATCTTTGTAGAAGAGGCATTACAGTAATTTGTGCTACCTAAAGTACAGTGTCTGCTTCAACCCCTGCTCTTAAAGGTAAGCATTGGATTTTAATTGTGTGCTTATAAAACTTGAGTTTCCACAGTACTGGAAATTCAGAGCTCCATGGCCAATATGAGAAAGGATACTCAAGTGTAAAACAACAGCTGTTTTCCTAGAGGACATTCATTTTGACAGTTATAGCTGCTCCCTTCTGAATATTTCAGAATTTTCCTGAGGATTTGCAAATACAAAGGTTATGTAGCTATACATGAAACACTGTCTGTATGGTATAAATTAATTGTATCAATGATTCCTGTGACATCCTTTGACATTCTTAAATTGTCTCTTACATTAGTGGCTCCTTTTTAAAAATTAAGCTATAAATATTTATTTATGTACATGTTTGTAGAGAAATCCAATTGTTTAAAAATCACTCAGCCTCTCTGGAATATGAAAGGTATTTTTATCTGCACTGTGAGTATACAAAGGGAATTACTGTATTGGCAGGTACTAATTCTTGTTTTGTAAGTAACACCTATAAGTGAAAAATAAAAGCCACATCACTCACCAGTTAAAGACATTTAAAACAGGTGACCTATGAAAAGCTTTAATGACAATTTTATTGTAAAAGGTCAATAGTTCACTTTATTTGAAGAGTGGTGTGGTCTAACTGTATTTATGTATGTGACATACACATGATTTTTCACTTACACAAGCAGTCTAGCTCCAGTTACACACTGGGAAGAAAATAATTGCAACACTTGATTTCTCAGTCTGTCTTGCATTAGACAAACACTTTTGCAAAACTTATTGTTTCTGTTTCTCCTGCCTCTAAAATTAAAATAATACTTATCTAAAAAAATTAACATTAAAATTAGTATTTGATTCCCAGAATTATCTGAAATTATTAGAGCATTATTCTATAATTTGATAAGAAAAAGGAAACCTCCATGCATTATAGCTAACAGCACAGAAGAAAGGAGTCAATTGCCTCTTCTTCCTAAACCTCAGACTATTCTCATTTGTTTATGTCTATGTTAGTACATCAAGTCAGTGCAGAGACTGTCTCTGGTCTGAAGGCTAAGAGGAACCAAATTCAGATCTCATGTTATTCTCTGAACTAGATTGGGGCAATTTTCTCAGAGATCCAGACCATGCTAAGAGAACTAGCTGATCATTAAACCAGTAATTCTGGGACAGCATTTGACACATCCCTAGCACTCTAATCATTAGTGAGAGTATGATCAGAAAATAGAGATAGAATTGAGAAAAACACTTTGAAAAACAGTCCTACTGCATGGCCTTTTAATTCCAAACTTCTTCCGGAATGTAATCTCATAGAAGTATGGCAGGCTACACCCACTCATATTTCAGATGCTGCTATGACACAATGTCTTTTTAATTCTGAAAGTTTTATTTTTAGCTTCTATACAGACCTAAAATGCAGACAATTAAGTTCTGATGCACCTGAAGTGGATTATTGCATCATTGTGTGAATGAAATGCTTTCCTTGGGACTAGTTGTGGAACCAGTTGTGTTCAATACCATACACAGGGTATTTGATCTTGAAAAAGATAATGAAAATAATTTATCATTAGGGAAATATAACAGGAAAAATATGACAAATATTGCACTGATTTAATGCTCCAATTAGCTTAACTGCTACTTGAATTTAATTAAATATTACATTGCTCAAAGATGTCCATGAATGGTTTACAAATGTACATGTACAGAGGAATGGCACTAATTTGAGTGATTAAGGCTTAAAGATTTATTAGAGGATCTTGCAAGATCTATAGTAACCAAAATGAGATCACAGAACAGAGTAAGTCTTACAAAAACACCAAACTTTTTAATGAAGCTATTACTGCTGATGCCAAGGTTCATCTTTTAATTTCCGGTTTCTTGCTTCATTCTACACTGTGATATTCATGCATCTCTTGAAATGTCTCACTTCCGTGAATAATCTTACATTTCCCCTGGCACTTTGCAGGAAGCAAGGTGCTCTGTTATGTTTAAAATTCTGTGCCCTCTGAAGTGCATGAGAGTTTGACTCTGACTGCTGTGGGATGTCTCGGAGCATATGCAGGACCATGTGCAGACAAACCACAATTTAACTGGAAATTATACATTTCATAGCTTAATTGTCTACTTTTCATTCTTTCTTCCAAAATACAAAATTTCTTGCAGACACAATTTGAATGCCTTTGTCATGCTGAAGAGGGAAAGAATTAATTAAATCCCGGGTTGTCAGTCAAGTTGAGAACACAATATGGAAATCCCTGTTAAACAGAAGGCAAGTAGCTGTGCTCAAATTGTGATAGAGACTAATGTATCTTGTGAATCAAGATGCCATCTCCAATCTGTAACATAATGAAATGCACAGATTTTTCCCTGCCCCCATTCCCACTCTTTTTGCTCCAGTCTGAAGTGCACTCTGTAATGCATTATTAAGCCAAATTCTGACCCAGTTTCTTAATTATCTGTAAGCTACAGAGAACTTCTAGCAGAATATTAACTAAGGCAAGAGATGTAATACAGACAAATCCATGACGGCATTAGAGAGAATCATTAGCATTTTGCTAAGAAAATCCTTCATCTGTAATATTTAACTTAACCTAACATGCAGAATTTATATTTTAAAGGGGTTAAGCCACTAAAACAACCCAGGGGGAAAAAATAAAAAAAGAAAAAAAATAAAATTAAAAAATAAAATTAAATAAACATATTTGGAGAAGCATTCCTGGATTCACAAACTCAAAATACTTATAGCATACTGAAACATTTCTGGGACAACAAGATTGTATCCATTGTTCTGAGTGGATACCATGGACTGTTGTTACAACCTAATATAACAATGTGTGCCCTGCTATTTATTTTGGATGACCTGTAAAATGTAACCCACTATGGCATATACATGTGTACCAAAATTTTGGGGAGTACAGTCAGGATTCAGAACTGTCATAGATGACAGTTTGAACAAACCCTCTAAACACTTGGGTGCCTGGTTAGTATCAAGTAAGTAGCTGCAGTTTTATACCTCCCTGCACTGCTGCATATTAGTGCAATATGAAAAGTTTTCTCAGTGAAAATACAACCACAGATATACAAAATGAGAAACAAAGAACCCATGGACCTCTTCCTATAAAGCTGCAGGAGTACATGATTTTGAAGACTGGCTATACCTCTGAAATAAAAGTGTTTGAGTGAATGAAAAACATACTGAAAGAGCAATTTAGTGAGAACAATTTTTAATACAAAGCATATTGCAAAAATGAGGAAAAACACTTTCCCCACCCCAGAACTGGATGATTTGTGGTATGTGCATATAGAAAGTTAAGCTTTGATTGTAAAATTTAGACAGCAGAGAATGCCTGCAAAATAGATATATAATTTTGTGGAACAGGATGTATTCATTCAGTTCAAAGATCAAATAAAACCCATGCAGTCCCCTTAACATTGAATTGAAGAGTCACCTAACTGCAGAACATGGAATTTTTATAAATGTTTTTAAAAATATTTCTTTCATGAATTCATAAATGAAAAAGTCCTACTGTTTGAGAAACAATAAGAGTCAGTTAAATACAATGTTTTATTTGTAACAGTGTCAAATGCAGCTCATGAGGGAAGTTGGTTCTTTGCAAAACATCAGATGATTGGAAAGTGCTGATAAACATCATGTACATTCAAGTACATTGCTTCAATTTGAAGTGTGCTTTTGCTACTGGAGAATCTGAATATATCATTCCTTATGCTAACACTGTGAATTTCCCACTACAACCTGCCAAATATTCCTCTTCTGGGAATTAAGGTGTCCAAAATTTCTCCAAAGTTATGAATAGTAAGACTGAGGCACCTTTCCTTTACAGGTATGGAAAAAACCTCAAAATCAATATTTTGTACTCAAGCACCTAATCCAGCACACAAGCATTGAAACCAAAAGACCAATTTTTAAAGGCGGTTTTTGTAAAAGACCACGCGTTTTTCCATTTTCTTTCTAGACTAACCCATGTAATCAGTAAGGCCCAAGCATTCATACCAGACTATCCTATACAGAGCACAGACACCTTTTCTCATGCATTTGCAGTTCATTTGTGTTTGACTGTAATCAAGCCAGGATTTCATCAGCTGTCCCTCAGCCCAAGGAGAGAGCAACTGAGACCGCCCGTGCTCCAGGGACAAAGCTGGACACCAGGACAATGTTTATCAATGTCAGTATCTCATGGAAACCATCTGTGACACCCCGACCCACAGTGCTTGGCTCTTTCACCTCCTGAAGTGCTTTGATCCAGCAGTGGACTGTGAGGAAATATGCATGGCCCCTTAGGCTGGAACCCATTCTGACTGATGCAGCCATGGCTGGAGAGACCACCTGAAGGCCCTGATCTTGTCTCTGTTGGGCACAGAGAAGTCCATAGTGAAAACAAGCTGGTATCTATTGTTCACATCTTAGCATAATCACCAGTGCTATTATTGTTAAAGGAAAGAGAGCCCCCTCCCCTAAAAGCAAAATCATCTCTTTAGACACAGCAACATTCTGCTGCCTTGTGTCATGACACTCCATGGCTGTTGCTATGTGTCTCACAAAAATGTCCAGTAATAGGGGTTTTGTGCCTTCTCAGGCCTCCACTTCTTCCATCACTTCCATCACAATTGTTCGAGGGCCGGTGAGGATGAGGTTGCTTACTGTCCTGTAATCCACATGGAGAACATTGAGGCCATTGACAGACACGACAAATTGGCAAACCTGAGGAGAAAGCAAGCAGCAAAACGAGTTATGCATTAGACTTTATTTTGTTAGGTCAATTACACAGATGTACTATCAACTCCTGGCCAGACAAAACCTCCAGAACTCTTCACATCATCTCATTTGGTCCCCTTAAAAGCCCCCACATTTCTTAGAATTAATCTGGCAAGTTAATTT
The DNA here is from genome assembly GCF_027579445.1 of Ammospiza nelsoni. Classification (NCBI taxonomy): domain Eukaryota; kingdom Metazoa; phylum Chordata; class Aves; order Passeriformes; family Passerellidae; genus Ammospiza; species Ammospiza nelsoni. The sequence goes on from NC_080633.1 coordinate 136,687,434, forward strand.
TCCATAATTTGTTTTGAAACATTACTTCAACTTACAAATCAGTGGAATTCAACTTTCCAATCTTTTAACTTTTGAGATTCATCAATCATTTATCAATATCAATCATTTTTTCTTACAGCAATGTTATTTTTTCTTGTATCAGTGATATTGTACAGTATCAATGCTGCTTTGCAAACAATATGGCATCCAGCTAAGGGGTCCCCAGCAGAGCAAGGACAACTGTTGGAGCAAGTCCAAAGGAGGCCACACAGATGGTTAGACGGATGCAGCACTTCTTCGATAAGGAACTAAAGCTAAGGGAATTAGGTTTGTTCAGGCTGGAAAAGATGAGATTTCTGGGTGGCCTTATTGTGGCCTTCCAGTACCTAAAAGGAGCCTGCAAGGAAGACAGAGAGGGACTATTTTCACAAGGGTCTGGAGTAACAGGTCAAGGGGGAAATGCTTTAAGATGGAACAGAGTTGGTTTGGATTAGATATCAGAAAGAAATGCTTTACTATGAGCGTGGTGAGGCACTGGCACAGGTTGATCAGAGAAGCTGTGGATGCCCCATCCCTGGAACTGTTTAAGGCCAGGTTGGATGGAGCTTTGAGCAACCTGGCCTTGTGAAAGGTGTCCCTGTTGACAGCAGCGGGAATGAGATGGTCGTCAAGTTTCCTTCCAACCCAAACCATTCTATGATTCTATGAAGACAGCTCTGGCAATTGCAGTCTTTTATCTTTAGTTTGTCTTAAATGCTTTCCTAGAAATCATTTTAGTCAGCTCTTGGTAATCACCAAGAAAAAATATGCACCATGTTTCCAGGCTCAGGGCAAGGTCTGAATGATGACTTCACTAGATTCAGTGCCAAAACCTCCAACAGTGTAACATGAACCAAATGGATCCAAATTTTGAGAAATAATATCACGGAAGATGAAGTCAGTACTAGGACAGATTAAAATGTCACTTCCATGTGATTTGTTTTGATTTCCTTCATCAAGTATGGTTTATTAATAAATTTCAAATATGCTAGTATTTTGTTTGTAAAAGCTATAACAAATATTGGAGGTTTTGTATGATCACAGGACATTTTCAAGGAAAATATTCTTGATAGAAATATACTGACCAACATCACTGTACATCTTAGAACACTTAAACAGAGAAAAAGTCACATCAACATTGTAAAAAATGCAGGAAAATAAAGATAATACTGATTCCTCAGGGACGTTTAGACTTCTCTGCATCTAATCATAACATTACAGTGTTTGGTAAAAAGGTCAAAAAACGTGTGTAGTGTCTAGATCTGTATTTTTAATTATAAAAATATGGAGCCTAAGTGAATAATAATATTGTCCTGACGTTTCAATGGAAACAATACATTCACTAGAAGACTATTTTACCCATAAGTCCCCTTGAATCTGTAAGAAAGAAGCTTTGAAACAAGTATCACCAGAATTTTTCATGCTTTATTTTATATGGACACTCTGGATCAATTGGGGGGTCAATTTTATGAGGTTCATCAAGGCAATGTCCTAGATCCTGCTCTTGGGTCACAACAACACCCTGCAGCACTGCAGGCTGGGGAACAGTGGCTGGAAAGCTGCCCTTGGGAAAGGACCTGGGGGTGCTGGTCAGCAGTGACTGAACATGAGCCAGGGTGTGCCCAGGTGGCCAAGAAGGCCAATGGCATCCTGGCCTGGATCAGAAACAGTGTGGCCAGCAGGAGCAGGGCAGGGATTGTCCCCCTTGTACTCAGCACTGGTGAGTCTGTACCTCAAATCCTGTGTCCAGCTCTGGGCCTTTCACTACAAGAAGGACATTGAGGGGCTGGAGTGTGTCCAGAGAAGGGCAACAGAGCTGGGGAAGGGTCTGGAGCACAACTCAGGTGAGGAGCAGCTGAGGGAGCTGGGGGTGTTTGGTCTGGAGAAAAGGAGGCTCAGGGGGGATCTTCTCACTCTCTCCAACTCCCTGAGAGGAGGCTGGAGCCAGGTGGGGTTGGTCTCTTCTCCCAGGTAACAAGGGACAGGACCAGAGCAAACAGCCCCAGGTTGCACCAGGGGAGGGTTGGTGCCAGGACTACTTGACACATTGGTGTTCAGTCATAGCTTTGACATGATGATCTCAGTGGTCTTTTCCAAACTATTTGATTCTGTGATATGAGAACAAATTTCTTCACAGAACAAGAGGTCAGACATTTGAACAGGCTGCCCAGGAAAGGGTTAGAACAACCATCCTTGCAAGTGCTAAAAGCCCTGTGTGGATGTGGCACCTGGGAACTTGGTTTAGTGGTGAACACTGCAGTGTCACATTAATAGCTGGACTTGACGCTATTAGACCAACCCGTCTTTTCCAGCAGCAACAATTCTATCAGCCTATGATTTTTCACTTTCCTATTTAGGCAGAAGCACAAGACAGATATGGGTGTGGGAGAGGTGGGAAGCAGCTCTGGTGTTCTTCAATGCTAGCTCTAAAGCAGATTTTCTCACATGCCAAGTCACTTAACTTTTGTGTGCCAGCAACTTCCCTCTCAAAATGTGTGGTGAAACTCAATTTGTATTTCTGCAAAATGGACAGAATGTAGCTATCAATTTAAGAAAAATTATAGAGGAAGTGAACCCAATCCAAAAATGTAACGTTTCATTTAAAATGTCACCAATTACTTTAATCTCTGCTCCTTAGAGCCTCTGCAGAGGAAGAGTGGCAGCAGCAGCTCCTGAAGGGATGGTAAACTCTTGCACCTTACTCCTTACCCTCAGAACTCCTCTGCAGAGCTGAAGATCGTGGAAGTAGCCTTACTGGCAGCCTAAATGATCACCAAAATATGGCAATCAGTGATACAATTCCCATGGCAATAATCTTTCCTGTATATGAATAGTTCAGCTGCAAGTAGCATTGGGAAAATGGTTTAGTTTTTGCATGCAGACAAAGCCTTCTAAATTTTAAGGATTTTTGTTGAAAAGGTAACCCGTCACCCTCTGCAATATGTCCAATTATTATTTAACTGGCATCGCTATTCAGTTTAAAATGCAGATTATTGCAGTATCTGTAGGTTTCAACTTCCAGTGGTATTTCCTAATACTTTCTATGGCTGTCCAAGGTTGTATCAAGTTTTACTGAATTATAGCTCTGGCTCTAAAATAATATTTGGGTTGATTTAAAACAGACCAACAGAAACAACATTGTGTCTTCTGGCTTAAAGCAATTTTTGGAAGTTGAATGGCCGATCTTTGTTTTACTGTTGCATATTCTCAGTCGTCTTGACTTACTGGAATCCCAATGCATGGGACTCATGTTTGGCCAGGTTCAATGGATAAATCTGCATGCTGGATCATGGCAGGGGCATTCAGGTGCCTTTGGGGAACGCCCCGCCAGAGGAACAGAGTTTTAGACCAGCCAGTGACCCACACCAGGGCTGCAACGGTGTAAATACAGATGGCACAGGCACAACGTGAACAGCAGTCTGGATGCCAAGGAGTGAATTTTTTGTGGAAGACAAGAGCTGACACGTCTGCATTCTCAGTGTGTTTGTTTTATCACGTCTTTGGCAGCACGATTAACCAGCAATGTGTACAGCTGAGAACAGCCCCCTTCGTGCCCTCCTTTGCAGTGGATCCACATGGCTTATTAATTTCATCATTCCCAGTGGAGAGGATTAGATACAAGAAGTCCACCCAGGCCAGATGAGAAGATAAATGCAGGGGGGAGGGCAATACACCGAAGAGCACAGTCCCATCCTAAAACTGCAGGAAAAGACCCATGAGGAGCAGGAGATGGTAATAAAGAGCCAACTACCCTGGGGCTAGAAAGCTCTCTCCATAGTAATTGCTTGACCAGTGCTCCTGAGGGCTGAGTCTCTGCAAATTCTGGACCTGGCTCTCTCAGGGATGAAGAAATGAGGAGCGATTTGCTGTGTCCTGCAGTCCTGGTGAGGAGAAAGACGTTTGCACAGTCCTGAGCCCTTTGTTATGCTGACTGCCCTCAACTCAGTTTTCCTCTCCCCACCCTGATTTCCCATTCACTGCATCCAGCAAGGGGAAATGAAATGCAGTGCTGCTTTGTGCATTTTAATCACTATCAATCCTGCCCCAAAAATGCTCATATTGTGTATTGCTCTACAGCAAGTGAGCACCCATTCACCAGCCCTGACTGGTGAGTCAATTCATATTTTATTATCTCAGGAATTTTCTTCAGGAGACTGATTTACAAAAATACAATGATTTAACATTACATTTATAAAAACACATTTCAAAAAGCTGTAAGTGCTCAGCTCATAGCTGCAGCTGTTAAGGGCTTTGTAACTACAAACATGTAAAGTATTTCTGTTGGTTTCCACACATCAGTAACTATAATAGATTACAAACTACAGTTAAAAGAACCTCAAAGAACCTTTTATTGTTCATTTCCTCATTGCTCTCCAAGGAGCTTGACAAGAGATAACCATCCCTTTTCATCCCTCAGACTTCAAGAAATGACACAGCCCATAATAAATTCCGACCATTTTGTTGGTCAGGATGTGGTGATCTAAAAACCACAGAACTAATAATAGTTAAATAAAGCAACACTCAAATGAAAAAAACCCTCCCTTAACTGATTTCAAATATTTAAGTATTACAGCAGTAAGCATTTATTGTTGAGTATTTCAATTTCCCGCCATTGGAAACAGCAGCTCATGGAAGCAGGAATAGCAGAAAAAGTACCTCTGTCTTTCTGTGGGTTTTCCATCATGCATACAGAAGGTTTAACCAAATCCAGGTGCCCCCCTATAAACTTCAAGTTACAGCTTACATTTGAACATTACATTGAAAAAAGGATCTGGAAGCCTGTAGTTTAAAGAAGTTAGCAAAGATTCGTCATGCCATTTATCATCGGACTGAAGATGGCAAGAAGGGGTGAGAATAATTTGTTACCGTGACATTTACTGGCAAAATTGGGATTGTGCTGTACTTGGAACTGTCCAACCCTTCCTCCCCCTCACTGGTAATTGCTCTTTCCTCCACGGCAATCTTTGGCTGCCTGCCCCTCCTCAGTCCTGCCAAGCTGCCCTGCAGATGTACATCCACACCCCTTGATTTTCCTGCTGGGACAGCTGCCTGCTGCCAAAGCAAGGCCCTGCCCTCGCAGGGGGCTGCCTGCACCCGGGCTGGACAGCTGAGCTGGTGTTGATCAGGAGCTGAGCTGAAGATGACTGTGGGATCCTTCTAAGGGATGTCAGAGGCTGGCTGCAGGCATGGGAGTGGAGCTGTGCAACTGCCTTAAAGCCAATCATGAAACAAAAACATTGCATACCTGTCAGTAATTCTTTGTTAGTTCTGCCTCAGGATGACCTTCATATTTATAAATGCTACAGGAATGTTACAGGATAGGCAGCCAGCCTAGATCCTTGGATATTCAGATGCTGTTTGCACTGTGAGCTTTAGTTAGCTTTCCCTGCGGAGCCAAGCCTTGCTTGCTGGACTTTTTTGAGTGTAATATACTTAAAAATCCTTTAAAAATGTTCTTTTCTAGGCACACTTTTTAGAAGAGTGTTGTGAAAGTTTATAAAGAGCTGGAAATTCCTACTGCAGACTTTGACCTAAGTGATCATTGCTGTTTGGGACAGCCCTAAAATGACATTTTAATTTATAGATGCAGCGAGTCCAACTGTTCATCTCTGGTATAAAGCAAGTAACAGCCATGCACAGTCAGCAGATAATATATCTCAAAACAGTAGGACAAGACCATGATTACATGGCCAGTTTAATTTGAGATAAATTTTGAAAAACCTGCCCAAATTAAGAGGAATACAACTGCCACCAGGCAGCCTGGCTGGGATGGCCAGGGACTGTCCTTTACTCCAGCAGCTGCTGGGGGGTTAGGTGTTCATTCTCAAAGGATTTATCATTTACATTTCAGTGGCAGCATCAGTGTCTGGAATCTACTCTGTTTTGTTTGTTTGTTTGTTTGTTTGTTTGACTGTGGGATTTTAGTGTTTTTTTGGTGTTTAGTTTGTTAACTGCTCTTTAGGAAAATACACACACTACTAAAATTGCAGATCAAATAGGTACCAAAGCAATCAATGTTACCAAATAATGCAGGCTTGAAGTTCTCAAATTCAAAGCTAGATTATGCAATGACACAGTAAAGATAGTGGCAAAAATACAGTTTTGCAGCAGTCACCTCATTCTCTAGGCTGCAATGGGAATATTCAGGGTCTAAAACTGCAAAGCACAAAGTCTATGCCAGTGCACTCGAATCTTCTCCTTCAACAGCAACAAGGTAAACCAAACAAAAAGGTTTGATGGGCTGTTTGGTACTGATAGCAGCTCTGACATCAGCAATTAACAGCATAAAGAGATGTTGAAAATAGTGCCACCAATTAATTTCCACTGAAAGTATGAATATTACTGTACACATGGCAAGTGTATGAAGGAAAATATATAAAAATGCTGGAGAGAGTGTGAAATCCAGTCTTGCACTAATCTTTTCACTCTGGAGTAGCCAGGATTTCACTCCTGGACTCTGTGTGGATCCAAAACAGATTTCTAGCAGCTGACAGAACAGGCCCATGTTCTGCAGCAAAGCACATCCCTTTGAGACCAAGGTAGTTCAGAAGTTCTTAGCACATTGCACAGAAACAAGTTGTGCTTGTTGGGAAAGCTGTGTCTGAAACGAGGCAGGCTCAGTCATCGAGCAGGAGACAGACTGGATTTACCCCCTTGCTCTGTTCATCATTTGTATCCACAGTGTTTTACATACACTTGGATAGTTTGGGACATGCTTCCTTGTGTACTATTTCTTCTTATCATCTGATGTGAAGCCAAAGTCACACAGATAATTCCCAGTCACACATGCATTCCCAGTCACACATGCATTCCCAAAATGCATGAAAAAATGTATTGCTTTCTTTTCAGTTTCTTTAAAAAAAAAAACAAACCTTATTAGCATCAAGTAAAAATTATGAATTAGGCAAGTGTAGGAGTTATTTTCAACCTTGGAAAGTTGTTCAGTAATTTTCCTAAGAACAAAAATAAAAGGTTCTAAGTATAACTTCTTTCAGAGCTGTTCAAACAAAAGTGTATTTGGCTATTTTATGGAGTAGAATTCATACCAGAATTGACAATATAACTATTTAAAAAAGAAAAGTATATCCCAATGGTAATATTTTTGCTTTTCTTCTTACTAATGAAAATTAAAATTAAATCCATTACAGAGACAGCCTGCTTACATTTCTGTTATACAGACACCCTCAATAATTATAAATAAATGCTTTTTTCATGTCCTACTAATCCTGCAGGGACAAGGATCAGCTGGGACGCTTGAATAGCTCAAACTCATAATTGTTTCATTATTGAAACAATTCTGAAATTCACTGTGGTCTTCCAGAGGAAAGTCCTCCATATGTGGTTAGCAAACCCATCTGTTTTCTGTGTGCATGAGAGACCCACAAGATCCTGATTTCTAATAAATATCAGGCCGTGCTCTCAATAAGAACCCTTCCTTATGGGCACCCATGAAATCAGGGCTGAAAGGTTAACATTTTGCAATTGTCAGTGACCTGGAGATGTCATCAGCAGGATACCCAACAAATCAAACTTTTCACAATTCAGATACTTTTGAAAGCTCTGGGCCAGTTCCAAAATTGAAAACATACTGGTTGATTCTGTGATAAGGCCACAGCTCTCACCTGGGAAGGTTACTAAACTCCTGAAACTGAGAAGGAAAGCACAAAGCAAAAATAAAAACAATGCAGCCTTTACCATTGCTTGTTTCAAGAGTCAATACAGCTGTTTTGGCTTTTCCTGTCTTGCTGACAGATTTCAGCAAAATTTGGGCAAGGCTTAGGTGCTACAAGAACATAACATCTGAAACACAGCTTTCCAGCTTTCTGCAAGGAGGAAGGGGATATCCAAGCTTCCAACATTGTAAAAGAAGAGGTATCTTTCCAATGGGATCCTTTCCCCCTTGCACACCCCTTGCTCCTCTGCAGATGCTGGGAAACATTCCTCCCAGGCACCACTGCCCTCCAAGCAAACAGATGGAATTCAAGATGTCACTCTTTAAAATCTAATTTAAATATGAAGTGTGAAGGAATTGAGAAATGAGTGAAAGTAAAAACTTCCATTTAAGGCTGTTATTTTGTCACAAAGGAACAAAAAACTACACCATTTGTACTTTTCATTGCTGTTACCAAATAGAAAGGAGCTATTTACAAGTGGAAAACCACACAGGTTTGCCTTGCCAGTTGTTAGATCTCTTGAATAAATCTTCCCAAACAATCACCACATCATCACCTTCTACCTCACATACCACCACATCACGGGTTTGTGTACAAGACCCTTAGTGACAACACTCTTAGTGACAATGAGGTTTTCATCTCTTTGGAGTGCAAAAAGATAATTTTACTTTTAAAAGAAATGTGGAAAAAAAGTGTTTGCTTATTAAAAGCTGGATCAGTAATCTGATTTGGGACCTCTGCTCACAGAGAGGGATACACTCAACCTGAGTTGCCAAGGAATCTGTGGATTCAGATGCCAAACCCCTTTCAAAGGGGAAGAAGTTTCATAGCAGAACTTGGTGCCTGCAGTCCCAAGAGATGCTCCTGTCCCTTTGTGCTGGCTCTGGGAGCAGCACACCAAAGCCAGGCACCGCTCCCTTTTCATCCTTTTCATCCTGTGCCAGCAAAAATAAATAAATGAAAGGACTCGTCTCCAGGCAAAGTAAGTTCCTTGATGTGCCTGACATGGATGGAGGAAGGAGGCAATAGACACATATCTGGTTGAAGGCAAAGGGAAAGAGGGAGATGAAAAGGAGGTGAAGATAGGATCAGCCTTCTTGGCAGAGCTTACACAGACCAGAAAACTAAAGTTTTCAGATAACTTAAAGTCTCAGTGAAATCAATGGCAAGATGGATGTTATGGTACCAAGAACAAGTGCAGAGAAATCTGAGGCAGGAGAACAACAGTGGAGGAGAGAGAGCACAGAGCTCAGCTTCTTTTACACACTTACACAACCAGCCTGCATTTATGTTGATACAGGATTTCTTCTGTTTTAATAGGTCACCCATAGCCATAAAGCAAAGGAATCCCCATGCTCAGCAGAGCCAGGCTACAGAGATGCTGGATGTGGTACCACAGAAGAGCCTAAGATCTAAGACTAACTTCTACTTAAAAGTAAACACAGGCAGCACTGAAATTTTTGCTCTCACTCTGCTAAGCTTTACCCTGTCACAATGGAATGAGGAAAAGAGATGAAAATCAGAGGTCCTAAAAGTTATGTTTCCACTTAGATTCTTATCTTTGGTATTTTTTTAAAGAGTTCATGCAATCTTGATAGGATTAGTAAAGTTAAGCTGGAACCTCACAATTCACAACCAACTGCATGTTGCTGGAAGGTTAAAAAATCATACCATGGCCTTTCCTCCACAACTGAGGTTACTGGATGGAACAGAATAAATTGCAGATGTGTGTTCAGTTCTGTAAATATCTCCAGAGAAAGTGTAATTGGCTGTGCAGTGGGTGGTGTGGGAGTAGGCAAGTATCCAGGCTTTGCATAAAAAAGATGTTGTCTCTCGAGAGATGTGTTTCTTGTTCATTCTGTACAGCAGTGTGAAGCTGACCCAGTGTTCCATCAGGGGGCTAGAAACTGGGTATCTGCAGAGCACACTGCAACTCACAGCAGAGAAAATGAACTCCATTTACAGAATTAAAATAATAACTTCATCATTCTTGTGCTCCATCTTGATCTGTGACTGCAGAGTGGTGTGGATGGTTTGCCTGAGCAAGGCTTCATTAAACATTTTCATTACATAATATATTACATATTTCTTTCCATTTTAAAAAAGAGGCTGAATTTTTTATAGTATTCCAAACAAATTTGTCTCCAACTGAAAAAAACCCCAATGTGAATTAAACAACATAATTCTTAAACTGCATATACAAAAAACCCCACGTAATATAGTAATAGCTATTTTATAACATAATGGAGTAAGTCACATAATATAAAAAGTCAGATTATCAAGGGCTTCATCATTGGTTCAGACAGTCTCTCCCTTCCTTCCTCCCTTCCAAATGATGGGAATCTTTGGGAATTCAAATCCTTTTTTCTTCATCAGAAAGAGAATTAAACCACTGCTGAGCAAACTCCACAAACAGAGTGGACAAATTAGAGAAGGAAAAGAGCTGACCAAAGAGCCCATGACAACAACTCTTGCTTTGGAGCATAAGTCTCTTGGGCTGCCCAAGTCTCAGCTCTGCAAGTGGTAGAGTTTTGCTGACAGATCAACTGAGCAGGAATTATTCACAAAGGTAAATTAACGCTATCTGTACATATCTGGAGAGTAATAACATAAGAACATAATACCCTGAAACACAAACCATCCATAAATATGGAGTAGGGGAATATAGGTCACTGCTTTCCACGGCCCTAATTGGGAACTGGTGTGTAAAATCACTGACTTAATGTGAGTCCCAGTGAGAAATACCCACAGGTAAAGCTGGACCAGGCTGAGCCACATCAGGAAAGCACACCAGTGACTGCATGTCTAACTTTATAAGCATTTTTATTGTATAGTGCAATTTGATACCTACCACAGAACAGTTCTGAATATGTTAAACGACTCAAATGGCTAAAGATGGCTCTGGGTAAAATACTGCATCCGTCTCAGAAGAACAGAGTCTAAGCTTAGATATAATGTCTTTTAATGCTTGGGTTGACCTTTTGGTGTCTTTTTTTTCTGGTATATCTGTAGCTAAAACATATTTGCTAAAACAAAATTGCACATAATGAATAAAGAAGTTTAAAACTGTGTATCAGTTTACTTACATGGTCAAATATAATTATGCTGAACTGCAGTTCATTTAAGTCCCATATTGGATAAAAACAGTCATGAAGTGCAACCAAGGGAATTGCAGGGGCAGGCAGACTCATGCAAGGCACCCTCAGCACCCTCTGGTATCCAGCATGTTGTGAGCAGGAACAGTCTGCGCTGTTTGAGACAAACAGCTGCTCTCTGTTTGCACAGACAAAAGTGCAATTGTTTTTCCATGTGTTTGGCTAGCTAAACAGAGCCTTGGCTTTAATGCAACATGCTTCCCAATTCATTCCCTTATACCATGAAAGGAAGCCACTTTGTGTCTTGAGCAGCAGCAGCAAGCAAAGAGACGGAGAAAGAAGTGCAGGCAAGAGTCTTCAGAGCAGCAGCTGGGGAGCAGCAGCATCCTTGAAGTGCTCAGGGCAGAGAGCTGAGATAGCCTGGACTTGTAAAAACAATAGCATCTGAGGAACTCTCCAAGTAATCAACTGAAATGAGTATTGCAACTAAACCAAGTAGTACAAAATGTTTTTCATCCTCAGCTGAGAGCAGAAGTAGTTCAAAATGATAGCTTTTTGCTGAACTAGCCTCTAATTCTATGTCTTTTCTACAGACACTTAGGATAACCTTTTCAAGATTTCAGGCATTCTGCTGATCAATTTTTCAGATGACAGCAGTCTCTTTAGAGAGGCTGGGCTACCTGGGAGTGAGCTGCAATAGCCCATGACAGCTTGAGCAGGGGGAGATCCCAGCTGCTCCATCAGGATCTTGCCATTCAATGGCCTATAGACCACACAGGAGCTTGGAAGTCGTAGCAAAGCACAAGCACAGCCCTGTTCTACAGTGCTGCTGTCTCTCTTTCTGAATGGTTACAGCTGTAAGACTCCAGAAATAAAACAGAAAACACTTTGATAAAGGCAAGATTTTCAGATATCTGGATTATCCTGTCATAAAACACCACTTACTTGAAAAGAATTTTTAAAACTGTAAGTTATTAAAATAATGTGACTAAACCTAGAAAATTCACTGATCTCCAATAATGAAGCTGCAGATTTGGGGGTTTTTTTGTATTTATATTTCCTGTTGATGAGAATATGCCAACATACAGACACAAGTACAGTGGGTCACTTGTTGCCCAAGACCATTTTAGGTGACAGGCCTACAAACAAGTTCAATTCTAAAGTCAACCACACCACTGTGAATGTGGAAAACAGAGCTCTGAGATATTATGAAACTTGCTGTACTCATTTAAGGTTTCAGTTGTTGTAAAGAGAAAAAAAGTTATTTTATTGCCCAGTAAACTCTCTCTGTTAAAAGAGTCTTTAGGAAAAATCACACAGAGGCATTGGAAACCTAATACTTCTATGCAGGCCAAAATTTGGGTCTGGGATAAGCAAGTAAAACCTTATTAAACCTGTGTCCTGTAAGTTTGGCAGGGGGGAAGATGTTAAAGGAGAAATTTAGACTCAAAAAGTTGAACTCACTATTTTTATATTTCACCTGGAAATTCCCACTGTCTTAATTCCTTTCTCTATAGTGATCAACATGGATCCTGTTGTTCAAAATCAGGTCTGACAATCATGAAAAGAATTTTTCTCTGTTTTCTTTTGTGTGTGCAGTTTGCAGCTCACATCCTGCTGGCGTGATGTTTGCGTCAATGTTCCCGACTGCTTGGTGGGGGGTCTTTCCCCTCATACCTCAGTGTGTGACTTTTCACACGCCACGTTTTGATTTCTTCATCATAGAGGAGTTCCAGATAGTCACAGCAAGCACCTGGTCTCTAGCACAAGATAAAGGTGGCTGATTTTTTAGTCAGTTTTATATCCACTGGCTCAGAAGAACAGAGGCTCATGATCCACTGAAGCAAGCACAGTCCCAGACCCAGCTGGTGCTGGCTGTGCATTCTGGGGCTTGTGCACAAGGGTGGGGTTCACTTAACCTTCCAAAACTGCTTCAGAAGTTCTGCAGCCTCAGAAGAGATTTCTTCAAAACAAACTTATACAACTCTGTGGACAAAGAAGCAAGGCAAACCAAGGAAACAAGCAGAAAAAAATGGAGATCCACCAAAAAAAGTAGGAATGTAGGATGAAATTCTGACATGTCAGAAGATAACAGGAGCTTTATTATGGCTTTAAAGAACAAAAATTTCACAATGAAGAGCCTACTGATTTATTACTGAAAAATGGAGCAAAACAGGAGAATTTTTGTAAAGATCAGCAGAGACTGGAATATGGGAACATTGGAAATAGAAAGTGTCTGCAGAGTAGTTACAACCTAGGCAGGGGTGGCAGGGTGGGATGTCACAAAGAAAATATCTGGAGTCAACACAAACACAAATTTCAGGAGAGGGAGAAGGATGGCTTAGAAAGATGAGAGCTGTACAAACTGATGTTTGAAACCTGGGGAGCTGTAACTTTGCTGCATGGGAGTCACTGGGCCCAGTCTGTAAAATCTCTGCTCTGAGACTGGAAAACCTGGATCTTATGCTGTGAACCACACTCCCCATAAGGAAACAAAGAAACTTTAGCAAAATTATCTGTACAGGTGCCAAAACAGATCTACTCATCAAATGTTTTGGTTATTTTTGAGAATATGTCAGATTTTCTGAAATTTTCCATCTCTATTTAAACCCAAACCACTTTACAAAAATTCTGGTGGGAAATGGTCAGTATTGCACAGAGGGTTTGTGACAGGAAAAGAGAATCCAAATCCAAACTGTGGCTTCCTTGTGGCCACCATGGGGCAGGTTCACCAGTGGAACAGTGTCTCCAAGAGTCTCCCGACACAGAGTTCAACAATGACAGGGCTTCCAACACAGAGAAGGAATAAAATGGACAGAGTAGCTGGTGCAGTGAAGGGGCAGAAGAGAGAGATCTAATCCTGCACTGGGATTCCCAATACTGAGGAAAAAGCTTCCATTATTTCAATCAACCTAAAGACACTGTGCTAATGCAAAGGATGGTCAAGGACATAAAGACTCTGTTGTTGCACTTCATTGCACTTTTAGTAGCCTGCAATGAAAGCAAAGGAGAAATTTGCCAAGCCTTGTCTCCTTCTGGCAAGTAAACAAAGTTCTGGCAGTGACTCACAATGCAGCTTTCAAAACCACCTTCTTCTTCAGTTAGAGAAACCTCTACTTTGGTGAGAGGGCTGAATTCACAGAACTCCCAGACAAGAGGATGTGCAATGCAGTTTTCTGCCAAGTCCTCACAGAACTATATTACTGTGATAATTTTCATGGCATTAATCCCAGTACAGTAAGAGCAACATGGTTCTAGGATAGGTCCAACCTATGTAGAACTGGTAAAAAGATTCACTCTAAAAATGTGGGAACTACACATTGAGTTTAATTAAATACACACAGGGAAAGTGGAAACCTTGGGACAGTTAGGGAGGCATCAATACAGTTCATCAGCAAACTACATTAGCAAATGATGACCACAGACTAAAAGGAGAAAGCATACACAGAACAGGAACACCCAGGCACAGATTCATTCACTGATCAGGAAAGTACGCTGAGTGCTATACATGTTAAAAAGTTGTCAAGCACAACCAGTCAAAAAGTCATTTTTGATGGCAGAGCTTATTATTTTCACATTCACAAATATGTGACCTCTTCCAACTTCTGTTGAATCATTATGCTACTGACTAGCACAGCCTTACTGATTTTTTCTTTAGGGTCTTTTAGAAATATTTCCACTAAGGATTAAATAAATAATAATGAAAAAGCTATCCAAACTGTTAATCAAAGTGTTCGACATTATGTTCACCATTGCTATGCTTTTAATATGTCCTAATGTCCTGGTCCTGCACTTGAGGAGGAACAACCCCAGGCAGTACAGGGTGGGGGCCAACCTGCTGGGAAGCAGTTCTGCAGGGAAGGACTCGGGGGCCCTGGTGGACAGCAAACTGTCCATGAGCCAGCAGCGTGTCCTTGTGGCCAAGAAGGCCAGTGGTATCCTGGGCTGCATTAGGAAAAGCATTGGCAGCAGGTCAAGGGAGGTCGTCCTGCCTCTTTACTCTGCCCTAGTGAGGCACATCTGGAGTGCTGTGTACAGTTCTGGGCTCCTCAGTACAAGACAGACATGGAAAAAATGGAGTGGGTCCAGCAGAGGGCTACAAAGTCAGTCAAGGGTCTGGAGAATGCCTCTTGCAATGAAAGGTTGAGGGAGCTGAGCTGAGCCTCAAGAAGAGATAACTGATGAAACACATTAATGTCTAGCTAAAAGGTGGGTACCAAGAGGATGGGCCAGGCTCTCAGGAGTGGCTCCAAGCAATAGGACAAGAGGCAAAAACTGAAGCAGAAAAAGGCCTACTTGAACACAAGGAAGGAAAACTGAAGCACAACACAAGGAAGGAAAACTGAAGCACAAGAAAGTCCACTTGGACACAAGGAAGGAAAACTGAAGCACAAGAAAGTCCACTTGGACACAAAGTCTTTCCAGACTTTACTGTGTAGTGATCATGCACTGGAACAGACTGACCAGGGAGACTGTGGAATCCCCTTTACTGGATGGGACCAGTCCTCTGCAGTGTGCTCTAGGATGACCCTGCTTGAGATGGGAGATTACACCAGGTGACCCACTGTGGTCCCTTCCAACATGACCCATTCTTTGATACTGTAATGTAACAACCACTCTTCTCAAGCATGATCTCAATGATGTTTGAGGCTAATGCTACCCGACTCGGTTTACTCTCCAATCTCTGTGATGGATAATAGCAGATAAAATCGGAGGTCCTGGTTACTGCTGCATAAAGTGAAAGACAGAGTCAAAATAACTTTGAATTTTCTTTGGTTTTGCACAACCGGACTGATTTTGTGGTAAATCAAATTTTCTTAAAATTATATTTTTCTGAGGTCATAGATGCTTAAATACAGCTTCCACAATTCTGTGGAGAAGAATGACCTTTATATTATAGTTTATAATATATCAGTTATCAGTCATATAGTTTATATATCAGAAAATGAAGCACTTACAGAGATGTGTTTGAAACTTATATATACATTTATATTCAAGCCCTACAGCAGTGGCATTCATTGTGGGTAGTGCTAGTGCATGTTTAGCTCTGCTGCTTCTCTATTTATGGACAAGCTATGAAAGCAGTTTGTCAGCAACTTTTTCTGAGTGTTCACATTACCAAATACTACATCCATTCTCAACTCACTCTAATGTAATTATTGAATTCAGCAGCAAGCTGATAACACAGCTAAAGGAAAATCCCAACCTGCCTCAGTGTTTTCATGCTGTAATTGAAAACAGATGGCAACTTGTGTAATTTATGCCTTTCTACAATCAGTAACATGTTGGTATAAGATAAGAATTCTAAGACTGAATTGCATCTGCTTCAACACCATATGCTAATGCACAGCATAAATATTTATCCAAGCCTATCCCATCTCCTCATTTAAAGCTCAATTCCACAAAAAAATGAAAGTACCCTTCAGATAGCTTCAATTAGCACTGAAGCATCCCTGGAGTGCTTTGAAGGGCCAGAGGCCCAGCATCAAACACTGAGGTATCTTCTCCTTCCAAAACTTCACAGAGAGGGTTAAATGGAGGCATGTACCTTATGCCTTATTGATAAAATATAAATCCCAGTTTTCAAGCTCCCTCTAGGGTGCCTTTAGGAGTTACAAAGAGGTTTCTCACCTACAATATCCACACTTCTCTCTTTCCCACTATCCTGTAAAAGCTGGAAATTGGACTTTGGATACTTTTTTCCTGGGGGAAGGGGTGTTTTTAGGATTTTTAGACTGATTTATCTTGCTTGCCAAACAGTTATGCAATCCTCATGTTTGTGGTCAGGTTGGCAAGGACCATCTAATGGGTTTTGTGTTTCTCTGTAGTTTGAGGTACATTCAACTTCATGAGAATCTCACTGTTCAAATTTCTTCCAATTGCAGGAATATAAGGCATTGGCAAGTCCTCTGACATCACATGGTTTTGGGCTAGTTTTCACCCTGCTGGACACTTATAATGTGTGCCTTTTAGTCTTCCATGTTACAAGTCTGTAATATGCTGTGCTTGTGGCAGTACTTGAATCCTTTGGAGCAATCAGATAGTACAGATGTCCTTTGACTGCATGAAATGGGCTTGATAACCCTGATGAAGTGACATCCATTGGCTTCTTGACACAGTGGCAATTCAATTATACTTGAGAGTTGGTTCTTATTCTGCTAGTGAAATCATTTGAGAAACTGGACCTGAAATAATAATTTGTGAATGAAGACAACAAATGCACAGGCAGAAAATTTATAAAGCTGATCTCCCCCCTGTGCCAGCTTTTAGAGATCAGGAGAGCAGAACCATGCTGAAAGGGTCCTGGCTGCACATTACAGTTCCCAAGCTGAGTTCCAAACAAAAGGTGTTGGTACCAGCGGCAACATGTGGTCCTTCAAACTCCCTGCTGCTGACTCCCTGCTGCTGAAATGAAGAACTAGGCTTGAAAACCTTAAGCAGCCACTGGCAATTTGTATGATTTGACGACCTTAGGTGTCACAGCTAAAAATAGTAATTTGCTAAGAATCAGTTTTAAGGCATCAGATAGCTTTCTATTAACAGTTTGAGTAGGGCACTGATTTCTCCAGCCAGTGGTAAGAACAGATGATCAGCAAAATGAGTGATTAATTTGTCTCTCTCACAAGCCTCATACTTAGCTAGGTCTGCTTGTTCCATCACACTCTCTTGCAGTTATGTCATACTAAATAGCAATGTGATGCATAATTTAAGTCACTAGTTTGAAGTCAAGTTGTAACTTTTCAAATAATACTTGCACCTTAAAAACAGAAATGAACTTACAGAATAAATCACTAAAAAAAGAGAAAAACAGTTTTACTGACAATAGCTGACAACATTTAGCAGTGTAATCTGCAGAGAACCAGATTTTTCAGCCAGTCAATAATTAATATTAAAGCAACCTGGGAACTTCAAAATCCTGCTGTTCCTGTCTGCACTGCTGATGACAGCAAACAGCTAAGCAGAGCTGCAAATAACTTAGAAGAACGCACCACAACACTGACTCCTTTCATAGCCTTTTGTTGCCTCCAGCTCCCACTTGTTAATGCACTTGCAGCAACCACTCTCCTCACAACTGCCACAGGCAAACACACCTCAGCAAACCGGGCCCAAAAATACTTTAATAAAGCTAATTGACTAGATATTTATTGAATTATTTTCTCAGCTTCACACCTGAAACTTCAGACTGTGAGTGGTAATCCTATTTACCAGCCCCAGAACAGGTATCAAATCCTAAAGTTTATAGCCCTTCACACATCTTCTGCAGATCATGCTGGTAGGGATTTTGCCAGAGATAAATTGTCTGAAAATTCCCTCTGAAGAGGATGTCACACATAAGGAGATGGCAAGTGGTGCCACGCTGAGGTGCACGTGTGTGACAGGGCCCACGTGTCCCAGTGCCATGCCCAGGCACAGCCACTGCGGGCAGCCAGAGCTCTGTCCCCAGCTCATTGAGCTTTCTGCTTAGACTCCCAACTCACAGCACTTTGGAGCAGGCCAAGAGCCCAGACAAGCTCAAACTGAAAGCAAGCCACCACTAAGTCCAGCAGGAAGGTTGAGCCTGCAATGTTTACTGCTTTCTGTGATACATGGCAGAATTTTAAATGCACAAACCAAGGTCCTACAATGACATCATGGGCAGCAGTCCTCTCTCAATAGTATGTCCAGCATAATGCAAAGACAGGAAAACAGTGCTCTCCGAAGCAGACAAGTGCAAAATCACAAGCTTTACAAATAAAGACATTCTAAAAAACAATTACAGTGGATACATCTCCTTAGGAGGAAAATTCCTGCTGCTACTGCCAAGAACTTTTCTACAAACTGCAACGCCAAGGCTTGGCTCTTCTTCAAATTCTTGCCCTTTTCATCATAGCCAACTTTCCTTGTTAGTGCTTCTTTGGTGTAGCACTCTTCTTGCAGACAAAAGCTCTTGCACCAGCCCACCAGAAGTTACCTTGCCCAGCCTGTTTTCAAAGTGCCCTTCCTGCAGCTTCCACACAGGGGAATGTTTAATTTCAAGGAGCTGTCATATAAAGCCTGTCATTTGATTTCTTTAAATTTGACAGACTGAGGAGTTCTGTAAACAGATGGATTAAGTGACATAGATTTTTTTTTTTAAATTTCAGATACTGCACTATGATTTACATACTTATTGCTATGGGAACATCTAACAAAAGCCCTTATTTCAAAGAAAAACACCATCTCTTCACTAGGCTAAAGGTATTCAGCATTTCCAAAAATGGGGCAACAATTTTTCTGTCTAAAGAAGAGCTTATCTCATATACAGCTATAAATATTTTTGTGCAATTCTGCTCTGAAAAACCATTTCATGTAAAGATAACAGCTTTGAAAACAATAAGATCTGTCCTTGTGTAAAATCAAGGCAATATATCCCAGTTTTACAACATGACATGTTCCTCTCAGGACAGTGAACTGCTGGTGTTCTTCAGTTTTGAATGGTTCAGGTAGACCTCTGCAACCCCATGGGATTACACATATGACACCACAGTGTTACTTTTACAACTCAGGTTTCAGAATTGCTCCACTGTACTGTTAGTTGCTATATTCAGAGAAGAAAAGCTTCTGTAAAATACTAGGGTCCCAAGTTTAGGATCTAGAATATACACATGAAGTAATAAATTATTTTTAAATTTAGACCCTTTACATTTTAGGCAGGATCATTATTTGAAAATAACACTCTTCATATAAAAAATGTAACTGTATTTTATATTTGTGTTGTATAAAACATATTAAAAAACTTCCAGCTCCCTCGGAATTCAAGCTTCTTTCCCAGCAGGATGTGTCTGGGTGCTGCATGTACCAACAAGCTCTGCAGCTGCCATTCCCTGTCCCAGGGGTTTTGCCTACCTGTTCTAAAAAAAAAGTTTCAAAGACAGTATGTTCTTGGAATTTCCATTAAAATAAAGAATCAGCAGCCAGAGAGCAGAAACCCCTGTCCTGCACTCACTAAGGAGGGTTCCATGGCAGGTCTGGCACTGTGCAGTGGGCAGGATGTGCATCCCTGGATCTGTGGCCTCCAGCTTGGTGGGTGTGGATAGACAGGTGAGAGGCAACTGGGGTGAGTGTGATGGGAATGAGAGACGAATTAGAAGGCTGGACAAAATTCATGGCAAAGTGGGGTACATGTGGAATACACCTGAAACCTTCATCTGTGTTGCTGCTATAAAATAAAGCATGGCATAAATGGCTAGTTTAATCTTTCTGGCCATTGGAGCAGGTGTAGTAGCTAACTTAATTTTCTTGCTTTTATCTGTACTTAACATAATACTATGTCTTTATTTTTCTCTTTGTACAAGGCAGAGATTAATTCACAGATATATGCAGGATGTGATCCAAGCCCACAGGTAAGTCAATGGGCTCTGCATTGCAGTGCAAAAGCTAAAAGTGGGATGTATATTTATTGATTTTTAAATTACTTATGAAGCTATTTCAGCTCTTTATGAAAGTATCCATTGTTCTTTCCAAATTGTCTTGAATCTTAACTGCTTTACACTGAACAATAGGCTATGCTAGCTTTACTTTTACTAGGTATGTCTGACTTTGCCTGTTCCTATAAATGCAAAGTCCAGAAGGTGCATAACAGCAGTCATGTAAATTGTAAAGAGGGAAGCTAAAATTGTGCAGAGTTGAAAAAACATTGCAATAAAAAAAAAATCCATTAAAAAATAACACCACCACCACCAAAACGAGACAATCACATGAATGAAAACCCACCTCAAAAAGGGAAAAGTTCAAGAGAACAACTTGGAAAGGATAATTGAGTCTCATGTGAAAGAGACTTCAAGAATCTCAAGGACAGAAAAAAAAAATAGGAGGGGGTTTAAAGACAACAGAACTCACTGCGCACAAATGCCTGAAATTGAGACAAAGGCACTCAACACTGGAAACAAAAGCACCTCTCCCTCCCCTAATACAGCCAGCCCAAGACCTCCACTGAGCAGCACAAATTTCCCTGGGAAATCATCCCATTTTGAGAACCCACCTTCATCCCAGCCGCGGCCGCTGGCCCACTGGGGTCCACAGCCTGGATGTGGCAGGGTTTGCTGCCCCGCACCACAAAGCCCCAGCCCACGGCATCACCGACAATCTGGAAAGAAGAAAGGACATCATCACTTTCAAACAGCTCCATGAAATTCAAGGGGGCAACTTCTAAATGGTCCAAGACGTCATTTCAACATCTCTGTACTTCCAACACATAGTAGGGTACAGGCTGCTATGTCACTCATAGGAAAGGCTCTACCTGAGTGATTCCTCTTGCTTTTACTGAAGTTTTTTTGTTGAACTTGGGGACTGTAAAAGCAATGCTCCCAATGACCAGGTTCAAGAATGTTTTTAACGAAGGGCTCCAAAAGTGTATGTTAGTCAAATTTTCTGTCCCGTCATGTAGAAAGACCCTGCTAGAAAAGTTCGGTTTGGGTAGGTGATCCAGTCCTGCAGAGCAGGAGCACCAGGCCCAGATGAGTTTGTGTATTGGCTTTATGCAATTTTACACCCCTTTTAAGTACCACACTGGCATAAAGACAGAATAAGCAAGTGCTGAATCAGACCTGAAATTTGTGGAAGTACTGATAATGGAGTTTGGGATTTTGAAGTATAAATCTCAGCAAAAACAAATAAGCTCTAATTATCCCACCAGAAAATGTCTGTTTGGATTGCCTGTATGCATATAACATGCAGAAAAAAAAGAAAAACACTGGAGACATACCGTAAAAGTTTTTCTAACATATGGGGCTCCAGGCATCAAGAGCTCATCAGCAGTCACAGGTCTCTTTAATACTGTGGAGGTACAGAAATGAATATTCAATAAAAACACTCCTCTGGAATCTCTCCTGATAAATCAGATACATTACTGGGATACATCTTTTTGGCCCCACTTCCCATACATGCTTTCCATTCTTCCAGACTTGCTTGAAAGCAGTAAGAGAACCAAGGAAAAGCCCACAGAATAACACTGATTATAAATGCTGAGAACTTTGGAAAACTGGGGCATTTAGCCAATGGACTTTGTTGTCTGCCATCAAAATTCCCTAAACACTATCACAAAACTCAGAAGTGGCTTTTCCTGTGTCCAGTGTTGAAACAAGTGACCCACCTTCCTGGTACAGAACAGCTTTCCTTCACAGCTCACTGTGTGCTTGTTGGGTGCTCTCTGCTATTTCATCTGAGTTGGGTTTGAATCACAGAATTGAATAGCAAGAAAATCCTGCTTGAGTGAGGGATTATCTCAAGAGACTTCTGCAACAGACCTACTACTCCCATCTTATCCAGGGACAGACAAGGTAACCTACAGGTGTCTGGGATTTTAAATGAAAGGAAACACCAGTAAGTTTCTGCAGGTCCCCACTGCCTTCCCATGTAATGGCATAATTTTCCTCCAAACAAATTAAATTTGAAGTTCTGCCAGATCAAATCAATACCATCCCGTGTACCACTTCTTATCTGTCCATAAATGCTTCAAAGACAAAGCACAACATAAAGACATATTCTCTTCCCCCCATTTGCCTGTTCCACCCTTAATATTATGGCTGTTTTTCTTTTAGTGATAAATAATTTTGACGGTGTCTGTCTTTACAGTCACAAGTGGGAGAAATAATCTCTCACAGATGGTATTTGAAGATGTTCTTGAGTTTCTTAATGACATTCATGGGAGCAGGGAGAATTCTAGCAGACAAACCAATATCTTTGGGTTTTTTTAACCTTCCCATGCATTTTGATGAACTGTCATTTAGCCAGTGCTGTACTTCACAGAGCATGTCTGGTCAATGTGAAAAAACTGAATGATTGTGCTCATTTGACAAGTCAGAATCTGATAAATCATCCATGTATGGCTCTCTTATGTGCCTCTCTTCATTATACCTCCAGAATTTTTTTTTGTTTGATGATTGTTTTTCTACATGATTGGTCAAGTCATGACCTGGGTATTTTTTAAGTGCTTGCCTGCAAGCAAGCTCATCTGACAACAACTACACCTCTGCCTTGTGTTTATCAGCACGTAGTTCAGCAACATGCTCTGGGTCTGGTTAGCAGGAAGTTATTTGTGAACAAAGTCTCCTTATAGTGAGCAGAGGATTAAGAATTCCTTGTAACACATCTGAAAGCGTTATGTTAACCTATGCAAGCTGATGTGTGGATCTGTACTTGTGCTCTGGGAGAAATAACCCTACATTGCCAGTAATACTCTAATTCTTAAAAATCAGTCTGTTTATAAACCCACTGCTGTCTTCTTTCAAATATGAGTCTGTTAAAGCTATTCACAGTTTGAAAACTAGTCCTAGGGGAAAGTTTCTTCTAAAAAATTCATGCAAGAGCAACATCAGCCTATTCTTTTTCTTCCAGTATTGTGCAATCAGCTGCATTAAAATAAACTTGTTCTCACTACTCATGGGCTGACACTTCATATAAAATCAGAACCATAAATGAACAGAATAGTTGGCATACTTTAGATAACACACACATTTATGGATAGAACATGAATGCTATTTTATCTGTCCCAGAAAATTTTCCAGGATGTAATTAATGTACTGGGGACAAAGAGCTCCCCATACAAAAGCTACCAGAACATTTCTGTAAATTATACCTGAGAGATATTCTGCCAAAACATGATACTGTAGCACCCTTTATCTAGGGGCAAGCCTCTGCACGAAGGGGTGAGCATACTGGAAGGTGGTGCTGAGCACCCAACAATAACACATTCTGAGGATGCAATGGCCACTAGAACTGACAGCATCTCCTCTGCTGGGCAGCAGGTCTGCTGGAGGGGTTATGGCTTCTGAGCATATAATCCTACTGAGTTCTTCCAATTATTTTAGTTCAGAGCTTCATACTGAATTCCCAGCAGAGCTTAAGCAGAGGGAAGGAAATGTGTTAAAAGAAAAGAGAGGGAAAATATCCTTCCCTTTCTGATGGCCACTCTGCAAAGCAGGAATGAAATGCACTTTAGTTCACTCATCTCCAGAGTAAATGGTCAACGTTTTGAACAGCATTCACCTCGTGCTTGAGGCACTCTCCTGTAACCACTTCAAATGCCAGCATCCCTCTGAAAGCAAAGATTACACATATCCACTGAAGCCTTACCCTGCTGTACAGTACTCTCCCCACACCACTGGCAGGGAGTTGGTGAATTTGAAAAAATAAGGAGCTAAAAGGGCAGCAGGGACCCTGTTTGATATTCAGGGCTATTTCTGAGGGAAACAGAGAGGCTGAAACAATATCTATCTTGGTCTGTTTTTCCCTTCCCCGATGTACAGTAAGAAACAATTTTAAGTGAACTGTGGAAGAATGGGTGTGTTTAACCTTCCAGCGTGGGATAGGAAATCCTTTCAAAAGGAAAATAAGCTTCAATGCTATTTCTACCTTCTGAAACAGATGAGTGTAAGACTTAAAACAAATTAAAATGTTCAAATTGTCTCTGACAGGCTGAAACAATGCTGTCTCAGTTTTTTTTAGAGCCTGCTGTTTTCTGAGGGGTGTTATTCCATAGCAGCTTAAGCAGCCACTGAATAGTTAAACTCTCCTCTGACTTGCACCAAAGGAATGTCTCTAGGAGATTTGAATTGGTTCAGAGCTTGGCAGTGAAGAGGCAAATCTAGGCCTCTGACTGCATGTAGTCCTAAGAGATAAACTGCAGCTCAAACCACAATTATAGACTTGACACAGAGATTACTGGAGGCAGACATCTGGCTTGTGTTCAACAGGACTTCAGGCTAGAAGATGATAATAGTTCCCTCTGGCCTACAAAACCTGTGACACTGTGAATTTTTACTGTATTCTTGGAAACAGATGCTTAGGCGTGACGATAGGCATTCTTCACGTCGCCTTCTCCCCACAGAGATGTCGCACCCTGCCTGCTGTGCATGGTAAACCATGCTGGTGCTCACCAGATTTGGGGTTGCAGAGCACGGGGGGACTGCTGCTGAGCGTGGGGCTGCTGCTGAAGTATCCACTGCTACCACAGCTGCTCATGCTGCTCCTCCGCACTGCCGACACGATCTTTATCTCCTTGGTGGGACTCACTGCAAGCAGAGAGAAAACACTGAGAGAAAGGGAGATGCTACCAATTATTAGGCCATTTCCCTGTTTCTTTAAAAAACCAAAGCCAGCAGCAAGCCATGCTTACACTGACAACACTGGGAATGGGTTAGTGTGTCCTACATTGTTGGAAGTCACTGCATGAGAGTAATGCTATAACTAACAGTATGGCTGAACTGTTCTCATTGCAGTGTCTTCTAAGAGGCATTCCAATATAGGGAACTACATTTTTCCAGTTTTCCTTTTCATTCTTTCAGTTCTTACTAAATATTGCTGTACATAAATGCTGCAGGACCCCTTCCCCTCTCTTTTAATCTTCTTGAAAATTCCCCATAGAATGTATGACAAATTATTTTGAGTTTGGGGGACTTTAATCAGTTCAGTTTGAACATGGACACCAAATTTTGTTCAGCATCTGAAATGCTGTTGATACAGATACATCCCAGGGAGGTGTAGGTTTGGTAAAATGCGTGAATGGACAATCCCTGTGAACAGGGACATATAATACTCAGCCCTGCTTTTTTTTTTAACACTGAAATCCTTTGTCCAAAACCAATTTTTTAATACTCCATGGAGTCACTCTACCGGCAGCAGTGTAATTAATGAGTCACCTGAGAGAAAACTGGTGTGTTTCCTGTTGTCATGGTTCTGCTTGCGCAGGCAAAAGGGGCTGTCATGGCTCTCTGGCATCAGGCGAGATTTCTCAGTGAGGAGCTCCATTAATCGCCGCCGCCGGCGGAAATTCATTCTGCACTGGTAGAGCAAGTTGCTGTCCATAAAATGGTGCTTGTTGGACACTAGGGAAAGAGATGGATACAAAGTCTATGCCTGGTAGGCATAGAAAGAAATCCAAGCCTACCCATGTGCAACTTGTGCACTACAGACCTTGCTGTAAGGATGCAATGCTCAGAGCTCTCCTCTTCCCCTGTGCAGCCTCAGAAAGGGAAGGAAGGTGGCCAGCTTCACACAGGTGGCTTCAATATACACCCTTTACAGCAGCAATAACAAACTAGGAACTGTAGTGGCAAATGCTGAGAAGAATCTTTTACATTACTTTGATTAATGACATGCACTTTCTATTGCCCAGTGGAAATAAAAGTACTTTACCTCTCTGTGACAGGTTGCATAATGGCCCATCTCCGTGCATGATTCCTCTGTAAGCCTTGCTGCTGCTGGTCCCATAGACAGAATCAGCTCCTTACAAGTTTTGTGTAAATTCATCAGTAAATTCATTTATGTCAAGTTTTATGTAAATTCATCAATCTAGGGCAGACCCCAGAGCTCTGTCCAACTACCTTGTCCAGAGCTACAGGGCAGTAAAGAATCAAGACCTGTGTATTTCCTCTGTCTTGTTCACCACAGACACTGTGTCCCAGACATTTCCTGCAGGCCACTTCCCCGCTTTGCACAGATACACAAGGTTTGGGAACAGGCAGCTGGCCAAAAGTAATTTCTTACATAATGAAGAAAAATCTTAATTGCAACCTGTGTTGACACAGAGAGCAAACCCCAGGCTGCTGGTGTCAGAGCAGGAACACCAAGCCTACTCTCAGAGTGCAACATCACTATAACATCTACGTCTTCACTGCCACCAACATTGTGATGAAAAATGCAGCAGTTGGATGGAGCTCTGTGCCAGGTCCTGAAAGTGCTTTGACTCCTGCAGGTCTTGATTGCAGGAAATCTCTCTGGAGTACTCTGCATGTAAAATAGCTGCAGTAAGTGTTTGGCAGCATTTTTCTCCATTTTTACCCAGCTTCTCTGATCACATTTTGCAGAAATAATTTCCCACAGTTGACCTTTTCAATGAAGAATCCAGATTCTGGATTTTCCTTGTTTATAAATTGCATTTCTTGCAATACTGAATTGTAAGAACTGGTGGGCAATAGATATTTAAAGTGCAAAGAACAACACAGGAGTGCACTGAGGTCAGTCAAGTCTATGATTACTTGTCTCAGTCACTTGGCTTCCTACTGCAGACACAGAACTTTTGCCTTGCTCTTTGCTCTGCCCAATACATAGGGTCCAAAAACCAGCAGAGTCCAAGGTGCTACACAAAAACAAAAACCAGAGTCTGGAGCACTGCTGGTTGCTTTCCTTTCATTCACATCTCCAACACAGTCTTCCTTGCTCTCATCCCTTCTGGACACTCCCTATGCATCAGGTTGCTCTCCATGGAACTACAGAACTACACCACACATGACAACCTTCCAAAATAGGCTGTATTTACACATAAACTGCCAGTAAGCCATTTGATGTCTGTGAGCTCCAAGAGGAAAGAGTCCATCCCAGTGATCTCCAGGGATATCAAGTCACCCAGACAATAAGGATGACGACAGTCAGGGCACTGTCCCTAATGTGGATGCAGAAACTGCCTTATGAGGTCAGACCATCTTGCAAAGAAGCGTGTCCCTGGCCTGCCTGGATCACTGGCAGAGACACCACTGTCTCTACAAGTGGACTTCTACCTTTGGGACAAGGAATAATCAGCACACAAGAACGTTCTGAACTGCACATGCTGGTGCCCAAGCTGCCACACAGGCCACATCCCTTAGATTGCCTGGCACTGTCAAAGATCTTTGGAAGATAAACTCGGGATTTGGGATGGAAATTTGGGAATTCCCTTTGGCATCTGGGCTCAGGATTTGGGATTTGAGATTGGGGATTTGTGCATTCCCTTCAGGCTTTGGAATCGGGAATTCCCTTCAGGACTGGGACTTTTGATTTGGGATCTGTGATTTGGGAATTCCCTTTGAGATTTGGGCTCAGGACTTGGGCTTTGGGATCAGGATTTGGGATTCAGGCTTGGGATGTGGGCTCGGGAATTCCCTTTGAGATTCAGGATTTGGGCTCAGGATTTGGGCTCAGGACCAGGATTTGGATTTGGGATTTTTTGATTTGGGAATTCCTTCAGGATTTGAGATTGGGAATTTACCCAATCTCTGGGTAAATTCCCAATCTCTGGGAAGCTGACAACAATGGCGAGGCGTGTGGGACACTCCCAGCACTTGGGAATTCCCTCTGGGATTTGGGCTCAGGATTTGGGTTTAGGGATTAGGATCAGGGATCGGGATTTGTGATTACCTACTCGGGGAAACTGATGACAATGGCAAGGTGTGCGTGGCACTCCTGGCACTGTTCTTGCACCCACTCAGCCATGCCAGCAAGAAATAGTAACAATTTCCAGAAAAATATTTCCATTCCGGGGAATCTGCCCCACATGGGAACACTGCAAGAACAACCCAAATGTGGTTTCTTTGGGAATTTTATCTGGAAAAAATGACCCAAATGATGGGATTTTTATCATCAAAAATGCTCCAAATGATGATTTTTTTGAGAATTTTGTCCCTAGAAATGTCCCAAATGTCAGGAATTTGGAAAATTTGTCCCAGAGAATCCAGCAAATGTTGAGATTTGGGATTTTTCTCACAAAGAATCCAGCAAAAATTAGGAATTTAGGATTTTTCTCCCCAAAAATTCCCTCAGTTTGGGATTTTTATCCTCAAATTCCCTCAAAATGTTAGAATTTGGGGATTCTTCTCCCTCAAATATTGGGATTTTTAAATTATTTCCCTAAAAAAATGACACAAATGTTGGGAATTCAGAGTTTTTCTTCCAAAATCCCTTGGCTTTTGTCTGCTTCCTTTTGATGCTGAATCTGTTGGGTCCTCAGGGATGCAAAATGACTTTGTTAAGTCAAATTTAGCATCACAAGTACCTTGTTACTGTGTTCTGACACATTAATTATTGCAGGCACACACTGCTGCTGTGCTCCCCATTTTGGATACATATCATATGCAATACTATTAAACAGCACTTACTAACAATCACTATTTTTGAAGAACGGAAGTAGAGGAGGAGAGATCTGGCAATCTGCCTACATCCCCCAAAGGATTTGCTATCCGAGGCAGAGTTAGTGTGTAGGTGTTTGCAGCTACCAGTTTCATTTTAAGATCATTGACATAAGTAAAAGTAGCAATATCTATCAATATCTTACCACATTATTCGAATAACCTAATTTAAAGGCAAAAAAAATTTTTGAGGCCATCACAAACTCAGTCTTAAAAAGGCAAGCTCTATTTATTCAGCACTACTGCAATTCATAATCTTAAATGAAAGAGGACTCCACAAATGCTTCCTTGGAAATAGAGCTGCTGTGGCAAACCATTCACAATGTAAGAAATATCAAGTAGGGTTTCTGAGTCAGGTTAAATATTATGACACCACCATTTTTAATAAAAATTATTCTGTTGTTTGTATCATTAACTGAAGTGCTCTGACAGTACTCAGAAATTATGATAATCAGAGATAAACACACACTCGTGCTGCAGACATTGTAAGCACTCTGAAATTCAAGAATTACTGACCATGAAACTAGATAATGTAAACATTTTTATGCCATGATACTGAACACATTTTAGAATAACAATCCTTGTTTTGAATTAAATATTGTAATATTTATACAATTAAACTAGCAAGGCTTAGGTTTTCCACTGAAGTAATTAATCTATGCTGCAATTATTTCAGTCCATAGAAGGGTAAATTTTTATACAATAGATGAGTGCAAGTGGAAAAGCTAAGTCCAGTGACTGTCTGTTGCAGAAGATTTGCATATGACTTACACAACAAAGGATTTGTAGCTAAAATGGTTAGGACACGTAGCATCAGTATAGAATTTGGCACGCTCCTTGACTTTCATATTTTAACCTCCTCATTTCTAAGGATAGTTCACATATCATGTGCTTCTAACATCATGAAATTTTTTACATATTTAAAAATAAGCTAAAAATATAAATAGGGGCAATATAGCTCAGACTGTCTCCTTGTGCATACATCATCAAATAAAATCACCAAAATTATTACTGTGTCTCATGGGGCTTTTTTTTTTTTTTGTTAAATCATCTGAGTTATTAATGATTTGTGATTAAATGTCCAGGCTGTGACTCTGCCTAAGGATGAGTGTATATGGAAAGGTGTGGAACAAGGAATTTCCACCCCATGGATCAAAAGGAAGAAGTTGAGGAGGGGAAGGGAGATGTGTGTGCTGGCTGCCTCTGAAAGCACTCCTCAGGTGCAGTGGCTGGCTTTAAGCAAGGGCCAGGAGAAGTGAAACATGCCCAAATCAGAGTTCTGGGAATGCTGGATGCAGAGCACTCACAGAGGTTGGGTTTGTCACACTGGCAGCTGCTGGGTGAGAGGTGCAGGTGCAGTCACGGGTGCTCAGCAGCCCACACTGTGCTGCAAGCAGAGGAGAAAAGTGGGAGTGACTGATTTCCAAACCAATGGCACAGTGTGAGAGGGTTGCACAGACTTGCCCAGAAGCAGTTTCTTTAAAGGTAATTTAGAGGTTGTTACCTCTGGGTGTTGACTCAGAGGCAGTAGCAGATAAATTTGTGGCAGCTGACAGGGCTCTTGCTCCAGGTACCTCTCATGAAAGTTGCTGTTCTAGAAAAGGATTAACATTACTACTCCTGAATTAGTTCACTGCCCTTCATAGTGCAGCACAGAAAAGCAAACTGGCACCATTTCAGTTTGTCTTTAACAGCCAAGCCATGGCTGATGAGTGTCAGGACCCCTACATTATGAGGGTGATGCAAAGAACAAGGTGGGGTGGCTTCATGTTTCTTGCTCCAGTTTAATTCAGGGCTGTTCAGGTGGCAACATGTTCATGTTACAGTGTGCACCTTATGCAACAGAAAGAAATGCACCAAAGAGAGCAATGTAAAAATATGGCAACTAGAAACCTCCAAAACCATCCAAGTACACAAGAGCATTTATTGTCCTCAAAGGAAAGGCACCAATACTAACATATACTCACCAATGTCAAACTTTGGATGTAGGGTCATAACCCACCAGTCTAACCTCCCACATACACAGGCCACAAAATTTCTCCCAGAAAAAGAATTTAACAATTACCTTTTAATCTTACAAAAAATTTAGTCTACTCATGCTTTAAAGCATTTATTGACCACTTTATTCTTCCTTTTACAAGCTATTCGAGTCTTCAGTCACTTGCCCTGACAGAAAATAAAGTTTCAACTCAAAGCTGAGTTTGCTTAAACTTAGCTGCCAATCCCTGGATTTTGTCATGCCTTCATTACAAAGTTATGCATGATCTGGTCAAAAGTCTTAGCAAAGAAATTTATGAAGAGACAAAGCCAACTCTCAAACATATCTTTGATCAGCTAAATCAATGCCACCCCCTAAATTCTGACCTTTTTTAGCCCTTCTGGAGTCCTCTTTGGAACTTCTTTATCTTTCCTAAAAATCCACATATCAGAACTGCATGCCCACAATTACAGCCTCACTCTCCTTTTCTTACTGGGTATTGCTCTTTTTGTACATCCCAGGCCAGCCATTATTACTGCACTGTACTGCACAAATAGCATTAAACAGGAATAATTTGTGCCCTGCACAGCACAGCTCCACAGCAAGAAGTGAAGACTTTATTCTCATTTCCTAGATGCATTGCATTGTACTTATACTATTAGCTATAAAAAAAAAAAAATCTCTTTTGAGGTACTGACAATTTAATTAATTCAGTTCAATTAATTGTTTACTGTCTCATACATCCTTACAGTTTGCAAATTTCATTTGCAAGGATTTTAGCTGGTCATTCACCATTTATGTGACTGTTAAGATGAGAAAAATCAGAATATTTATTTTGGATTTCCTCTGTTTGGGAGCATTTAATGTTGCAGCTTTGGTGCTTCTACTTCCTGGCTGCTTCACAGTTTCTGTTCAGATACATAAAATATAAATAGTAACATCCATGCAAATCTTCTTTCAGCTTCTGATTCTGACATAAAATCCCAGGATCTGCATGGAGCTCAAACAACCTTTTCTTTTCCACTTTTTCAAGGAGGCTGATGCACAGCAGAGATAGAAATATTAGCTTTACACTGATTACATAGGACCGAGGGAGCTTTAGAAAGTACAAAAGCCTATTTTAATAAATGGTATGACTCATGCCTGAAAAATCAGGCCATTTTCATAACTGGCTTTTCCCCCAAATCCCTCCCACCACTTCAATTCCCCATGATTTTTAGCGCTGATAATCTGTGTACATCTCCACCGTGGTGATTAATGCTTTCTCCCAGCTGAGAGCTGCAGCCCCAGCAGGACACATCCAGTGAGGGACTCCAGCTGCTCTGCACGTCCCCACAAACAGCACTGCCACCAAGCAGGCTCCTGGCTGGAGCCAGGGGAAAGGCTGCTCCATGTTGAGGGAGCAGTGGGAAGGAGATCAAAGTAATGAGGAGCCAGATGAGCAGCTTTTCTCAAGAGAGCAGAGGGACACATTGAAGTGTGCGCTTGTTTGTGTGACAGTGTGCCTGTGCTAGGGTTAAGAGGAAGAGGCTATAAACACGAGCAGAGAGTATGGATTTTTCAGTGGGGATATGTCATATCTTTCTCCACTTAAACACAAAAGCAGCACTGATCTCTTTCCAGCAGTGCACAACACATTTCCAAGTCTTTGCACAAGGCAGCAGCCCCAGTCTATTCAAAAGTACACTTTATCTTTTTAACAAGGTAGTTTCCTCAATTAAAATAATGTGAAATGCAGTTTGAAGTTGCAGGAGATCATTCTAGACTTTCACTATTACTGGCTGCAATAGCCTGTGCCTTCATACAGCCAGTCACAGATGACCATATCAGTTTTGACCTCTAGAGTGGCAGGATATTACCCCAAAAGAGCAACATCATGCCAAGAACAAATGCAGGATGATGAGACATACACTGACAGGCTGCAGGGGCTGGCAGGGGCTCGGGGGTTATCTGAAGGAGAGCACAGCTGGAGCTGCTTCCACCTGCACCCCAAGTGTGCCCAGGGAAGGGTCTGGCTCCCCCTTCATGTAATTTTGCTTTCTCCCTCCCCTCTCCAAAGCAGAACCAGTGTTTAAAAGGGAAGGAAACAAATCACCGCATAAAATACAAGTTCCTTAAAAAAATTTCTCTCTCTATGGATAGCACACAGCTTGCTGAGCCAGCCTCCTCTGTCCTCGGGCCTTTGGCCAACATAGTTTTGGTCTCTTGCCAGAGAAACAGTGGAAGTGTGTGTCCACTTTGGCTTTCACAAAGCAACGGTGAGTCCATGGGCTTGGCAAACAGCGACGCTGCTGAGAGCTGCAGGGCGGCTGTGCAGTTCAGCCAGGCCCAGTGTCCACCCAGCCACAGTTCAGCCAGCCCCCAGCCCCCAGTGTCCACCCAGCCACAGTTCAGCCAGCCCCCAGTGTCCACCCAGCCACAGTTCAGCCAGCCCCCAGCCCCCAGTGTCCACCCAGCCACAGTTCAGCCAGCCCCCAGTGCCCACCCAGCCACAGTTCAGCCAGCCCCCAGTGCCCACCCAGCCACAGTTCAGCCAGCCCCAGCCCCCAGTGCCCACCCAGCCACAGTTCAGCCAGCCCCCAGCCCCCAGTGCCCACCTCTGCCACAGCCCCCAGCCACCCCTGGGCTGCCCCTCTCCCACTGCCCTGACACACGTGTGCCTGGAGGAGAGTAACTGGCACTTTATTCAGCACTGGACAATGCTTTTCCCACTCCACTCAAAGCCTTCCTGTTTTTCTGCTAATCTGGCACTGCAAATGCATTTTAATCATGGCACCTATTCAGATTAGTTTCCTTTTACACACTGATGAATTCCACCTGCTTGGATCTCCCACAAATCCAGGGAGAGAGACTACAGATGTTCAGTGAGCACAGGGCCCTGGACTGGGTCTTGGATTCCCTGCACTGTATAAACACAACACTTGCATTTCCACCTTTTATGAATGTTTATATGCTACACAGACCATAGATAAGCCCACCTGTGCACGTATTCAACCATCACATTAAACTCTTGGCAGTGCAGCTGTAGTAAATAGTGTTTTTTCTTATTTGGATTACAAGGAATTCACTTTGAACAGACAATGGATCTAAGCTTGAACTGCTCTTGTTTCCACTGATCCTCTTGTATAAAACTGCAAGGCAGATTCTGGCCCTGTAATACAAAAACCAGAGAGCTGTTCCAGCTCATCCTACTAAGGGTGAAGCCAGTCCAGAAATAAATAGGTCCTGGAACTGTAAGCAAGTCCAGAAAAAAAAGCTGTGCTATAACTGCAGCTCTCTAAGCTATAACTAGGGAGGGATTTTAATGAACTGTAGCATATTTATGTAGTCCAAAGAAAGTCTAGACAGCTTTTATACTGTCTTTAAAGCACCAGGATTACAGTAAACTGTCAAAAAGTTCCTTGGGAACTGAAATTCAGAGTATCCCATTTTTATTGAGGGGGTATGTTCTGATCAGTGCATTAACATGTTATTTCTGCTGCCTTAAATTAGGTATGCAGATACGTGTTTCTATACACATTTTGTCTTTCCAGCCAGTTTGCCATCTATTTGCAGTATATTTTCAAATACACATTACTTACTCTAGCATGAAAAGCCAGTGTTAAATCACACACATTTAGCAGTCTTTTTGGTTTGTATATGAGGATTTATCATCTTTAATTTAGTAAGTTTACAGAACATAGCCAACTGCTTTTCTTTGCTTCCAAATAAAGTATGGAAAGTACAGTCTGTGGCAAGGGAAGCAGAAGATGAAAAGGCCCATCTGGGTATCTCTTTTTTTTTTTTTGCATCTGTTAATAACTGAAACCCATTCTCTGTCAGAAAAATAAAATTCAATAGTTAATATGAAAAGAATTTTTCATACGTTATTTACATAAAGCATGTGGCTCTTTCAAAAACCAAATCCATTCCTGCTGTAGATAAAGACAAGTGCAAGAGCACAATGAGAAGCTGACATACTAAGGATCTCAGGGTTTATACAATTACATACAAAGTTCTTATTCTTTGACTTCTTAGAGGGGCAAAATAATGAAAAATATGCAAAGTGGTCTCCAGATTTAGCATAAGCAGCTGAATTACTGTGGGTGAGGTTACAGTTCCCTACAGATGGGAACTGCCACACAACTGAGTGCTTCTGCCTGGCATCAGCACAGGGGCAACAGGATTTAAAAAAACAAATTGTGTTGCAGGACATCATAGACTAACTGAAGGCTTGTGTTTTACTGATATAAATCAAGGCATCATCTGTAAAAATGTGATGTTTTATAATTTTTATCATAATGAAAGCTTGCATATATCCAAGAGCTGATGTGATTCAGGTTTTAGATTACCTAAAAAAATGTTTTAAAAAATATATGTGTTGATTTTGGAGAAGAAAGCATATGATCAATTAAGTCAAGGATTTATGGTATGCTTCAATGATACTTGTAAGCTTCTATCTGCAGTTGATATTTCCAAGAAAGGGGTTCAAAAGAGAAATCTTGAATTAAGGAAGAGTACATTTCACATACATGGCAAGTTTTCACTTTGCAAGTGAACCATAATCAGCTAATCATAACCAGTTGGACATCTAAGGTAAATATAGCAGCACATACTTCATTATTCACAGCAATTTTAGAAGAGAAGGAAAGCTTTTCAACAAAAGCAAGAGATAATATTTTGTTAGATATTTAATCCACGTCCACAATTATAACAAACTTTCAATTGCATCATGTGTCTTGATGTTTAAAACAAAATGCACTGATCATCTCCAGAAAGAAAAATCTGATGTATAAAGGTATAGAGTCCTTACAAAGAATAGGGACAATTAAATATAGATATAAGACTTTCTGCAGAGACAGGGACACAGCATGTGTCAACATTTACTGCTCTCACTAAGTCACTACAAAGTGCTGGTTTTCATGTCAGAAAGTAATTTGCACAGTGGAGTTTGCAGATAAAAGATTAACTCTTGAAAGGAGATAAGCACCTGCTTCTGTGCTAAGCCAGCAGAACACATGTCTACCTTGAACCTCCCAAGTCTGATCTAGTGAAATTACCTCAATAAAACTTTATAAAATTGAAAGGTATTTTAAAGGACGGTGGAGGCCAAAGATGCCAATACCATGTCTAAGACATGTTACCACATATTTCTTACCATCAAGAAATCCTAGCACTGACAAAATCATATAATCAGTTGGAAAACACCTTCAAGATCATGAAGCTCAACCACTCACCTGACACTGTGAAGTTCACCACTAACCCACATCCCTAAGTGTCACATCTACACATATTTTAAATTCCTCCAGGGATGGTGACTTCATCACTTCCTTGGGCAGTTCCAATTCAAGACAACCCTTTCAGAGATGAAATTTTTCCTAAAACCCAACTTAAACTTGCCCTGGTGCAACCTGAGGTCTTTTCCTCTTGCCCTGTCACTTGTTTTCTGGCAGAAGAGACCAACCCTATCTGGCTGCAGCCTCCCTTCAGGGAGTTGGAGAGAGTGACAAGGTCTCCCCTGGGCCTCCTTTTCTCCAGGCCAAACACCCCCAGCTCCCTCAGCTGCTCCTCACCTGAGTTGTGCTCCAGACCCTTCCCCAGCTCTGTTGCCCTTCTCTGGACACACTCCAGCCCCTCAATGTCCTTCTTCAAGTGAGGAGCCCAGAACTGGGCACAGGATTCCAGATGTGGCCTCACCAGTGCCGAGTACAGGGGGGGACAATCCCTGCCCTGGTCCTGCAGGCCAGGATGCCATTGACCTTCTTGGCCATCTGGGCTCAGCTTCTTTTCCAATGGGCACCTTTCCAGTCACTCATCTCCAAGCCTGGAGTTCTGAACGGGGTTCCTTGCATAGAGTTGTTGCGACCACGAGCAGAACCCAGCCCTTGGCCTTGTTGAACCTCACATGACTGGCCTTGGGCCACCACTCCAGACTGTCCAGATCCCTCTGTAGAGCCCTCCTACCTTCCAGAAGATCAATACTCTCAATCAACTTGGTGTCATCCATAAAGTCACTTTTGCTGCCCTTGATCCCTTGATAAAGATCTCCTTAATAAAGATAATTAAGAGGGCTGGCCCCAATAATGAGTCCTGGCCCCATTACTGAGCCCTGGGCAATACTCCAGGCCTGGCAATCCAGCCATTTTTTTTGCCCTGTGAAGAGTGCTCCCATCCACACCATGGGAATACAGTTTCTGTAGAACATCACAGGAAACCCTACCAAAGGCTTTACTGAAGTCCAGGTAGACCATGGGTTCCAAAGAAGATAGCTGCTAGGCTGTCATCTCTAAAATAGACTCTTAGACCCCTCAGTCATTCAGGAGAGCAGAGCCCCACCAGACCTATTCTGCTGCTGGTCTGAGTCTGGGAATCCACATCCCAACCCCCTGGAGCAGAGTGGACAGCCACTGCAAAATGCTTCTTGCTTAACCGTGCTGTGTTAAGCTCAGGGAACATGCTGGGGGCATGTTAGGGAAGAAATCACACCAAGCACATGGACTTGAAGGTCAGCAGCAGCTTGGGAAACCACAACTACAAAAGAGACAGAATGTGATGTGGCATGAGAAGATGAGTTCGGCTGCTCAGGCCCCCATTTTTCACAGGCTCAACTGGCAGCACACATGGTACCATCTGTGGTACAAGGCATTCCCTGTGTGTTTACATCCCATAGTATATTGAAAAGTATTAATAAATGAGCTATGATTTGGTTGCTGCCATGGAAGAAATG
Source organism: Ammospiza nelsoni (assembly GCF_027579445.1). Classification (NCBI taxonomy): domain Eukaryota; kingdom Metazoa; phylum Chordata; class Aves; order Passeriformes; family Passerellidae; genus Ammospiza; species Ammospiza nelsoni. The sequence goes on from NC_080633.1 coordinate 136,724,801, forward strand.
CAAATATTCATCTTGCAAGTTGTAGGTGCTATCCTATGACAGGTTTCTCTTAACAGTATTAACCAGATTAAAATTTAACTTATTTAGCACTGGAGATTCCAGTCTTTAAAAGTTTCTGCAAGGCAGGCAGATGTTTCTACATCCCTCAAGCTTTCATACCAAATGAGTCCTTGGAGGAGGACAGGAAGACTGCCTGTTATGTCAGCAGTGCTCTGCTGTTGTGGCTACACGTGCAGGGTAAGTTCTTCAGAAAGGGCTATAAGCAACTATGACCAAAAATGACTCCATAAAGAGCTCTGTGAATACCCTCTTTTGTCCTTGGACATCTCAGTACCTCTGTTTTTCAGATGAGAAAGGGCTGTGACTATGTGTGGAGTGCTCACACTGTCCTCCGCCTGCCCTCAGACCATCCTTGCTTTGGCCTGATCCACCTGGCAGCTGATTCTCCTGATGCATGTGAATTTTGACCACAGTAGCTAATCTGTCCCACCATGCTCATATGGAGAAGAACTAAGAAAGATCCAGTCTCCTGGAGGAAAATTTTATCTATTAACATTACCTCAACAGATGGGCTTTTCTACAGCTGAGAAATGTGTTCTGCACACCTTTTGTCCCAGCCTTTATGTGCATCACCAAACTTATAACTCTTCCCACAGTCTTTATTTCTATACCCTGGATGAAGGCCATCAGTGCTCACAAATGCCAGGTAACTACTGGCAACTACAATCCTAACATGAGCCTTCAAGAAATGCAAAATGCACAATTCCCTGCTACTTATGGGGGCTTTATTCCATATTACATGGGATACCAATACACAGCAAAGGAAATCTGGGTCCTATTTGTGAAATGGTGGTAATGGTGTTTTGTGGGTTGTGATTTCACAGATTCACAGAATATTCTGAGTTGGAAAGGACCCACAAGAATCATTGAGTCCAACTCTTAAGTGAATGGCCCATATGGGGATCAAACCCACAACTTTGCATTATCAGCACCATGCTTCAATCAATGGAGCAAATCTCAGAGATTGGTGTGGGCCAGTGAGATTTTGGCAGGAAGCAATTCAGCACTTAAATATATTTCATCATTTTCATGCATGGCGGGTGAAATATGTATAGTTACATATGTCCAAAGAGATCAGGAGGATTATTTTAAAGCTGAGAATTTGATGCTTTTGCAGCATTTATACAATTCCCCTTAAACCACTGTTTTCCTTTTAAAATTAGCATCAGTGTTTGTTTCCTGTGTGAAACCTGGTTGGTGTCTGACCAATTAAAGTGAAGAAAAATGTGTCAGGAAGCCATTTTGAATACAGTGCCTCAGCTGCAGAATACAGCTTCTCTGAGTAATTGAAATGAAAGTCAGTATTAGAAAAAAGACATTGCGTAATTCAGTTGTGGCTGGAAAATTACTACTGAGATTGGCAACTTGATGCAACTCTTTCTATTACTTTAGGTGGGGTAAGAAATACTTCATAAGAATAATACAGCAAGTTTTATTTTATTCCATATTGTAGATATCAAGCAATACTGCTAGAAAAAGATTGCCTTTAGGATAGGAAATGTTTTATTCTCCACTGCTGTTCAGTGAAGAGTCTTTCTGCTGGTTCTGCCAACAAGGATGTCAATCAGTGTCCAGTAACATTTTGGTAATGCTGATGAGAGACAAAACAAAGGAAACACAATATGGTGAAATGAATTTATGGTACTAAGCCACAGAAAAATAGCTTTTTTTTTTTTTAATAGGATCTAGAACTCTGTAAGATAGGGTGTGGGGAGAGAATACCTTTCCTGCTGTTTTACAGTTTATATACCTAATTCTGAACCAGAAGTTCTCATTTTAAGCTCCCTTCTCAGAGGAAGCCAGCATTACAAAAATCTTCAATGTGCACAGATCATATCCAATTGCTGAGATGAACCCTAAACCAGCTCCATGTTAATTCTGCCAGTACTTTCATAAATATTCCTAACACTGTCTAGGTGAATGGCTGCAGTGAAATGAATGAAATCTCCTTCTGCAAAGGAGAAAGTGTGCACAAAGGATGTTCACTCATAGGAGACAAAATCTCAAGGACACCATTCAGTTTTACTTTACTCCCAACATCCCCATCAAGTCCTTGTGAAATCCCCACTCAGTTATGTTTGTTTTATTAAAAACTGGGCGAGGAAGGTGACAGTACCTTGCAGAAATGACCTGGTGACAAGTGAGAAGACCACTTCCTCAGCAGTCAACTAATTCCCAGAACCCTGTCTTTACTTCATGAGTTTCAAGTCTCTTTCTAAGGGGGAGCTTTGCACATGCTCTTGCCTACAAGAAAATGGTGGGCAGGGGATAAATCTGCAGAATGGCCAGGGCTATCCCTAGAGGAGCAGGGCCAGTGTCACTCAGGAATGACCCCTGAAACCTGGCTTGACAGGGGCAAAATTATTTCCCTGCAAATGTGCCCTGCTGAGCATTTGCCTTAGTTAATGAAACAATAGTTGATCTGCAAGAAAAGCCACATCCTGCCTTTCTTAGCTCTGCAAAGATCTCAGTATCTAAGAAAACCACCTTTGCAGCAAATGTTAAGTCCTGACTTTATTTTCTCTGCAAAAAAACATCTTTATCAGCATAAATCTCACTTATTTTTTTTAAAAAACTTTTTTTCTAAGCGTCCTGGTTTGGGACCCCAGGACAGTAAAGAAAATTTACCACATATGTAATACACAGAAAATGTTCAGGTAAAAATAGGAATGAAATCATGGCTGCTGTAAAGAGGAGGGGTAGCATACCTTTCCTGTCCATCAAGTTCTGAGCAGTTGGCACCCCATAAATCATAGGAAGCACAGGAGTAATTATAGAACTGGAAGTTGATCACTGTAAACAGTCAGAAGTAGCTTCTAATAATTGCAAGTTAACGTGAACATGATTAGAACCATGACAGAACTGTGCAGGGCACTTACATGCCCATTTTGCTCTATTCATTAAAACCAGGTTTTCTCGTGAAGTAACAAGCAATATAGTCAATCCAGCACCTTTATACTAACAGCCTGCTGGTATCATCTGTTTGCTCTCTGTCAGAATTAGGTTTAATGCAACAACACTTGGACCACCATGATATGATTATTTTCCCATTGTGCACTAAGTAATGTAGGTAACAACTTCTGCCATTCTGTTGTCATCTCCTGGCACCCCTTCATTGCTCCAGAGCTACTGCCACTTCTATGGTGGGAAATGCCTGGTCATAGAAGGGCAATGTGCATTGAGAACAGATAATGACAACATGTAAAATGGGGCCAGGGGTGTTAATTTCTTCATCCTTGTGGCAGTAGAGAGAGAAAATTGTGTCTCCTCCACCCTTAACAGAAAGAGCTTCTTGGTGAAGCTGTATTTGCCAGACACGTTAATACTGGTCCACAAAGAAATATTTGTTTCCTGCCTCAAAGAAGTTATACCACCAGGACAAATACAATAACACTTCAACCAAAAGTGACATCCTCCTTCCTGCCCAAACATACTAGAACAACTCTGCTACATGCCCAAGGGGAAAAGCTGCTTTTCTAGCATCAGACTATGCTCTGTTCTGCCTACAAGTAGGGAGATACACAGATCCTGAAATTTTTATCCTGCATACACAAATTAGCTTATGGTTCTAATCCCTATTTGATCCTTACAAACCTATTTACCTCAATTATCTACATTGCAGAAGGCAAGTTCTACAGGTTAATTTCTACACGTGTAGGAGTGTCGGAACCCAGGACATGCCTCTGGCTGTCCTGGATGGCTCGAGCCCCTGCCTGGGGAACTCAGAGACCTTGGCACAGAGCCCAGGACACCTGTGACTTTGATTTTGACCCATGGAGCAAATTACCACCTTTATATGAAGAATTACAAGTCAAGAGAGTTTAAGTAGAATAAGTTCATTTGTCAAGGGGTGAAAATATTTTTTGGGGTATTAGAATGGGGGCTCAGGGTCCCAAGATGGGAGGAATTTGGGCATGCTTTGTCCTTCTTTTTTCTTCTCCCTAGCCTCCACGTTCTGGGTGATGTTGGCACTTTTTGATTGGTTTAAGGTAGAAACTCACTGTCTAACATAGGTGATAGGTATTGGGAAGTTATGGTAAATATTGTACACATAGTTTTTAGTATAAAAAGACAACACCACCCTGGGGGCGGGTAGTGTGCCTCAACCCAACCGGCCAGACAGATCTGCGGTGGGTCAGAGAAAGAATGTTATAGATAAGAAATAATAAACAACATTGAGGACAAGAACAGAAAAATCTTGACTCATTACCCGACTGCCAGGCTGAGAAAAAGAGGCTTGTACGTATCTCAGGGTCACTCTGACCAGCAGAGACTCTGAGATAGGAGCACTGATTTTCATCCACATCCTTAAGTTGTCATTACACAGTTTCAAATTCCTGCCATATTCTGCATTTGAGGAAGCATTTTCAGAATACAATGCTCTTTTGAGAAAGCCATACTTCTACTAGATAAAGTTACTTAGACTCCAATCTGAAATGATTTAGAACCTAAACATATGGTGATCAGAAAGACAAGGGCCCCTCTATCACTGTCATATTTTATGAAAAATCCCTTCGCCAGGATTTTTTACCTGAGAAGCTGAGAAGCCTCAGAAAAGAAATGTAAACAACAATTATCTGATTGCTTAGAATGTGGTTTGGAGGTTGCTTACCAAGAGGTGCATCTTTGATTGGTTTAATGTGAATTGTTTTGACTTAATGAGCAATCCCAGTCCAGCTGTGTCAGGAGTCTGGTCAGTCACGATTTTTTATTATTCATTCTTTGCTAGACGTCTTCTGATGTCTCCTTTCTCTTTCTTTAGTATAGTTTTAGTATATAATTTTCAGTTAATATAATATAATATCATAAAATAATAAATCAGTCTGTCGCATACATCTTTTCATTAAAAATCTTTCCTTAAGATTTTTTCTTCCTGAGAAGCTGAGAGGCCTCAGGTACAAAATGTAAACAATGGTTATCTGCTGCTGTGGAATGCAGCAGGTGCATCTGTGATTGGTCTCATGTGCTTGCTTGCAATTAATGGCCAACCACAGCAGAGCTGGCTCGGACAGAGAGTCTGAGGCAGCTGCCTTTGTTACCTTTCTTTTCTATTCTATTCTTAGCTTAGTTACCCTTCTGAGATGAAACTTTTCCTTCTATTCTTTTTAGTATAGTTTTAATGTAATGTATATCATAAAATAATAAATCAAGCCTTCTGAACATGGAGTCAACATTCTCGTCTCTTCCCTCACCTGAAAACCCCTGTGAACACCGTCACAATCAGCCTTCTAAGAACTTGGAGTCAATTCTCATCTCTCACTTCGTCCTGGGGACCCTCACAACACCCGTCTGTGTGATGTGAGCGGAAGGCAGCGCTGCAGCGAGCGCAGTTTCCCTGCCGGGCAGGGTTTCTCACCGTGCTGGATGATGCCGTGCTCCAGCAGCCTGCGGCCGAGCTGCTCCGCCTCGCTGCGCGTCGCCGCCTCGCCCTCCTGCACCAGCCACTCCACGAACTCCGACGCCACAAAGCTCCGCTCGTACTTCACTCCTTCCTCCTCCCTGGCTTGCAGAAGGCTGTTTTCAGAACTCATCAGCCTGGTGTGGTGGGGGGGAAAATTGGTTCTTCAGAAAAGCAGTTCCAGATCTATTCTGGCAAATCTCATTTATATCAAGCAAATGCATATGAAGCTTTCACTGACTTACGAAATCTTTCCTCAAGCTATCAATCTACTTAGGAAGTGAATGAAAACTGCTTAGTAAAGAAATTTAGGCTTTATATCCCTGTGTGAAGTTAATGCTTTCTTGTTTTTTCCCCTAAGAGAAAATTAGATTTTTGGGTTTTTCATTCTCTATTTTGTGTTTAACATTCTCTAAAAGTTACTGCATAATCAGCTTTGAAAACAAAATTAGCCTAAAAGCACCAGAATGTAACTAATGTGTTCAAAGCTTCTTAATTAATATTTATAGTTAGCAGGACTATGCCCCAAAGTCATTTACATGACTTTGAAAATTCTCTCCATAAGCTCTAAAACAGCTGCAGGAAAATTCAAGAGAAGGAAAAAAGGTAGTTCCGTCGATTGGGGGCAGATAAATATTGTGCAACCAACATTTGATGATGCAGCTGCAGTCAGCGAGTTGCACATGAACCTGAACATGTTTTAACATCTGAGGCTCACAGTTCTCTGAGCCTCAGCTGGCTCTGTGTAACACCAGTCAGAGGAACATCATGAGATGTCCCAAAATCTCCTAGCAACTGGCATGTGAGTAGCTGAAGGATACTAATAAAACTCTTCTCTATTCAAGATACCTATGCAAATGACACAGTCTTAAAAAAAAAAAAAAAAAGCCTCAATATTTTGTTAATGCAAAAGGCAGTTTTAAAGAAATGAGAATCATTTCTTTGTAATACAGAATTCCACTTTTTGGGGAGAGACTGAGCACCACAGCATCCTTATTAACCTAATATTTTTCATAACTATATTATTTATTGTAGGCTAATAATAGGACTAGTGGTAAGACTTTCAGAGTAAAAGTTCAAGAACTGTTTTTTCCATGTAAGAGTAACAGGTCCCCTCCCTTCAACAACTATTTTGAAATAAGGGCACATCTGAACTACAACAGTCATGTTCTGGAAGTGCTGAATCTTTGCCCTTCTGATGAAGGAATTGAAATTCAAATAAATCCATACAAGAGCCATCTGCTTCTTAAACTGACAGCATATCCAGAGATTATAGAATATAACTTCATCTCCTTTGGAAAGCATCAGAAAAATCTGTGCCATAGGAACACAGAGAGAAGTTTCATTTGAAATTACAGTGAAGAGGTTTGACACGGTCCAACCTCTCTTATTTCATCTAAAAGACTCTTCTCTTGACTTTAATGAGCATTAACCTGAGGCCTGAACCTACAGGATCTGACCACCAGGTAGCAGATCATCAAACCAGGCCAAGGCTGCTCAGCCACAGCTGTGTGTCAGTGGTAGCACAAGGAGCTGCTCGTTTGGATGGTGTGTCATTGCCAGAACCTCTGAGCTGAGTAAGAACTGAGAAAGCCACATTAGCTGAAGACAACGCATTGACTCCAGAATTCTTGCAGGCTTCATTATGTTTTAATATTTTAATTTACAAGCATTTTGTTCCACACCATTTTGTCCCACACTCACCACATCTAATACAGACCTACTATGCTCCAAGGGACTAAGTGTGTCTCGTTCACCAGGCTTTTCCCCCCACAGAAAAGAAATGCAAACCCAAGGCTTGTGCCTTTTTGTACCATCTGCTGCATGGCTACCCAGAAGTGGTTACCCAGGCTCTTCAGGCACCAAATAAAAAATCCTTAGGATTACGTTAATTGTTCTTTGATGAGTCTATAATTAGTTGACTGCCTCATTGAAATCACAGATAGAAAGGTCCTTGAAAAGGCAGTGCTAATGGTTAGATTTTTACAGAGACACAAAAGAAATCTGGAAAAATATCAAGTGGAAAAACACTCAGTTTGACATTTCACACTCTTCTGCATAAGCCCAGAATAGCACTGCAAAGGATTTGGACTTGTGAACAAACAGACACGACAAATTGCCAGTTTAAGAAGCCCAGACACAGCAATCCATGGACTTACGTCACTTACTGAAGTAAATCACTGTAACTCCATGGCTGTCAACAAAACTGTACCAATTTACATCAATCAAAAGCCTGGCCTTTCATTAGGCAGACCTGGAAACTTCCTTTTACTCTTCCATTTTCTCCTTGTTGCAAAAAACACGAGGCTGTTAATGCCAAAACGTATTATTTGCTAAAACTAGTGTTGTCCTGCATTAAAGGAATGCATTTATCCAAACACCAATATTCAAACTCCTTTTCAAAGGACATCTTTAACCTTGTTTTTATCAAAATAACTATACCAGAGGATAAAAGCAACTCAACCACTGATGAGTTAAACTGATTCCAAGAATGCAGTCTCAAAATTATCTGAAAGATTTCCTGAAATTAAAACCATAAATCTGCACTTCTTTCACTGTGAAATCTGGTTCAAAAATCTCAGTTGATGTCAGCATCATGAAATGACTTATAGCTCCTGTACATGACTGCACCAGAAACAACAATCTTGTGTGTCTGACCAAACCCTACTGAGAATTGCAATCATAAAAATAAGATGCCTGCAACAACCTGATTTTTTTTAAAGCTACAAAAGCTCCTTGCTGGATTTATAAAAGATTTGCAGGGAGAGTTTTGTTGAACAGGAAACATGTTTATCTCATTCAACCTATCTGGGCAGTCCTGTAGAGCTTGAAAGCTGACACCAACCTTAGATCTTATAAACTATTCAACAATTTCAGACAAGACTGTAGGAAATCCAGTAATTTTCATCTCTAGTTATAAACCTGAACCTCAAAGCTTATTCACAGACAGAATTATCAAAATTTGCAACAATGTGCAGGGAATCTGAACTGGTTCATGATTTTCAGTGCAAATAAAGGGAGAATACAATCAGAGACTAATTTTAAATCTTCCAATCCCACAGGTACAGCCACTGAGGATGCTCACAGTGGGTGAAGGGGGTCAAGCACAAGAAAGAAAAGTTCAGGTTCCAAGGAGCTTTGTGGTCATGCAGAAGAGAGATAGGAAAGTGAGCTCCTTAGCAGAGGGATAGTCCTGATGTTCCCATGTCCCAGGGCAGAGAACAAGGCATTTACCCAAAACAGCTGTCTGAAGGTAAGGAACCTGCCTACGATATCCATGCATCAACCTGTTGATCCTCCTAAAGCATTTGGTTCATTTTACCCACTGAGGGTACAAATTTGCCTGGACTGGTATTGGGTAATGTCTAAAATTTTGGCAAGCACAAACTGCTTTGTCTTCTGAACCTAGTGGTACTCCAGCCCCAATCAGAGAGTGGAAAAGAGCAGAAAATAATTATAATGTCTGTCTTAAACTAGCAAAGCCTAGTGAAGATCAGCAAACTCTACAAAATTAGACACAGATTTTCAAAATGTGTTGGACAGATTTCCTTTGGCATAGCTGCATTTCTCTTGCAATCAGGCCCATAGGCATTTTGATAAACAAGTTGAATGTGCTGGTAAATGACTTAATGTTTGTGCACGAATACTTTTCTCTGGTTGCTGCCATTTCCTAATTATTTTAATAGCACTGAATTAATATTTTCTTTCTCAAGGCTATCAGCAAACTGATACAACAGATATATTACACAATCACACATTTCACTGCAGAGCTCGTCCTGACTTTCAGCATTAGATTTTGAGTTCAAAGTGCATCCAGTGAAATTGTGGTGTTGCTAATAAAAGTGCATAGGCAAGGGAACTAACAAAAGCTGAAATCTCTGTACAGGGGATTTGCTAAAATAAACAAAGTGAAGCCCAGATAGCCCAGGTATGCCTTCTTATCTCCCATGAATACAACATACTTCCGATGATCCATGGAGAATGTTGACTACCTTTGTCTGTCACATACTGGTTTTGAAATGACAGGTATTTTTAATTTATACTATATTGAGCACTCAGGGCTGTTTTTAAAAGTTTCTGAACCCTTCAAATACGTTGCCTAGGAGCAAGCACCTCATAAGGATGCAGTTATATTCAGATACTCCTTTGCCAGGTAGGTGCTCCTTTGCCAAGATAGGAAAACCCTCTACAGTTATGAATGTTTTCTTTCTACTACAGAGTTAGACAAACTGGATCACAGACATTGGTTTGGGGATATTTCTCCATTCAGAGAAATGGTGATGGAAGCAGAGTTCTTTCTACTATGGCTCCTTACATTGACAAGATTGATACCAGCCTTGCCAACAAAATATTTTTCTTATGGATAATTGAAATAGAAATATAGACTAAAAAAAGAACTGTATACACTCTAATCTGCTTTTCAGACTATGGGTCAGGCTTGCAAACACTGCATGTTTACTGAGTCTAAAGAGCAAATGCTGTGCTTAGTAAGACACAGAAGAGTTTGAAGTTAGCTGATTCATCTCACTTGTCCTAGTGCATAGAATGGAGGATTTTCTCCAGTGATACATTTTCTTCTGTCTTGTACAATTTATTACATTTTCCCTTTAAATAGTCACAGTCACTCTGTCTTGGGAATTCTATATGATGGGTGTAACAAAAGCAGTAGCATTTACAAGTATTTGTTTATATTTTGGGTTCAGTGTTCTTTCACCAAACTGATCTTCAGAGCCAGCTAACCTTGAAAATAATATTTATTATCAGTTTTTAAACTTGTGAGCTTCCTGAGTTTTTTCTTAGAAGAAAAGAAATTTCCTTCATCGATAAAACACAGCATCTCTTCTGGCTGCTGCACACTTCTGCTCCAAGCAAGCAGAAGAGTGGGTGGTATTCAGTCTAGTGCAATACTTCAAGCTTTTTGGTAAATAACACATCACAACTTTTGCATTAATTTGTAGCATATGCCAATATCCATTTTCTTCTCTCTGCTTGAAAGTACCATGTCAGAATCTCTACATCCTGAATAAAAATGTCTTTAAATTAATATTAGGAAGTATGGTTATGATACCTAGTTACTTGATGGAAGTAATCCAGTGGGATATTTAGTATCTCAGTAAAATAATCTGTTTAAATTAGGTAATCAGATGCTCTTGGTTGGGTTAATGGTTTTTTGAAATTGCTTTTAACATAACTTTTCTGATGTTGAAACTTTGCAGACTGGAACACTGAAGATTCATCTCACCTATGATTTAAAAGCATACCTCCCTGTGAAGATATGGAGTCTCCACAGACATGTAGCTGCTTGTTCAATGAAGTTTTAGGAATTATAATTATGCTTTTACATATAAAATATTTCTGTAATTATTTGAATCATTTTGACAAATAATTCTGTAATTATTTTTACAGAATAGATTTCAAGGGCTTCAATTCACATTGGATTCTCATATAGGATGTATTTATAATCTGGGGCTCAGATTTTAAACAAAATGCCTCAAGTGAATATGGTAGAAAATCAAAAGAAAAATAAGAGAGGGAAGGACACCCAACTGAAGTAATGGAATTTCCCAGACCCATTCCTGCATGCATTGAAAGCCTCTGATGCTTCAAAAATAAATTAACAGACATCATTTGGCTCACGTGGCACTATTATCAACATATTAGGAATACTGAAAGCAACATACTTTTCATACAGTCTTTGTCCTCTCATGAACACCTTCACCTCATTGTCCAGTGGAAACGTCCCGTCATCTTTCCTGAAGCGGTAGAACAGTTTGACATCCTTGAATTCTTTATGCTCATCACAGACTGAAACATAAAATAATTAAACAAAAAAAAATTTTCACATACTTGATAAGTAGCTGAGGATCCATTTAGCAGGTACCACTGCTAAGCTTCAAAGCAATCATGTGCTGTCTCAGCACACAGCTTTATTCCATTCTAATGAAAGGCTGAAGAAAACATTGAGAGGTAACCAAATTTCTTGGTAAGGGGGAGAAGTGTCCATCAGTTTTGTGAGTATTACTGCAAACATTAAGAGCAAAAAAGCATCCCTCCACTACATACCCAGAAAACCTTTTGATGAAAACAATCTGTTGTCCTGTTCATTTAAAAGGCCACCAGACTAGAATGCCCAATAATTTAAGGTTTGCCAAACTTTAAGTTATTCCTATCAGTTAGCAGTGCTGTAGGAAACCTGAGACTTCCTAAAGAAACAGTTAAAACCAAAGCCTTCTGCCTTCTTAAAACTGTCTCAATTGCTTTGCCATGCCAGCTAGCAAATGGTAGGTACAACATGAGCACACCAAGAAATGTCAGATTAGGTTTGTAGAACCACAGCTGATCATGGGCTCCTGTAAATGCAGAACAGAGCCCCATCAAGGGCATAAACCTATGGGAAAGCTATCCCAAGCAAGATGCCCCTAGCACAGCTGTCAACCCACATACATGGGGAACCTTCTGCACCACAGAAACAGGAACTGGTGTCCCTTCACTTGACAGGGCACTTGAAAGAATGTTCTAAGCATCCTGCAGAACCTGACAGAATCTCTCTGAATTTACTTGCCCAAGCTCATTTCACAAAGTATTTTATTAGAGTGTAATACATGAACATTTTCAAGAAACACTTGTTACATTTCTAATATCTAGACACACATATATATATAAAATTTCTTCTACAGTTTTCAGTTGGATGGTAGGGCAGAAAATGCTTGAAGGTTGTTAGAGCTTTCAACAAGCATTCAGCAAAAAAATATCTATTGCTCAATTAAATTAAGTCACTCAGGCATCCACGCAACTCTTCACTGACATTTTCTCCATAGAGGATTAAATAGACAGATTTGAATACCCTATAATTACTTTATTCTTTAACTATCTACCGTGAGTCCCAGTTTCCATAACAACCTAGAATTTTCATTTAATAGCTGAGCAGAAGCTGTAGAAGGGGCACTCATTCAATATGTGCATTTCTACTTTAATTAAGGTGTTGTTCATGTACTACTGACAGCAGCAGCATTGCTGCACATACAGTGACCTCTGCATAAAGTCAATATTCGACTGTTCATAGTCACTCAGTTTTCTCTTTAAAAAGAAACAAATGGTACATTTGCCATTCTGAAATGGGTAATACTAAAGGCTTGGAATGAAGGCCTTGGATCTTCTTTGCTCATGTGCTTCCCAGCCTCTTTGTGCCCCCAAAAGGCAACTAAATGCTACCAGTGAATTGGAAGTCTTTTCATCAGCATGAATTGTTATTCAAGAAACTGAAAGGAACAGATCTCAAATAGACAACAAGTTTAGGAGAAAATTAATCAGGGCACAGCCAGACCACTAACTTTCTTGCAGCTGTACCAGCACTAATGTTTGTGCAGCTGCTGTGAGGGCCAGGGCCAGGGAACTAATCCACGTGAGAAAAATTTTTTTTTTTTTGCTGGCTGAATTTTCAGATGGGTTTTTCAGCTGGAGAACTGTACTCTAGGAGCAGGGAAATGAGAGCTGCAGGAAAGGGGGGATATGATCCAGCTGGGGCTGCTCTGGAGACACATCACAGTCTCCAATAAGTTTCCCCCCTGCCATGGGGAACATCACTCCTCTTCAGGCTCTCATCTCCTTCAGGACACAGGTGACCTTGTACAACAGCACAGTTCAAGAGATGCTCCATACCTGGCAGGGAAAGGATCCTACCTGTCCTACACTTGGCTGAAGAGCAGGACTGGGATTTCCCTTTGTCTCACAGCAGTCAATAAATTGAGCTTAGAACTTTTCAGCAGGTAATACTGCACTTACCATGGTGGATAATGCTGTGATCCAGTAATTTCTGCACCAGTTTAATGGCTGTCTCCCTGTCAGAGGCCTCTTTGTGGTCGATCAGCCAGTCAATCAGCTCTTTGGCAACGAAGCAGTTCGGGTACGTTTTGAGGTGGTGTCGCCGATCCTTGATGACCTTTTCCTCGTGCAGTCGGAGCCTGGGGGTCAAATCACCGTGTAAGGATCATTTGCAAAGAGCCTCTGTGGCAGCAAGAGTGGGATGAGAGCAGAGCAGTGGCACCCACACCCTGCTCACAGGATGGACTTTGCAGGTGTTGGGCAGAAAAGTCACACATCCAGTGCTGGCATCTCACAACCAGGGAACCCACAGCACCCATTTGTTACAACTTTAAACCCCATAATTGGAAAAATTTGTTTTCTGCTCAGTGGAAAAGTTTAAAAAACTCAAGAACAGCACAGCATATTCACTCCATTAAAATACTTCTCATAGGTCAATTAAACTGTCAATAATTTTGAATTAATTTTCCCACATTACCACTAATGTGTTCCATATTATTTTATAGTATTGCTGCTGTAGATTTTTTTAAATCTCATTAGTTTTTGCAGCTGTAGCTTCTTGCTTGGTTGCATAACTGCATTTTGCCTCCAACTGCACAACAAGGATAGCACTTGGGATTTAAAATTCAGGTGTGAAGCTGCTCCAACACAGTGTAATCTATCATTAAAAAGTTGCCTTCTACTCCAAATAAAGGAAACTGATTTCTCGCTTAAGCATCTGTTCACAAATGCTCTCTGCAAAATCTCCCTCATCATCCTGAAAGCAAGTTGGTTGAGGTGCTTGGGTCAGAATGCAAGATCCTGATTAAAGTAATACCGCGAAGTTTTAGGGTTCTGCATCTTTATGTTTAGTCATTTTTTCCAAAATAAACAAAATAAACAACATTAGCAATAAATTAGCAGATAGGAATTTTAAAGTTGTTTGAAGTTTTATGCTTTCTTGTTCCATTTTAATGGATCATATCAGAAAATCTGGTTTTGTAATGCCTATACAACATTTCTGAGGAAAGTGCAGAAATGACAATGCTTGGGTTCCTACCAAAACCAGAAACATTGCTGTTCATTTCCAAGTGGCCAGTGTCCTACCTCGTAAACACTCTCACTGACTGCAGAGTCCTGACTAATGCTGTAATAACTGTAGGAGGTACAAGGGTAGTAGCACAGGAAGGTGTTGGCATGAGCCTCAAGAAGCACAGAGCAGGAGTATGAGAAATTTTCCTCTCAATAAAATTCCAGTATGAAACAATAATTTCTCTTTGAAATCATAAAAAGGGAAAATATTTGGCTGAAATCAATGAAGGAAATTTATTAGGGCATCAGACAAGATTTATGTAGGCTTCTACCTAAAAATAGTATCAAAGCAATGCTTTGTTCTGCAGCATTTAGCCTTGAAGTACACTTGAATTGCCAATCTGGGATGTGAATTCAAAGCCAGATTTGCAAACATCATTTATTAAAAAGCAAGACTTTTATATTAAAAATACTGTTAAATCAGATTAGTATTCTGGAAAGAAATGCTGATAAATATCCCACAGATTGTGAAATTCTCTGAGCTAAAATACTTTTGCTTAAAGCATATTTTCCAGATGTGCTCCAACAGCTGTCACTATGCTTAGAAAGAAAAGCATTCACAGTTTTAATTATAAAACATGCAATTATCAGTATGTCTGATGGAGCTTTACAATTAAAATACATTCCAGGTTCTATTAATGTTCATCTGGTCTTATGTCACACCTGCAAGAACAAAACTAGAAAAAGAATGTATCACAAAAAGGCAGACAGCCCAATCCAGCTTTCAGTCAGCAGTGTAAGTCTGAATGGATGGAGCTCATCTGGCACAAGAGGAAAAGCCCATTCTACAAAATTCTTTGTCCACATGTTGCATAGGAGCATAGGACTGGTCTGACATTTCACAAACAAGCCAGTAGCCAAGAGCCCCAGAAATCAGTGTTTATGTCTTAAATTCCAGCTGCAGGCTCTCCTGCAGTTGGTGGGCTTAATAAGTATTTCAATTCCTCTGTCATATCAAAAGACACAGGTTCCCACTACAATCTTTTACCTCACTCAGAAAAAGGGTCCCTCTTTACACCTTTTTGTCTATATTTATAAAATATTTGTCTATATTTATAAAACTCATAGGCATTTCATTATCTGAATTATTTCCACTCTCTTGTTAAAGTGGATCCAAATTTGCTAAGAGGATACAAAATCATTAAGTCAAAGAAAACATGACCACATAACCCTTAACAAACCTGAATTTCCACATGAATGTGTGAATTTTCTCTGCAGTCTATGCCAATTATGTCCATACTGACTTATGTCCAGGCTTATTTTTTTGGAATAACACAAAAGGAATTCAGATTTTCTCTGTGGTGGTATACACTGTTTTCTTTGTCAAGGCTCTCTCACTTCTACAAATCTGCTAAAAATCAAACTCTATGAAGGAGAAGTAGCTCAATAAATTGACACTGTACATGGTTTAAATTACAAATATAGAAGCCTCAGGTAAAGTTATTGAGTATATATTGCAGTGTGCTAATCAAAGGTTCAGGTAGGAATTCAAAAAATGTGCCTGTGCTCAGAGGTGTTTTTCAGAAGCCAAGTCAAATGGAATAAAAAGGAATAAAATGTACCAGTGCATGCAATTATACAGTGGAACCAATACTCAAGTGAAGTGGTAAATTCTTTATCCCTCGGCACTGAGAAGCAGGCTTCTCACCAAAAGTCCTTGATGTTTTCCCTTTAAGTAATGTTAATCACTTTCTGTCAACTAGTCTGCGTGATGACTGGAAAACA
Organism: Ammospiza nelsoni; assembly: GCF_027579445.1. Lineage (NCBI taxonomy): Eukaryota > Metazoa > Chordata > Aves > Passeriformes > Passerellidae > Ammospiza > Ammospiza nelsoni. Next base: position 136,740,876 of record NC_080633.1, read on the forward strand.
CCTAACTTAGCATCAAACACATTTTTCTCTCTAGAAGAAGTTTTTCTCAAGAGCTGTTCAAAAGAATTAGGTGACCGACAAACCCTGACCAGTTTGAGAGGAGAAAGGGGAGAAGGCAGACAAACAACAAGGGGTGATAGGGGGACACCTTGATTCAACAAGCCTTTGAAATACTGACCCACTTTCTGCAACTTAATAGCTTAACACCAGAAACCAATTTCGTGTGTACTATTACCTCACCCATATATAATTCCTTATATTATTCAAGATCACCTGCCAGATTTTGCATGTGAGGCCACAGTCTGCCCTACCTGAGGAAAACATCATGAGTGAGATCCAGAGCATTTGAGCAATTGCCTGTGAAGCTCAACAGGCATATGCAAGCCTTTAATATTTACAAATTTATATCCATGGCCCTTACTCATGCTTACAACAAATAAAGGCTGTATTTGCAAGCATGCATGCCAGAATAGTTTTCTTGGGGGCTTGTCTAAACAGGATTTACTCCTAACTGACAATCTGTAGGGACTCTTGCTGCAAACAGAAGTGTCTTCCTCCTACACAGCATGGAACAAGGTAACTTGGAACACACTGCTCCTACTTTGCAGTAAATGTGTTCAGAGCTTTCTGGAACAATGTTATTTGTTCAGATGCCACTAGGCAGTTTCATGATAATGGAAACATCTAAATTTTTGCCCAGAAATGAAGAATGACACACTAACTTGGGATGAAATTGCTCTTGCAGCTACATGAAACTTACATTTTGGCTTTCACCCATGGGGGCATTTTTATTTCCACCAGAGGCATTATGCATTCTGAAGTTCCTTGCCTCTTTTCTGAAGCAGTGGGGAAGGATTTATGAGACAGTGCCTGCACAATTAGCTTTCCTTTCCAACCCCAGAAAAGGCCAACATGCTGGATGAATACATATCTTTAACTGAAACACAGTACAAATATCTCACCCAGCTACTTCCCCCTAATAAGTCTAGTAGTTTTGTGCTTGGCTAACATAGATCTTACAATGCATTATCCAATTCTGAGTTCTACAAGTGAAAAAAACCCAAAAACTTCCTGCTCTCCCAGGTAATTTTATGAATAATTAATCTGCCAGTTCCTACATCCTATATAGTCCCTATGCTTGTCCTAGCAGGGCTCAAAAATGTGCAAGGAACAGGTCCCTGGCACTCTAAATAAACAACATGGTATGAATACTTTCATAATGTGCTCCACCCTTTCACCTCTTTCAGCCTTCCTGAGACAATCACACACATGAAATGCACATATGATAGAACCATAGAATCGCAGACACACAAACAGTTTGGGCTGAAAAGGACCTTTGAAGGTCATCTAGTCCAACATGAGCAGGGACATCTTCCATTATATCAACTTGCTCAGAACTCCTCTACGCTGACCTTGAATGTTTCCAAGGATGGGGCATCTGCCACCTCTCTGGGCAACCTGTTCCAGGATTTCACCACCCTCATTGAGACAAATTTCTTCCTTATATCTAGTCTGAATTTACCTCCTCTAATTTAAACCATTACCCCTGTCCTACTGCAACAGGCCCTACTAAAAAGTTGATCCCAATCATTCTTCTAAGCCCCTTTTAAATATTGAAAGGCCACAATAAGGTCTCTTCCCCAGGCTGCACAGCCCCAACTCTCAGTCTGTGTTTCTGTTTTTACAATGGGTGCTCTATCTCTTTAATCATCTTCAGGGTTCTTCCCTGGACCGGCTCCAACAGGTCCATGTCCTTCCTGTGCTGAGGACCCCACAGATGGACACAGCACTCCAGGTAGGGTCCCACCAGAGGGGAGTAGAGGGGCAGAACCAATTCCCCCAAACTGCTGCCCACAATGCTTTGGATGAAACAATGTGTTTTTTAATGGAAGAACAAAACACCAGTGAGGAGATCACTTAAAATAGAAATCCCTATCAGAATTTACTAATTATTGAACAATACACACTGATGATGTAATTAGTCATAGCACAATGCACGTCCTGCCTCAGCATGCTCAACTGCTGCTGAGGAGTTCTGGCATGCTCATGGGTTACTGCTGGTGTGTTACACCTTGCATAGCACCCTTGGCTGCAGCGACTATCCCAGACTGAGCACTGTCAGGCAGCATTAATTGAACTACTACAATTTTATCAAATTTGGGTAAACTGAACAAAACTGTATTAGATCCCTTGAAAATAAGCAGCTATATGCAGAGAGGCAAAGCCCTGCACGTGGTTTCTGCCATCTTAAAATTCTTTCATACGTTTCATGTATATACAAAACTTCTGTAAGAGAAGGATTTACTTATTTCAAAGGAAAACTAGTCATGATGTCCTTTGGGAGAAACATACATGGACAAAAGAAGCATCTTGTCAAAGATCTGGACAATTCATGGTGGCCAAAGAGCACAGATTTTTCACACCTCTTCTCAAGGGACATCTGACATTCTCCACTGGTAGGTAGAATTGCCCCTTTCTGTTTGAAATAGAACAGTTTTGTATTCTCACAGAGGTCACAAAGTTTGGTGTTTCTAACATAAGCATATGACCTGTCGACAGGATGGTAGATAGGCATCTTACTAAAAAATCACATTTTCCAAAGCATCTCAGGGACTTAGAAGCAGAAGTCCCACAACTTCAAAACTTACAAGTCAGTTACACACCTGATTCTTTACAAAATAAATGAGTATATGGTGGCATTTGTGTATATACACACACCCAGGAAAAAACTACTTAAAATGTCCTTTATACTAAACTTTTGCTTTTGCACTGTCAGCAAAAAAATAAAATAGGTCAGTGAGGATATGAACTTTGTACACAGAAGCAATCCTGAAGGTACTCTGTGAATGCAGTGTGTGTTGCTGGGACAAGCATTTCCAGCTGGGCTTGCCAAGTCTCAGCTGAAGTGTCAGCGTTTCACTGCTGCCTGTTCCTCTTTCTATTTATGCTTCAGCTCTGCAATCACTTCATTCTGTTACTTGATATTCACAGGAGCTAAATTACCCTTTAAAACATGGGGTCTTACTGGAAATAGGATGAAGATATTTCTGGTTTTGGTAGCTGTAGCAGATCAGGAATTCTGCCATTTCAAATACCTTAGGAAAGAGTGTTTTCAAAGCAGCTCCTGATAGCAGTTCACATCACTGTGATAAGCTCCCCTTTTTTGCCCACAGCCATGTATGCAGTCAAAGTGAGAAGATGCCATAAACCATCTCTTGGTGCACTGCAGAGGAAATCCTAAAGCTTCCAAAGAAATGACAGTTCACCAGTGTCCCTGTGGCTTTAAATAAAATATTGTGGCTGCCTCTTCTATGAAGTATTTTTTAATACATTCAGAAAGTACTAAGGCCACTAAGCATGCAACCAAAGGTGCACAAGGACATCGCCAATGCTCATAATATCTTACTAACACTGTCAGGGATCAAAGCAAACTGGGGAACAGACACAGGCATTGCTCACGGTCTGGGGTGAAATCAACATTATGTCTCTCAGAGACTCTCTTTCAGCCCACAAATTCAGGCCAGAAATTCAGAGCCACAGCCTCCAGAGTACCCCAGACTGCAGAAGAAATTAAATCTGTGTATTTGTATTGATCTGTCATAAAACTAGAGATCCCTTGTAAAACCTACAGAAGCTGTGAAGTGACTAATCTCCCTGCCTGCCAAGCCATTTCACTTGTATTTCACTTTAAAGTAAAATGTGTTCAAACATTAATATTATATCTAACTGCCTGTGCACTTGAACCTTGAGAGAAAGTCTTGCTGGAAAGCATAAAACTGGGGTTTATAAATAGGAAAACACAGAATACAGGCAAGTTTTTTTTCACCGGCCCCTAGTCTTACAAGGAAAGCAGAAGACTGCCTGTCTCAGGCTGCTCACTTTTGGGGCTGAAGCTGTCACAAGTCAGCAAATCACAGCCCTGCCTCTCTAAATGGAAGTCAGACATAATTGTGCTTCTCACTCAGTTATAGATGAGCTGGGATGCACCACAGGACAAATGCATGCAGGCCAAACTCTATGGGATAGTACTGTGTGGATGGATCCCCAAAAGAACTGATGTACTTTTCACTCAAAACCAAGCCATCTTTGCTAATATCAATCAACTAGATTTTGTATCCACAATTATTTTCTGTGTCTCCATTGCATGGATATTCTTAGCCTTATTAAATCAATGTGTACTGTGAGGATTAATTTTTGCAAGGGTGTTTCCCCAAATCTAAACTGAAGTCCACCAAAATTTCAAAGTACAGACCAGAAAACATAGCAGAACTGTTATTACAGACATCCTATGACTGGATTAACATGGTAATAAGCTCACCAGCTCTTGTTGACGTATGCAAAAATACCTCTTAATAAAGGAATTATTTTATGGATAGCAAACTCAAGAAGATGCAGTAAGGTCTCAAGGGAGGCCAGTGAAAATCAATTAAATTTGCGTCAGGGAATGCAGGCCTGTTATCTCAGTAACATGGCTGGAAAAAGAGAATGTTCCTTTGAAATGCTAAATGGGATAAACAGGGAAAATGCAAGTCAGAGAGCCCAAATTCTACTGCTACAGATATTTCTTCAAGCACTGCCATTCAGGAACCTGGAGAGACAGACCAGCAGCTGGGAAAGAGGAGGCTCAGCTACAGGCCTGCATTACTGGGGTCAAGAAGAGGGGCTGTCCCGAGGACACAAACAGCTGTGGGTACCAGAAAGCCCTGCTGTGTGACAACTCCTCTCCTGGATGCACCTTGCATGCCATGGGGGTAAGGGAACCAAAAAAGTTACAGGCTGAGGTCCCTTGTGCAGCAAGGCTGACACCTCTTTTACCCAGAGGCAAAGCTGACTTTAACCTTGGTAGGCACTTGCACTGTGAGCAGAAAGTTCCAGAGCATCTGAGAAACAAGAACACCAATCTCTCAGCACGTCTGGGGAAGACCAAATCTGTAATGCCCAAAATGCAGCAGTACTGAACAAGCCTGGAGTGCAAACAACAAAAGGGCTTGTCATGTGCCAGAGATAACCCAACAAATCCATGGGAGAACTGAAATCAGTCAAGTGCCTAATCTTGAGCGCAGTTTGGTATTTCTCCCACCCTGTCAATAAGTGACAAATAGTTTTGCTGGGACATTATATGGGTAACTCTGAGCTCAAAGTCCTTCCAGGAATGGCTGCTCTCAGCCTGAGAACCACAGACCTGCAGGAGATTTTCTCCCTGATATTCTGCACTTCTCAGAGGAGACCAACTGTTTGGACTTCTTTCAGTGGTCCTTGGCAACCCTGCTGAAGGCAAGAATAAAAAACGTGCCTTCATCATTAATAAAGTGTCATACTGCAGTAATATCTCAATTGCTTTTCACAATTGTTTTCCATCTCCACACAAAACTCTTATCCAAGTACTGTGCTGAATCATGACTGTCGTTAAACATAAATATCCAGTAACTAACAGGTAAGATAATGAGTAATAAAATGCTTTGTGTTACGTACAATTGTTAACAAACTTGATTTTGTACTGGGGCTATGACTCAAAATTTTTATTCACTTCCAACAAATATGTAGGTCCATCTTGAAATAAATACAGATGCAATATTATTTTAATATACAGTATGTTTCATTAAAACCATCAAACTTTGTTTATGTGTTCACATTCTAAATTAATAGCTTCCTATCTTTCATGTTTATTATAACTGCATTTCTAGGATTTATTTTTATTTTGAAGGAAGCTGTGACAGCAGTAAGTGTAAAAGTACTCACTACAAAAGGCACTTTGCATTGAATTTCTTTAAATTAAAAAAATAATCTATCATGTTTTGACACTGATACATGCTTTTTTACCTCCTCCAGCTCACAATACCACAATATGCAGGATGCTGCACTGGCCAAAGACATGATTCAAGAGAGTTCTTTCCCCTGTCTTCCAGAAGTCTATTGAAATACAGTGGTTGACCACTAAACTTTAAAACAAAGCTGGAAAACTGCTGCAGATTTTTAAACACTGAAGGTAATGATCCATTTGACTGGATTGCCTAGAGGCAATTAAATTGTTAGAAGATGACCTTCACAGTTCATAACTAGACACGGAGGAACAGGTAAAACTATAAAATGTAACAACAAAATGCTCTGCTGAAAACTGGGAACTCAGAGTCTAAAAGCAACAGAGTAAGAAATAGCTGAATATGCAGTAGTGAAACTTTTACTGGGTAAAGGTTGAGACCATGCAGAAATCAAGGGAAACCTCACATTCTACTAACAGAGATGTTTCCAGAGATTATGGGAAATTCAGTTGTTTATGTCATTGTACCTGTTACTACAGAACATCTCATTCGTGACATCTCATTCAAGAATGATCAGCTCAAAGAGATGCAATGTAGCTCTACTCTGGTATGAGAAATGATGAGCCAGTCTCATGAGCAGAGAGAAAAAGATACTGGATTGGAAGTCTGGCCTTACCTAGACAAAAAGTGAGAAGGGCAGAATTGCTGTCTATAATATTTCAGGTGAGTTGAAAGCAGAGAGCAAGAAAAGCTATTTAAGTAATATTGAGGGATCCTAACAAAAGAATTAGACAAAGTTTTGGAGAAAAGATTTCTAATTCTCACTTAAGGGTATAATAATAATAATAATAAATATATCAAAGGATTATGTATTGTAATATTCTTCAGATTACCTTCCAGTCCTGTGATTTATAATTACATTATTTACATTGCTATCTCCAAACAACCTTGGCAATACTGTAAGGTGGAAGAATATCAGAGGCTGAACTTTGAATGCACTGTACCAGGATTCAGACTTTTTAAAGTCTGGTTCATGTCAGCAGCAAAAAAGGAAAGTTCAAATGCTGCCTATATTCAGACACTTGCTGTTTATATCAAAGCTTTTACTACAAGTGTATATGCAGATATATGCAGATATACAGACATTCTTTGTGTGTTTGCCAAAGCTCAGGAGCTGTAAGTATGAGAGATGACCCCATTTTGTGAACACGTTTCCTTGTTTTTGCCTCAGGGTGTTCTCTGGTTTCCATTTTTACTGTGCAAGCATCCAATAGTCCTTACCTGGCTGATTGGAAGGATGAGGATTAAACTGGCCAGCCAAGACCAAACTAAAGGCATGTTCTCCTCCAGCATCTGAAGGAAACTGTGCAACCTTTGTGGCATACAACTGTGTCAGGACAGAGCTGGGGATTTGCTGTGAGGAAACCCCATCAGCTGGGTAGCAGCATGCATAGAGACCAAGGGTCTGCTCTGCTTTATTGCTAAATCAAAGTGTAGAAGCCAGGAGCAACTGCAATGGCTGAGGATCCTTCTGCCAGCTGCACAGATCAGCTCTGAATTTTACCCTTGGCTGAAGTCTCTACATGTCTGAACTCAGTTGGCTTTCCTGCCTCCATGTGCAACATTCACTCATCCCCTTGAGATCCAAACCACCAGGTTTGCAGGGACCTCCAGCTTCTAACCTGAGATACTGTGAAGTTACTGCAAAGAACATGTCTATATAGTCATAGTCAGCTTGGTCTTCTTAGCCTGGAATTTGTCTAATTTGATGTAGTGGCACATATTTATTTTACTTATTGAAATAATATAGAGTATGTAATTATGAAAGTGAATAAATCAAAATAGGCTAGAAGTCTAAATCAAATGCTGTTACAGCCTTTTAGAGTTCCCTTAAGTTGTCTTGTCTTTGAGAGTAAAATATAAGCCAGTATGACCTTTCCAGTCAGCTGGAGGCAACAAAGCAGCATAATCCTAATTAACATTCTGCTCATTTATACATTTTCTTCTTACAGAAAATCATGTAACATTCAATAAAGTCTCACTGCCAAAAGAAAAAGAAAAAATAAACCACCATGTGCAGATGAGAAAATGAAAAATGTCTCAGAAATCTACAGACTGCCCCAGACTACACTGAGTTCCAAATGAATGCACGCCAATGGTAACAATGATTTTACTCAACAATTTTGCAATATAACACTACTGCATTTATTTTTTAAACACAGAAAGGATTGCTCTCTGACATAAATGTTTTAATGGCAAAAAATCATCCTATCTGCTTTAAATCTCTATCTAGGTCATGCAAACACATGACAGCAAGAATTATGGTATGTGAATTTAAGGGGATTATTTAATGAGATGAAGTTGCTCACTGCCTAAATTCTGATAGGCTAATGAAGAACTTCATCATTAGGAAAAATCTATTATTAAAATCATAGTTAAATACTGAAACTATTTAAAATATTTTCCTTTTGCAAAAGTCTAGCCTGGGGATTGTTTTGTTTGATTAGCTCAGCATTTTTCTACATCTCATATATTATGATATGGACAGATACACAGCTGTGGCACAACCACTCTTTATGAATAGTTCCTTCTGTCAGAATGCTATCAAGGATCTTGTCTTGTTTGATTAGGCCTTGTAAAAAGCTCACAAATATATAAGCTTTGAAAGGATTAATATTACAGAAGCATTTTTCCTTAAGACTAAATGGAAGTTTTCTTTTAAAGTAATAAATAAATCCCTAAGGAGTCCAGAGAAGTTCTGCTGCTCCACTGTAACAGCTTGCTCCCATTGCTGGGCCATGTGTTTGCCATTTCTCCTTGTAAGCAATATTCTCTCTCCACACATGCAGAAAGCTCAGTGAACAGGTATTTATGTGATCTGACAATAAATTCAAAATGTGACTTCTTACTGCTTTAATAACTCAGACCATGCATTCTGACCCTTATTCACCAAGTAACAGCATCACCTTTACACACTCATCAGCCCCAGTGGAATGCTGCTGGATTTAGATTATAACAACATGGTTGTGTTTACAGCATACGCCAAAATTAGTCTTGGGCTCAGCTAGAATCCAAAACACATGTTGCACAGACAGTTAGACTTTAAATGGGCAACAGGACAAGAGGAGCCGAGTGGTTCAGGCCTGCACGGTGCCTTTACACAAACTCAGATATTCACCTATCATCAGTCTAACGGCCCAACACTGTGTGTTAATCATCCTCAAGATGATTCATCCCCTCAAGACCAGTCCTGACATCACCTGCCTGAAGAAAGGAAGATCTGTTGGAGCTTGGCTATGGCTGCTCCTCAGGTGGTTTGAACAAGCACAGTTGGGCCGACAGACCACAGGCACTTCTTGCAGCTACCCAAGCAGGTGGAGCATGGATAGAGCAGGTGCCAAGGTTTAGTCCCTTATTTGTTCTGGCTATCAAAGCACAGTACAGTGTTCATTAGGTCTTAATTTAAATGTAACCAAAACCATTTGAATGAGAGAATCACAGAATCATAGAAATGTTTATGTTGGAAAATACTTTTAAGATCGAGTCCAACCCTTAAGCCTGGCATGTCCACTACTAAACCAGGTCCCTAAGTGCCATACCTTTTAAATTCCTCCAGGGATGATGACTCCACAACTTCCCTGGGCTTGACAATCGCTTCAGTGAAGAAATTTTGCATAATGTTCAAATCTAAACCTGCTCTCATTCAACCCGAGGCCATTACTTCTTGTCCTACTGCTTGTTACCTGGGAGAAGACCAACCCACCCCAGCTACAAGCTCCTTTCAGGGAGCTGTAGGGAGTGACAAGGTCTCCCCTGAGCCTCCTTTTCTCCAGACCAAGCACCCCCAGCTCCCTCAGCTGCTCCTCACCTGAGTTGTGCTCCAGACCCTTCCCCAGCTCTGTTGCCCTTCTCTGGACACACTCCAGCCCCTCAATGTCCTTCTTGTAGTGAAAGGCCCAGAGCTGGACACAGTTCTCGAGGTGTGGCCTCACCAGTGCTGAGTACAGAGGGACAATCCCTGCCCTGGTCCTGCTGGCCACACTGTGTCTGATCCAGGCCAGGATGACACTGGCCTTCTTGGCCACCTGGGCTCACCCTGGCTCATGTTCAGCAGCTCTTGACCAGCATCCCCAGGTCCTTTTCCAAGGGCAGCTTTCCAGCCACTCAACTCCAACTGGAGCCTTGTATGGGGTTGTGAGCAAAATGCAGGACCTGACACTTGGCCTTGTTGTATCTCATAAAACTGGCCTCAGCCCACTGATCCATCTAGTCCAAACATCTCTGTAAAGCCCTCCTGCCCTCCAGCAGATGAACACTCCCACACAACTTGGTATCATCTGCAAAGCTGCTGGGGGTGCCCTAGATCCCCTCATCCAGATTGTAGATAAAGATATACAGCATTTCAGTCCATATGTAAGTAGGCTGTGCAGATATGAACTGCTGAAATTGCAAAAGGTTTGTGGCCACTGAAGACATGAAACAATTGATCAAGTGGCCAACACCTTTCTGTGCCTTTTCCTACAAGTTTTTCATTTTCTGAGAGGGAATACTGATATTTCACATAAAAAGATCTGCTGTGTAATTTTCAGCCTGGAAGCAAAATTTCACAATTTCCACTCCACTGGAACTTTTCCTTAGCCACTATATGTTTAAATAAATTCTTCTTTCCATTTTTATTGTGCTGAACAGTTTCGGGATGCCAGTTAAGAATCCTTTCTTTCTTCCTCCTTTGGCCCTATAATATCTTTCCCAAGAGTACTATTGTTACTGGCCCCATCGAAACTCAGATGTTCCATATCCATCAGAAGAGCAAGCAACACAGGGTATAAACATATTTTGTATGAAATTAGGTAGGAAATACTGTTTCAGCTGGTGTTGATTTACAGATTCAACCCCAAAAAGTAATATGAAGTTAGTAATACATTAGTTTGGAGCAGCTCTAGCCTCTTGTAGCCCAACAAAGTGAATGCAAGCAATTATCCTTCAACCACTGGTGTTTGATTCATTACAGTAGGCCCAAAGCATAGCACATGGAAAAACCACCACTTTATAGAAAACTAAAGAGATTGGATTTTCCCCCATGAGGAAATATTTTTAAAGGACCTAGGCCTTGCAACATTGTGATAAAGCACAATGGCATATAGAGAAAGAAAAAATCTCATTATTTTGTGTGTGTTGAAAGAAATATATTTTTATTATTATTTATTATATATTTATATTATTTAAATTATTATTTTTAAATAGGTGGAATAATGGTAGGACACATGCTTGATATAATCATGCCTTTGATTGCAGGACAGACTACCAGATGAGATGTGCCCCTCCAAGGGAAGAAAATGTTAATAGTTCAAATACCTTCCTCCCTCAGCATGTGAATGAAAATCCTCTTTCCACAAGCAAAGTTGGAGCTGCAGGACTATGCACAGAAACCTGTGCACACAAATGAACTCCCAAACTGGTCCCTTGTGCACAGTGAGGGGATCTAACAGTGTCATGCAGGCAGTGAGAAAGAGGAGCAGGTGGCTGGCCCTGAGATTACTGTTCCTCCTGTAATGCCAACATGGCACAGTCAGCAGCATTTCTGGCACCGTGACCTACTGCCCTTACAGCACATATTACTCTCTATTGTCTCAAATCTTTTCCCTATTCTCACTCTTCAAGGATTGCTATAAAACCAGCATGTCCCAAATATGTGCTCTTTGGTTTCTGTACCCCAAGTTCTTGAGGCATGAATCTACAGATCACAAACAACTTGGAAATCTTGGTGGTGAGGAGAGTTGTGATGTTGGCATTTGATCAATCTCATGTGATCTGAGGTAAAATCCTAGCCTAACTTAGAACATTGAGGTCAAGGAAGTCAGGCTGTCACCTTCACATCTTCCTAAAAATCTCAGTTGAAACAGAGGGATTTCAAAAGTTCTTGGGAGTCATTTGGAAATTGATACATTTCTCATCCTTAAATTTGCTTGAAAAGCTGGACAATGTGAGAGCAGTGGTACAAAGTAAGGCAGCTGATTTTGCACTGGAGTAGGTTAGGAGGCATTCTTAGAAGCCCTCCCACCAGTGTCACTGAGTGGATAATTTTCTCTGGTTACCAGCCAATAACAAAAAGCTGATAATATCAGCCACCACAGCTTAAAGAAGACAACACACTATGCCTTCATAAAATATTCAGTTGGAAGCGATCTCTGGAGGTCATCTGGTCCATTCTATACTGAAAGCATAACCAGTTAGTACAAGTTGCTCAGGGTCATGTCCAGGCAAGATTTTAATATTTCAGAGCTTCTCCGGACTCCTATTCCATTTTTTTACTTACCCTCACAGACAATAATTCTTTCTAAATCTCTCATTAGAAAGTCCCTTGCAAATTTTGACTACTGCCTCTTGTACCATCCCTGTGCACTTTGGAAAATTCTCTCCCCCTTTCCCTACATCATCTGATATTAGTAGTTGCAACCAGAAGAATCCCCCAGGCCTTTTCTTCTCTAGGCTGAGCAGATCCATCCCTCAGCACCTCCTTGTATGTCACATGCCCTGGCTCAACCCCAGCCTGAGAGCCAGCCCTCACTGGGGCTTGAGTCTTGTAAGAAGACAACTTTTTGCAGTCTGTTTTAGAGTAGCATAATTTTGCCTAAATTAAAGATAAATAAATAAAGCTTATTAAAATAAAATAAAGCTTTTAATAAACTTTGCTTTACTTCTTCTGTTCAGTGTGTTTTTAAGAACCCATTTTCATCCCTTGTCTAATTAGACATGTAGTAACATGATACCAATGACTCCTATTATGGATCCATTTTTCTTGTCACTTATTAAGCTCATTTAATCTCACCTATTTCTACCATTTGCCAAAAGACTTGAAAAGTGTGAGTTTGTTTAATATGCTAAGAGTTTTGAAAATAATGTCCAATGCAAGTCTTTAAGTTTCCAGACATACTCAAAATGGTATTTGTACAATCTCTTTTGAGATTTATACATGATAATGCTACTTTGAACTTCTTCCCGTGACAATTTCCCTCTGTTTGCACTGAACAACCAGCAAAATAGCAGTTTAAGCTAAGTTACTTTTTCTACATCTTAGTAAAATAAATTAATTTCAACTAGAGGAAAGTGTAAGTTAATTATATCCTGAGCATCAGGAAACAATTAACAGCTTTCTATTACATCGCCCTAATTTCTAAGCTATACAATTATATGCTACTGCAGAAAAGGATGTATGATTATCAAGACAAGGATCTTTTCAGAAAAAAATGAAAGGAAATTGTTCCACTGCTGACAATCAGTGCTATAAATAATGCCTAGCTAATATCTTTTCAGAAGTAATTTCCATTATTTGCAATCCTAACTTTGAGTGATGTGTCGGCTGTGTGTTGTCAGATTCTCCTTCCAGAGAGGATGAGCATAAATGTTGGACTGATTCCTCAGATAAACCCTCAAAAATTCAGCTTCCTGTGAATATTTTGCAATACTCATTGGAATTAAATCAAAAATCATTGTTTTTACTAACCATATTGTAATTATCTCTTGCATTCACTTTGCCTCTTAAACCAGGGCCAAGACTGGCTTGTACAAACACAAAGGGACAGGCAGGCCTGCTTTAAGCAGCCACAATGCCTTGAAGATACAAGTCACAATGTAAAGAGACATACAAACATTTCTTTTTACCTGCCAATAAACCCATTTGGCCCAATACACAGGTGAGGGGTGCAGACACAGAGCCAGTGGGTTGTGCAGCTGTTCAGCTGGACACCAACAGAAACACTACAGAAAAACACCCCACAGTACTTAATGTGAGAAGCAAGGGAGAAAACCCACACAAACATCGCTAACAAAAAGTCAAAGACTACTGTGCTGGATGGCCACTGTACTGCTGGGGGTGGGAGAATCTTCCCAAACCAGGTACAGCATATAAGATTCGTACAGGATAAATATCATAGTGCTGCATGAGCAGAACTTTGGTCTCTGCAGACTCCTTGTGCAATGCCCCTTTCAGAACAGCTATACCACTCCCCCAAAAAGTTTAAGTTCTGTTTCAAGCTCTCCTTCCCTATTATTTTCCACCTCAAGTCTTCTATGCACTGTCCTCAACAAACATGATCTTTGGATCTTATCTATCATTACAGCTTGGAAATATAGCTCTTGAGAAGAATAACAGTGTCTGTCTCCCTGATTCCTTCCACTGCCTTCTCCTCTTCTGTCACACCAAACACAGCATTACCATACTTGACTTTGAAGCTCCCATCTTTGCTATCACCATCTCTTAGGTGTGTTGGCTTTTACTCTGATCAGCCATTTAGTAACAGTTTGTTGTTTGATTTTTTACCTTCAAGTGAGCATCTCTGTGTTTGCTGCCTTAATAGAGAAGGCATCCTCACCCAAACAGCCACAGACCCATTTGGATGGAGTCACCCAAATCTTGTCTAGCATTGCTATGATCTCTGCCAAAAGCCTGATGTGTAAACAAGGGTTGAGCAGGGCAAGAATGGGGGTGAGAAGGGGCTCCTGGACTGGCAGGGCTGTACTTTTAACTTCAAGAACTGATTCCCTGACAAGACAATCTCACTGTGGGGTCCTCATCCCCTGACCTCAGGCCAGCTGATCTTACCCCTTACACCGTCATTGGCACTAATTTAACAGGATGACACCCTGGCTGAGCCCCCCAGACTGTTCACCATGGGCTCAGACATGCACCAGTGCAGTGCACCAGCCATGCAGCAGAAGCCCCAGCCCAAGGGAATTGGGCTGCTCCTTTCTGCAGCAGTAGCCAGACACATTGAATGAACAGTCCTGCAAAACCCACAGCGTGACCTTCCCCTGGCTCCTCACAGAAACCAGAAAACTCATCTGCCTGCAAATGCCTGTGACACAGCTGTGGTAGCCCATGACCCAACCACACAATTGCAAAGAAAGGGAGAATTACAGCCTTGTGATGTGGAAATGTGCTTCCATATTCGCTCTGAATTAGCAAGTGCAATCAGAAACGTTTTTTAATTATTTGCAACTGCACCTTAGAGGTCTGAACGCATTTACTAGATTGAGGCACTGCTAAGATGAAAACTCTGAAAACTGTAAAAGGCTGATAATTAAGGCCAGAGTTGCTTTCTAAAGTAGTGCTGTCACACTGGTGATAAGCTGGTCATGCAAATTGCAGAGTACAAATTTCAAAACACATGAAATGTCAGTATTTCAACGTCCATTCACATAAAATACTGAGTCAAGAGTGCAGAAGTAATGATAAAAGCCTTGAAATAAAAAAAAAAAAAAACATAGCCAAACTTACTCTCTGTTCCTGTCCAATAACAGCATATACATTGGGCATTTTAAACTCAACACCATTTTTACAATGTCTTCTACCGGAGTCTGAAATTTTTTAATGGGAATCCAGCAAATTAAATCCTGAGGGAGAGGTCAAGCAAACTCAGCAGTGGCTGCTGCCACCATTCCCTCTCCCTGTACTTGACCATGTGTTTCCACTGCCTCCTTCTTCCCAGTGTTGGCACTGGTCTGACTTCACACTGAACCTGTTTAGAAAGTAAATTTTTTCTTATTTGGCTTCAGCTGCTTCAGTTCCCTGAACTTCTGATCCCAGACAAACACCAGCGTGAAGTGCAAGGGAAGTGATAAGAGCGGGGCAGCAGCAGCCTGCAGCTGGATCTGCTCTATCAGTAAACCACAGCCTCAAACGGTGCGTATTCCAGTGACAAGGGGGAAGCCAGCACCCATTTCTTCCCCTGAACTTCTTCAGAGAAAGCTTTTTTGTGGTCATGTGGTAAGCTGGTTTGTAAAACTGACCCAACTGAAATACCAGCCTTCCAAAAGCTCTGCTGATCACTCCCCCAGTGCAGGTCGCTACACGGTGATGGTCCAGAGGTGCTTAAGCCAGTCCAAAGGACTGGGAAACACAGAGGGAACTGGAAGGCAAGAACACCTACTTAATTCCAGTGGTTTATGCATTAAAATTGTTTAAAATATATCTCCACACTTGGGAGTTATTTTTCTCTATGCTTTCAGGATGCCACTCTTGGGCTCGAGGTCTGACCTCCCAAACCAGAAATCCCAGTCCTGACAGAATCCCACCTTGGTGGCTTCACACAGACCATCCCTCACTGTCCAGAACCCACCACTGCTGCAAGACACTACAACTGCAGGCAAGATTTGTGTTGGAAGGGCTTTGTTTTTCCTCAGAGCATACAGCAGCTACCCCTGATGGGACCTGATAAACAGCTCAAATTCCTAGGCAGTACTGCTACACAAACAGTAAATTACAATGACAAGTGATAGGAAGAGTTCTCTGTCATGGTGCCAGCCTATGGCCACTGCTCCCACAGAAGCAGGGTTCATGTAATAAATGCAAACCTAGATTGATTTTGGCACATTCATTCTGCCTTCCCTGCATGACCATCAACATTGGAACAAGTTTCTTTCACTTTTTCATAGGCAACTCCTCTAACATAAAATAAATAAAAAATATTCTTGCACATGCCATACACATCAAATCGCCTGCCAATCTCTGCTAACCTGAGACAAAAGTTAATGATTGACTCCATCTGGAATGGAATACATAAAAAATACAGCACAAACCACTCATACAACATTTGCCTTCTTATGTACACAGTGAAAGAACGATCACTATTTGCACATGCGTTGTTAACTACTTGATCTCTGAGCTGCTCTTGAGGAAAGCTGCTGAGGGCAACAACTGAATTATTAAAAGGCACAGCTACAAGGAAAGAAATAAGGAAACAAAGCCTTACATCTTCATTTCTAGAAACATTGATTAGCCCATATTTTACTGAAGGACATGAGAAATTGAAATTCCTGGCCCAGAAATCTCATACATATATATATATACAGATGGGGTTTGTCATTAGAATTAGTAACAACAGGCAAGATTGAAACACATGAAAGGGTGAATAAAGAATCAAAGACTCTAGAAAAATTAACATATAAATCTGAGAAACACTTTAAAAAAAATTAAATTATTTATAGTATATACACATAATAATTTATAGTATATATACGTAATAAAAATATGTAATTGAAATGGTTGTGATAGAGTAGAGTTAGTGGGAAACCTGATTTCAGAACACTTCATTTTGCAGCTTTACCAACCTTCACTTTGACATCTTTTCTTTCAATGTATCACTCTGGTGAAACCTTACAAAGAAAAATGACAATTTTTTGGTTGCTTGATTCTGGAAAAAAAATTGATGGAAGTGAAATTATTTGTACAGAGAGTTCTGGAGGAGTCTGCTCCACAGAGATCTGATGATGTAATCTCTGTGTTCTATCCATGCTGAAGAAATGAGCATACAAGGGTCTTCTCAAGTGAGACAACTGAAAACTACTTTTTCAGGGTTAGTTTTAAACCCAATCAGCTCCTGGGAAATGCAACCACTGGTAAAGAACTAAGGAAGTGGCAAGAAAAATGTTCCGGGGGTAGAAAAACAATCATTCCCTGAGGAGGAAGTACAAAATTAGGCAGATTGCAAAATCTCATTTTAAGAGATTCTGTCAGTTCTTCAAATGGCATAGATGTTAGTTTAACATCTAGGGATGTGACTTGAGAATAAGTGACCTCTAGACAAGTATATATCTCAAATCCTTTTAGAGTCTAAGTTCACAACAGAGTCTTAACACACTTTCAAACACAGTGATGGCATTTAATAAATTCTGTAACTGCACAGTTTATATAATCCTGTATCACAGCAATACATTAACACTAAGGGTCTTTTGGTATCATTGCTCTAGAAACTATCACTGTTTTGTGCCATGGGCTCTCTGCACCTTACAGTGCTAATGAACTTTTCAATCCTACCACCATGAAAAAAATGTTGACTCTTTATTGCTTAGAATAAGAAAAAAGCTATGAACCTGTAGGTGCTGCCACCATTAACAAGTTAATGACTCTGAAAGTTATGCACTCCAATGTGGCTTCTGAAAGTGATAAGGTTCCTGAAATAAAACCTTTGGAAGACCAGTGAAACTGGCTTTGTCTTACAGCTTCAAAATGTGTAGCTGTTTATCATGTAAAACCTTTAACTCTGCGAATCAAAATTCCTACACTAACTTTGACAAAAAGGGAAATAAATTTCTGTTTAAACTTTTGTCTTTTCCAAAACAAAAGAAAAATCTCTAAGAAACATGCTTCATATTTCTCCAAGTAGAAAGATGATGCTGATTAGAAAAACTATTCTATCAAAATCACTGCCTCATCTAAAGAAGTGTGTATAAATAAAACATATTTATTTACCCAACTATTTAACAGAAATGTGGATAGGGAAAGATGTAGTTTCTTCTGAAAACTGATGATAAAGAGAGATCCAAAAGTCTGCAGAGACATTAAATGCCATTGAAGTTACCCTTACTACAGAGAACTGTACACCGTATACAATGGCAATAATGGGTGTTTAAATATTGCTGCTCAGTCGATTGAAGCCTGAGGATTCCTGAATTACTAGGCACATTTACTGCAAGAAATGAGGGAGCCTTGGGAGATACATAAGATTTTGGCGACAATCAGGCATCAAGAAACAATTAGCAGATGAGGAGATTTCAGACACCCTTACCTCAGAAGACAGGCAACAAGCATCTATATCAAAACATGCCCATTGAAACTGCTTTTGGTTGCCAGAGGGCAAAATCAGCTCTATCCAAGTCAGTGCTCAAACCCAGACATAATACTTTAATCCTTCTGCCAAACACTGCTGAAATGGGCACAACCTGTTGCCTTCAACTGTGAGAGAAATCAGCTTGGAATTGCTCTGCTTCTGATAAAATTCTTAACAACTTCAGTAGTGACGTTATTAAGCTTCCAAGAATGACTATCAATGTGACACCTCCCTTCAGGCACTCCCAGCAAGGCCAGGGAAGCTCAGGGACATTCACTTGCCCAGGGTGTACCAGGCAGGGATGCAGCAGGGTAGAGGCCTCCAAGGGCTCTCCCACTCCTGAGGAATCTGAAGGCCCTGTGATCCTCTCAAACATTTTAAGGGCAGTGCTGTTGCAACCTTCTGAGAAGAGAGAGCTCACCACTGAACAGCTGTAGGGTCTCTGCAGCAGAACAAAAGGACAAGCTGAGATTTTGGGTGGCTGGAGCTGTCACAGCCAGAGTCTGCAGTTTGTCCCTGCAGGACCACTGGGGCCAAAGCTTACAGCTGGGTCATGCCCAGCCCAGCTTTCCCCTTCTCTTGCCAATCTCTTGCATGGCAACAGAAGCTGCCAAAGGGTCTGTGCTGGTGTGTCACACTGCTGAAATCTTCAGCTTTCCTTCACAGCTGTCAGCTTCATAATTTAAAGGCTCACCAAGAGCCAAACTTCTAAGTCCTCACTTTAAAAGATTTGTTTCTATTAAGCAAAAGTAAGAGTTAGGTATTTGCTCAGACAGCTACGGGATATAGAGGCAAAGGACACTACAGGATGTAAAAATTTACCATGTTATCTAACATACAGCTCAACATACAGCTCTTATTTCTTTTTCCATAAATCACCCCACCCATGGGCCAGGATTTACATCAAGCCTATGCCAGCAGCCAAGATCCTGGGCGCCAGCTGACATTGCACACATCAGAGCAGAGGCTCCTGATCTTGCAAAGGCAAAACACACATCACAAGCAACCAAGAGACAGGAACAAGGAGAAGGAAAAAACTCTTTGTCCTGCTCCTTTCCCTCCCCCAGCCCCTGTGCACTTGTCTCAGGAGTGGAAGAGGACACAGGGCTTTCTTTCCCACCACAGGCACTGCCAGGGTGCAAAGCCAGGCTTGCCAAGGTGCTGCTCAGACAACTTTGACCCTCACTGCATCAGATCCCTGCCAGAGAAGGACAGACATGCAACAGCCCATGGGAATGAGAGCTGTGAGGCAACACGTGAGGCCAGAGCGAGACAGGCACTAGGAACTCTGCAAGGAATTTAAATCAAGCAGCTCTGGTAAGTATTTGAGTTTAGACACACGTGCTGTTTGGTCTAGTACAAGAGTGCTTTAAATACCTCCATTTGGTTGGGTTTGTGTAAGTAATACCGTGCTCACAGTTTCATTTTACACTTTTACTCCTCAGTTATGTGCTCATCTTGCATGCACTTTCACCCAAATACACACATAATCACCTGTCTGGCTGCGTCAATCCCACTGGGGAATCTTGCAGTTGCAAGCATCACTAAGAATAGAGTACAGTATGCTGCCTTGAGCACACGTGTGCTGGTTTTCTATCATCTGTTTGCCTGCCCCACAGGCTGCTGATATAAACTGTCTTTGATCCTGAAAACACTCCACATTTTCATTTCGCATTAACAATTATATGCTTATCTTGGACAGGAAAAGGGAAACTTTAAATGCAGGGTTGGCTAAAACTTGTCTGCCAGCCAGTCTTCTATCACTTATTTGTGGCTTTTACTGCCTGGAAAACTGAAGAATACAAGTTCTTTGCACAGAATATCCCAACAGAGAAACAGAATTAAGTTAAGAAAAAACTGGGGGGAAGCAGACAATTTTGGGTGCAGTTTCACAGCACAGTTCCAGCTGACGCAATAGCTCTCTGCTATCCAAATGGAAATCTTGTGTCTACCACAGCCACTTCTTCCTCCTGGCTACACATTCCCAACACCTATTTTCTGTAGCTTCTGGAAGTCAGCAGATCAGAAAATCAACCTACACACCAAATCACCACACTGGATCTGTTTTCAAGAAGTCTGAGAAGTTACCTGAGCAGGCAAAAAGAGGAGGTGGGACTACACTGCTGGGTAGAAGGAAAAGGGCAGGAAGAAGAGTGGATCTCCCTGCTCAGCAGCAGCCAGACATTATGCACACTGACTTGCTCAGGAACTCCCAGTCCAAGCAGATCTAAACCACTTCTTGTACAGTCATGAAGGAATGTCCACAGGTAACTTCATAGGATGGGCAATAGTTACTTTGTATCTGCAAATCATCTTTGACTGTGTTTCAATACCATAACAAATAAAATGACAAGTGTAACTCTTGATAACAACACAGATGAGCTGATTCTAGGAGCCAGACTTGATAAAATTTCCTCAGTTTCTCCTTTGGGAAAGATTGCAAAGTTTTGCTTTTACATTTAACTGTGATGTATACAGTAAGATTAATGTGATCCTTATAGAAATTTTGTATTAGCCTGAAATCTTCAACTTCTAGTAACATAAATTAGGAACAACAGAATTCTGATCTGACACTTGGATGCTCAACTCTGCAACAAATCCACCATGCAGGACCAGTGCCAGTGTACTCTGTCACTCTAAAGGCTACTTTGAAGCAGAATCTCAAACTTGGAGGAGGCACTGGTGTGTACTGCAGCCAAATCACCAAAATCACATTTACTTGCCAAAGAGGAGTATCACTGGTGTGCATCACATAGTGGCACTTCTCCTTACTTCGTGGATGCAAACAGTAACAGTGTCTGTACTATCAGCAATGATGGCATCTGCCAAAGCAGGGAACATTTCTAACACTTTTCAGAGTTTGTCTGGCATCTGAGAAAAAAGTTTTTAAAAATTCAAGAGAAACTACTGAGAAAATATTTTTATTATCCTCGTCTAGTTACTTATATAACACATTATAGTGAGATTTTTCTTCCTGAATTACAAGATGGTCCATCACCAAACCGACATTATTAAAATTACTTTGTCTGCTCTGTACTGTATAGGTACAGCTGGCACACATAGCCAGCATACACCACAGAATTAAAAATTAACTGAGTCAGGCATTTTTGTTCAAGGCTCCTGTGCTGCTCACAACTCCAGTCACACTGCACTGTTAATTGCTGCTGGCACTGACAGTAGGGATCCCCATCCATCTGCTGGGACCAGCTGATGCAAAATAAAAACAGTCCCTTGGAGCGAGGCGCAGCTCTGCGGGGTCAGTGCCCGGCGCCGCTGCCAGCGCCGGCCGGGCTGTGCGGGAGCGCTGCCCTGCGCTCGCCCTGGCTCTCCATGGGGCGCTGAGACACTTCACCTCTTATGGTTTCTTTGGGGGTTTTATCGTTAAAGACGCCGCTCTCCTGCAGCGTTTGATGCCTTTAGTGACGCAGCAGCCTCTCCCCAGCCGCCTCCTGCTCCACGCAGGGGAGCGCAGGTGCCGCGGCAGAGCCCCCCGTGCGGTGCTTCCCCTCCCCGGGCTCGCAGCGCCGCTGCGGCCCCTCGTCCTCGTCGCTGCTGGCAGCGGGGCCGGAGCCCGGGGCCGCGATGGAAGCAGGGCAGGTGCTCCGGTGCAAAGAAAGTCCGCGGGGAGAGACCCTCGCCCTGTGCCTCCCGAACCTCCCCCTCCCGCCGTCAGCGGGGTTGCTGCTGATTCCGGGTAAAGCGGGGAGGAAGGCACCGCTTACCGGAGCTGCTCGCCGGTGAGCAGGACCTCGGCCATGTGCTCCAGCTCCGCCGCTTTCTGCTGCATGCTGCTCATGCCCTCCTCCATCGCTGCCGGCCTGCGGGCGCAGCACCGCCGGGTGAGGGGGACCGGCACTCGCCGCCCCCGGCCGCGCTGCCCCCGCCGGCAGCTCCGGGGCGCCTCCCGCCCGGTTCCGGAGCTCTCCGGGGGTGGCGGGCAGCGACAGCCACCTCCTGCCGCTCCGGCTCACCTGAGCGCCGCAGGTCACTTCTCCCCTCGGCAGGATCGGATCCCTCCCGCCGCTTCCCGTGTTATTGTGTCACTGGCAGGCGGAGAAACACATGGCTGCAGCCGCCGCGCCGCAGCCGGGCTCGCCGAGGCAGCAGCGGCCCCCCCCGGCTGTCACACGGCAGGGTCGGCGCTGCCCCCGCGGGAAGGGGCCGGCTCCCCGCCGGGGGCTGCGAGCCAAGCGGCTGCTGCCGCTGCCCGCCCCGCCAGCCCCGGCCCGGGAGGCGCAAAGCGGCCGCGCACGGCGGGGGGAGCGCAGCGCTCCCCGCCCGGGGCTCCTTCCCGCGGGTGCAAAGTCCCGCGTCCTCCCTTCAACGCGGGGCTGCTCGGAGGAGCAGTGAGCTTGGGAAAAGCCGATCCGGCTGCGCGGGAGGAGATGCGACCGCTGCCCGCTCAGGTAGTGCGGGCTGCGCCTTGGCAGCGATCCTTGGCGATGCAGCGCGGGGCGGGTAGTAGGAAGGGAGCGGTGATCTGGGGTTTCAACCTCAAAAACTGTTACTGCCCTCCTGCTGCCCACATTTCCGCTTATCTGCCACCCAGGGGTTATTTTCAAACCCTGGTCCCCTGCTCACATCAACTCTTTGTCTCCAGGAGACAGAGGATGCAGAATTCTTGCGGCCAGAGGAGCATTTTGTCTTGGAAACGGGAAATAAATTGCAGGGTCACGAATACTGTCAACATTTTTGATGGGGGGGGAAAAATCGTCCTTTTCTTTAAAAAAGTCCAGGAGGAGGCATCTTCTGCAATGGTCCAAGCATGATTTTCATTTGCAAACACATGCAATACCTTGATTGCCTACTCATTGCCTTTATATCTGTCTGAACATACTGTTTGTGCATGGAAATTGTTTCTGCTAAAGCACTTGCAATACTGTCATCGATCCAGAATCAAAATAATAGAACCACAAGTAAAACTAAGAAGGGATCAAGTGAACCTAGTACTAATGAGAGTGCAGACAATGGGAAGAAGGTGTTGATTGCATTACCCATAGTAGAATTGTGGCATTTATTACTAAAGGTGGCTCGGGATGTAAAAGAATGGACTTGGAACCAAGGAGAAAAACACTTGGAAAAGAAATCTACGTAGGGTTACTAAGCAGACAGCAGCCACATCCAGCTCAGGAAATTCTCTGTTCTAAAAATAATGGTCTCACAAGGCAAGCACTTGTGTGACATTTCATATGTGCTTTCCCTGCTGCTCCCTACTGTTTATAGCCACTGAGATGAACACAGGACTAGAAGGACCTTTGGCTCAATCCAGTAGAGTCCTTCTAATGAGCACCTTTGTGGGTCTCAAAGAGCACAACAGGTCCCTAAGTGGCAAAGGGAGAAAAACACAATCTGCCTTCGTTTTATTTAGGCCAGACAGAGGAACACCTTAGGACTGTAAGCACTACAGCCTGAGATTATTTTCTGTAAATTTGGAAGACATGCATTTAATCTGAATACTTGCAAACGGCCTCTAATTCCACTCATACTGCAAATATACAAAGTACAGATTCACAGAGCTGGAAACAAAAAGAGGATTGAAACCACAGTCTCATCTGACCTTATCTTTAAGACAAAGAATGTACACAGCAATTTTTATCAAGCACTTTATCACATGACTGAAGGAAAAACAATTTCAAGAGAATGTACATTGCAGACCATTTCTGGGTAAATCCTTGGCTCTATCACTTGAGTTTGGCTGATTTCATCCATTCACTGCTGTTAAAAGGAGATACACTGTTCCTCCAGGCTCTGGCAACACAATCTGCAATGTGTCTTATGTTAGTTTTCCCACTTTTAGGTCCTCTGCTTGTTGCAATTCAATTCACTAAACAGGCCAAAGGGGAACTTTCTTCTGAGCTAGTAAGCAGAGCTGTGCAGTTGGCTGCAGGGTGCAATGAGTGTCAGAGCTGACAGCCAGGTAGAGTGGGCCTTGGCAGCTTGAAACAGGAGAGGAGGAAGAAGGAGAAGAAGCTGTCTTCAGGCAGTGACAAAGTGTCATGACAGCGTGCTTGTGGAACTGCAGCCTGAAATCCATATCCTTCCCTGTGCAGTTTTGCAACTTGCAAAATGCAGGCCAGTGCAAATTCCTGTACTGGATTATTTAATGATTATAGAATTTCGTGTTGGCTTTTGCACGCTGATATCCCACTTGTAATTTGTTCCACATGTTCACACTGAAATTTCTTACAGTTACAGTTATCCTTAGAGGAAGGAATTGGCTATCAGTCACTCCAAGCCTGCCATCCCCCAAAAAAGGGTAATGACACAACCTTGAAGGGTCACATTGCAGGCAAGAGCCAGTAAAAAGCTACACAAAATAATCTGGTGGGATTTTTAATCTACAGACTGCTATAGAACATAAGGTCTAGCAAAAAATGTAGCCTGTGTTGACCCTTCCTCCCAAGGGAGAGGTCATGAAGACTAAAATGCTCCTCTAAGAGGTGGGACAGCATGTGCAGAGTTTGAAATCCTAACAGCAAGACAGAGAGAGGCATCCCTCTGAGACAACACCTGGTAAATAGATAGAATTATTTTTCTTCAGATATAGGATCAATTTTAGAAGTTGGTGCCTATTTTAGACCTGAATATCTGAGTTTTACTTTTCGTATGGCTGAAATTAAGTGAGATAGAGGTAGCTAGCCACCAGTAAAGATTCCTCAGCCAAAAGCATGACAGATCTTTGAGCTGGAGCCCTGGGACACTTCAAAACTCATCCTCTATGATATCAAGAGAGTAACAAAAGCTGCATAGGTCTGCTGGAGGGTTGGTATCACAGGTGTGAGGGGTAGCTCAAGTGTCTTCCAGTGACTTTTGATGACATTAGAGGCTCTCTGTCATGCAGGGAGGTATAAGGCAGTACACTTTAACCACCAAGGTCACAACGCTCTGTGGAAGCTCATGCATGAATAGGCACATTGTATTAGAGTACTGGGTTTAGAAAACATGTTAGTGAGTTGTATAAACTTTCTTATCTCATTTAGTAAATGCCCAAGTGGTGAAACACTAGATGTTTACATAATGAAATACGAATATTGCTTTCACTGCTTTGAAGACTGTTGTACCTGTGGCCTACATTTTGACTCAGAAAATTAATCTGATAATTTGATAAATTAATTCTTTAGTCTCACTAGTCAATTTTCTGCAAGCTTATTTTAACACCAGACATCGTCATGAAAGAATTACAAGTATTCATGTCTATACTTCTCATTTCTCCTATAACATTGCTCTTGAGTCCCAAATAAAGTTGTTTGGCTTTCCCTTGCTGGGATGACTAGAGCTTTTTAAACAGGAAAATGATATAGATGCAAAAGATGGTGAAGCACTTCAGTGACAAAAGGCATTAACAGGTAAGCTGTTGGATGGTTGTGGTGTTTTTTTTCCCTAACATCTTTTGTATAAGAGACAGCATTATGTAAACATGAAATTTAAAAATTCCTTTATAAAGGAATTTTATAAAGGTCACTCTGTTTACTGAGAAAGACAAGTACAAAATGGGTTTTGGCTTTTAAGTTGACCTTTTATCTAAGTAGCTCTTGCAACACTCATGGAAAATGAGTGTGAAGGTTTTTTTCCTATATTCCCATGCTTACTTGCAAAGAGAGCTCCCTTGTCTTTGTGTTTCAACTGGTTGACTTCCTTAGCACTAGAGGCCTGGGAAGGGGCACCATAGGAACTACCAGGTATTGTCCAATCTCCCCTCCTCTTTTCAGGCTATGTACAATAGTGTTTCCCATACATGGAAGTGCACAGATTACATTCATTGCTGCTCTAAGTTTGAACCATTTAAGTTATCTGCTGGGAACTGGTAGTAAGAATCAGTGCTGGTGTGATTCAAAGAATATATTTGGCCAAGCTAATTTTAGTCCTGTGATAAACCACAGGAAAGTTAGTAAGTAGTAAGTTTTCAAAAAAACCCCCAAACAAACAAACAAACAAACAAACCCCCCCCCCCCCAAATAAGGATATGTGTTAAACTTCTCTTTTTCTATTATTGCATCCAAGTTCCTGCAAAAGCCTCTATGGAAATAACAGAAGGAATTTTTCATAGTCTTCCAACTTTTCAGCACTAGAGTGAGAGTCATATCTGTTTATATTCTCATATTTCATGTGTTACTGACCTGGTAGTTGTAATAGTGAGCTGAAGTGCAGAGAAAAAATTATTTTGATCCTGAGATATACAGAGACAATCTGAAAAGGATTTTCTAAGCCTGTCCCTACACACCTTTTCCATTTTGCATTAAATATTCAAACACTCACTAGGCCAGACAGAGGTAGCGAGATTTCTGTGCAGACTGACAGCTAAGGCATGACCAAGAGATGGGTACCTGCTTCAGCGCTTGCTCTAGTGAGCAGGTAAATATTTTATAGAAACAAGCAGCTTCAATAAGATAAAAGATCAGAAATTCGCATCAGACCAGTTACCCAAATAATTCCAGTTGACAGCATGCTCTGTTAAACCAGCATTTTGCACTACCCAATGCATGCTGCCCCCTATTTCATTATACATGGAATATTTTCTAATTCCTCTTATTTCATATATTCATTTTCCAGTTATTTCAAATTTTGATCATCACAAAAATATTTACAAGCCTAAAAGCATGCATAAACCTGTTGGAAACCTCAGGTTTATCTTTGAAGAAGTTCATATGTATTTCCAGAAGTTTTTTTTGTTTGTTTTCTCTTTATTTTATTTTATTCTGCATTTTAACCAATGGCTGTCATGAACTTGTACAACTCAAGTTTCATCTTTATCATATGTTTAGTCCAGATCATACATAGTCCTAGACTTGAGTAATATCCAGACTAATGCATGGACTGGGAGGTATGAGTCAGCTGGGAAGTGTGACTAAGAGTTGAAAAGGAACTGCTTTCTAAACCACTTCTCTCATGTGAAGACAACACCTTCTAGCTCTGTGGTAAAAGCCAGCTTAAGCCATCCCCCAGCTGCCTCTGCATTAAAGCACTCTGATGTCTGGCCACAAGATTTGAAATGTTTGCTTAAAGCACTGTGGCTTGAACTGGCGGTTTGACACTGACTTGTGATCAGCCCTGAACACTCAGGCATGGGTTGGTTTTCTTGTTCTCTGGAAGATGCCACCTAAAAGTAGAAATTCAGTCTAAGACACTTTAGTATCCTTTCCTATCTATTTCTGCTTCTCAGCACAAGTTCCTGTCGAATATTTCTCTTTCCACGCTGCCCATGTCGGAGCACATTGCCTTAGAACACCTGGCTCTTTGTTTCCTAGGGTGAGCATCACAACCAGGGCTTGGGGTGGGTGTGGGTGCAAGCATGCAGCGTGCACATCTCTGGGGACATGTGGTTCTGGTGGCAGCCACAGAGGCAAAAAGTTTGACAGAGTCCAAACAGCTGCACAGAATGAGACACAGAATCATAGGCCTCCTCACAGGCTGCTCAGGCTTCAGCATTGTCTCTGTCCTTCACCATGTCCCAGCCTGTAACTCCTTAGGGGAGGCTGGGGGACACACAGAGACATCCCTGCCTGAGGAACACCGCCTGCCAAGACGCTCCTACGGCTCACAGAGTTCGCTGGGGCTCAGGCAGCAGCATGGCACATTCACAAAGTGCCACCGCTGCTAAGGGACACCGGCAGCGCGACACACCGATGGCACGGCTCAGATTCACCGGGATGATCAGCACAGCAGCCACGCTGGGTGAGCCGATGGCACGGCTCAGATTCACCGGGATGATCAGCACAGCAGCCACGCTTGGTTCGCCTGACTCGGGTCCATGTCCCTATAAAGAACTGTGACCAGTGTTTAATCGTTCTGCCACCCTGTGGCCCTTTCAAGAATTTAAGTATGAAAATGCCAGTTAGAAAATTGTGGTGAATCGATGCTCCACAAAAGAAAAAGACTGTTAAATTAAGCTAATTTTATAAAGGAATAATTTTTAGACAATACAATCTCTGCACATAATTAAAAACACAAACATATTTGACTCCATCATTAATTTCCCTCCTCAATGAACATCAAAAATAACTGCCCAATCTAGTAAAAATGAAAAAGTCAGTAAAACACCAGATAATTCAATATTCTTTTTCAGGAAGGCACTTTGCAAGTATTTGTCTAGGACTTCCTGGGTTCTCAAAGTATTTCTGGAAGTCTTACAGTGCTGAAGCCATGAGATTAACTTAGTAGAACATGATTCTAAAAGAAATCAGAATCTACATTGTGCTGAGATATAGCAAAATGATTTGCTATGACCCATCCCTCTATTGAACTGAAGAGAAAGTATCTTCAGCGCTATTGAGAACCAGAATTCTTCAGTGTAGAAAGAGTTCTTCTGCAGCTCTGCATCAGGGTAACTGGATGCCAAAAACCTGTTGGAAGGAAGCATCAAAGACAGAACTGGCATGAAACAGAACCATATCAAGGTTCTCTCATAAGACCAAATTCAGGTGTCTTTAAATAGATAACTGGTAAACCATATTGCCAAGGGCTGAACTGTAGTGGGAACACTGTTCTGCTCTCAACAGCTCAGCAGGAAAATAGCATGTAAAAATCAGTCTGTAGTTGTTGAGTCCAAGAAGAAAATTTCACCAAGGTGTACTCCCACAGGGAAGAAGGGTGAAATGAGGATAAAAAAAAGTCCAGGAAGCACCAACAAAGAGGATTGGTGAGAAAAGCATCCCATTAAAAACATAAGTAAGATTTGGTCTGGAGAAAACAGAGGGAAAGAAGCTGGAACAGCAGCAATAAAGCCATGATGAGGGAGGAGATGGAAGGAATAAATTTTCTTTGTGAGGTTCCTCAGAGTTTTTCCTGGTATTACACTGCCTTCACAGCAACTGTCAGAGAGACAAGACCTTTCCTCCCTATCTGCACTGACTTCTCTCTCTAGAGAGGAGCCCTCCAAATTGTCACTGTTAAAGATGTCAATATAGAAAACTCACCCAGAAGCATCTCAGAAGGCCCACTTAATGCACATCCCCACCATGGAATAGGATCAGCTACACCTGTATTTTTTCTATGACACAATTTGGCAGACCCCGGTGTTCACTCCCCCAGGAATGGAACCTGCATAGAATTTTTAATTAAAGCTTTCAAAGTTTTTAAATTGCCTTTGAGGTTTCTCTCATTCAAATAATTAAATTTTGGAGGAAAACTCATTTAGCTCTCTGAAGATGGGCTTAAAGGGAAGTATTTTGCCCCATACCTCACACAGGATCTCTTCTGAAGCAGTTCATGATGAGAGCAGTCTCATCATCCACTTACCAAGCAATTTCCTGGGTTGAAGCAATTCTGTTAGGTTAGGTCTGTGTCAAAACTGATGACCCAGTCTCCAACACTTAGGCAGGAGAAGGTGAGAGGACAAGAATCTCTCCTAAGTGTACAGGCAGTGAACTTTTCTGAGTCAACAGTGACTGTGGATCTGAGATGCCAAAACATCCAGTGAATGGGAAAATTACTTGTTCTATCTGGTTATAACCTACCACATTATGTCAAATTTTTCAACATCTCAAGACATTGGCAGCCCTTTTGATAGTAGCCCCTCACTACTATTCAATACTCACAGAGTTGTAAAAAAAATTGAGATACTAATTTACACAGTGATTACAATGGGAAAATGGTTGTCCTCTTAACAAACTGGAATTTAATAACCAGTATGCAGCAGCAGAAGAAAAAAATTAAAGATGGTTAGCATCTTCACAGAAAAATACCAAAAATATAATAGACATGGGATGCTTTAGGCATAGGGCCTAGTACCTGATGAGGGGGTAGATAGAAATCTTCAGAATAAAATTTTTCCTGCAGAGATGTCTGCAGAATGTTTCATTTTCATGTCAGGTTGATGGTTTGGGGCTAAAAAGGGCATGGGATTAGAAGGGCTTCTAAGTATATTGGGGAGGAAGATGTGAAAGGTATAGCCTGCTCATCTAACATTTCAGCATTGGGAAGAAAGTTGAGAATAACAAAATCGAGTGAAATGGTAATTCTTGTACAGTTACAGCCTGAGATTGCATTATTCATCTTGACTGAGAGTGAAACTAGAAGGCCCTACAAGCAGAAGCATGAGAAGCACCTATAATGTAACAGAATCAGACATTTGCTCTGCAGCTCATTCCAGCATTAGATTTGTTGGACATAATTTTCATTATTTCATTTGTTCATTATGATTTACATGTTCATTTGTATTGCATTTTATTCTTTCCCATATAAGGCTTCTGCTCCCTTTGTTACATGAGCTTTTCCCATATGGGCTTATTCTCATTGAAGTTTTCATCTTGCCATTTTTCACTGTCATTTTCCTGTGCCACTCTATTCCTTCATTGTATTCTCTCTACAAATAAAATACTTGATTCATTTTCCTGTTTGGGTTTTTAAAAATATTTTGCATTAAATGGCTATAATTTTTGAATTAATTTGATTAATCTATTTATTTATTTTAGATTCATACAGAAAGTGCAAGGATGTAGTTTGCTGGGATATATTTGTGGTATATATCCCCAGCAATGTCTTAAAAATTAATGATAAACTAAAAACCATCCACTCTCTGAGGTTACTGCTATGCAGATAGCATCTAGTCAAGAAGTGAGATGAGAGGATAACTTGCCAGATGATACATACTGGTATTTAGTTTGTCAGTATTAATAAAGTCTTCAGATTGAAATTAGCCAAAAAATTCTCTATACAATATTTTTAAAACTACATTTATTTGCATCTATCTCATGTAACCTCTCAATATTAATAATAACACTATTTAAAATATCTCTAGCAGCAGGTGTTTATGTGATTAAATTTTAGGGACTGCAGTAAAGTATTGATGCTAATTTTCCCAACTAGCAAAATTATCTGAGTCTGAATTACAGGCTTTGCTGTGGTAGAAGCACTCTGGAAATCTACCCAGAAAATGATGTACAGGGAGCAAAAGATTTTAAGATGTACTCATGCATGAACTAACGTGGCTGACTGACATATATTCTAAATTTAAAAGGATCCCTGTAATTATTACATTATTGAAAGAAACAGCTTGCTTTTTCATGGCAATGTGAACAAAGATCATAGCACCTTCCCCCACCCATTGCACCAGTGTTTGCACTGGGAGGACGTGCTGTGCAGCAATGAATGTCCTGGCTGACTGGCTGAGACTGGGAGAAGCTCTGAATGTAGGCTGGGTACCAGCTTGCACAAGTTTACCACACCTTATCTTCAAATCAGTGTTGCATGACTGATCCTCTGCCTTTGTTTGCAATTACACATGCAGTCCCTGCAAAGAAATAACATACAAAACAAGTCTCTAATTGCTGGTTGTCTCATAAGCAATGAGCATCTGGGTTCTTGCTTGTCACAACAGTGTGCAGTGACATTCTCAAAGTCAATTCCAAATTTTCTTGACCATGTTTGAGCTCTGACTATTTGGTGTATGCTGTCCAGCTTTGTGGCTGAGTGTTTCTTCTCCACTATTTCAAGGCCAGAACCAATTATATGTCACCAAGATACTCCAAGATATTGTATGTTTTACACGAATATTTAGGCTTGGTTACAGCTGTTTATTTTCTCCTAATTTAAATATATGTGTTTTGCTGATATATGTATCTCCCTGTTAAGATTGACAAGACAGCCTTGGCTGAGGCAGCAATGAGCTATCTGGTTATTCTACTAATTGGCTGAAATTTTCTCTTCTTGAGTCTTGGACTCATTAGTTCCTGCCTTGTGATGCTTTTCTGGCGGACATCATCAGGTATGATGGTTTTACTGGGATACAGTAATACAAATGAACCAAGGTCTGTAACACAGAATATGCAAGCCACTGCTTTGCTATTTTACATTTCACTGCTAAAAAAAGAAAAAAAAATAAAAGAATTTGAAGTATGTCTCAATAACCATGGAGAGCAGGAGCGTGTGTGCTCTGGTGATTTAGGGGGTCTGAATTTATTTAGGATCCTGAGTTATGACTAAAACCTGAATATTGTGGTTAAGAGAGACAAGCACATCTTTATGAACTTGTTTGACTCTTCTGTGAATCACAGTAATTTTGACTTTCACACATCTCCCAGTTTCTCAATGTGTTGCACACAAATTTATTCTCTCCTGTTATCCATTACTTTCTGTTCTTTTCATCAGTAATCCCCTAGTTCTTATATTTAAGACAGACTAGCCAATCATTATCCAGGATAGGTGTGCACCATGGATTTATACAATGGCATAATGATATTTCCTGTTTGGTCTTTTCTCTTTCTTGTTTTCCTAGGAAGGAAATGTAACACAGTCATTGTAGACAGTCATTCTCCCACTGTCTCACAGGAGTCTGTGATGTGCTGAAAGAGCTCTAACCCCAGTCACACCTAGAGCTTTGGTGGTCACCTTCTGTTCTGAAACACAATGAGCACATCCTATGGCCAGTATTTCTAGACAATGAGAAACTGTCATTTAAAGAGTGAAAATGTAACACACATGCTAATTTTACATATTGCAGATGGCATTCCAGCTGAAAAAAGAAATCCTTGAACCGGGGTTATGAGGCTTTAATCAAAATGAGCCTCTCTTGTGGAATAATTCCAAGAACTGTAACTGTGAATTGTGTAATTATCACTGAGCTGATAATGTGTTGCTATATTCAACTTTGGCACTGTGTCAGTTTTTCCAGTGCTGGCTTTATCTTTTTTTTTCTCAGCTATCTCTGTTGTACTTTGAAGAACATCTGTAAATTTCTAGTGTGTACATCTTTGGCATTTGAACACCCCATTTCATGTAGCCCTATTTTCTCACTACATTTTACTGTAGAGCTCCCAAGCACTTGAATTGCAATCACACTGGGAAGTCATCCCCCTAACATGCTACCTAATGACTAGAGCCTGACAGTGGTACCGTGCACTGTTATCTCCTGCTTCACCATTCTGTGTTTCAGTTGTGGAGCTTTGGAGTTCTTTGGTTTGATTTGTCACAGATGCCCTTCATTAATTTAACAGCTCACATCCCTGATGTTTGAGTTCTGGGAAAGATTAAACAGGGCCAAGGACTTCAAAGGTGATCGTCAACCACATTCCATTAACACTAATTTCCATTAACATTTGTCAGTTGAAAAACTATGTCAAAGCTTCTCTTGCTTGAGGCTTGACTCCATTGCTGCCCCATCCCCAGCCCAGGTGAGGATGCAGAGGCTATGTGGCAGTTCAGCTTTATGCTGACAGGTGCACACCTTGTACCTCACACTCACAGCTGCATGCCACAGCAGCCACTTGAGGCCTCCAGTGGGTGGACTGAGAGCAGCTCAGGTGATTAGTTAAGTCAGGATGGCTGAATTTACTGCTTCCTCAACTCTTGCTTCCATTCTCCTACAGGTGAGTTTCACCCCTGCTTGTACCATGATGTTACATGCTCCTGACCCCTGACAGCTTCAGTCCACCAGACCAGCTCAAACTCAAAACAGAACTCATTTATGCTATAGCAACTCCAAAGCAAATAAATAACCTGACAGCATCAATATAAAATAGTTTCAGGATCCTACCAAGCTCTCTTGCCATAGCGTGCATTTCCTTATAAATTGACAGCAACATTGATAGTTCATAATCTCATTTTCTCTGCAATTCAAATTCATTAAATGATTAATCCATGTTCAAGAAACCAACTTCATGAGTTCCTAGACAAACCTGTTTTTGTCAGGTCACTGCTCTAAAGTAATTTCAGTGAAAACAGATGCATAATTTTAGCTGTTTCCTGAGAAATGAAACATCTCTATAGATTTATGTCCATGTGTTTGGTGATAGGTCAGTTGGCTTTTTAGAATGGATCAGAGCAGCATTCCCCCAAGTAGGGTTTTCAATATATCATCCAGCCACTGGTTTCTATCAAAATTCCAGGAAATTTACATGCCAAATTTGCTTGACCTTGAACAGCAGCTTCCAGAGGGGTAAACGAGGGACAGATAAAGAAAGATGGCAGGCAGCACAAACATACACGTTTCAGTTCCAAAATGTAAATATATATATAAAGCATCTTCAACCAGAACTATCAGGATAAACAAAATTAATTAGAAAAATTAGTAACTACTACAAATGTTCCTGACCATAGACCAATGCCAACTCTTGAATAACATCCAGTGATTTAATTCCTATTGAGTTTCTGTTACATAGCAGACCTCTTAGGGTACAAACTCCATGAATCCATGCCTTGGAATCAGTTTCTTGGCTATACCAGAACTTTTTTTTTTTATTTCACAGAATGAAAAGTAGAAAGAAGAAGAAGCAGGTATGCAAGGTCATTGGAAAATTGCACAAATTAAGGTAGCCATCACAAATAAGCTTAGTAACTATTTCAAGACTTGCTTGGTAAAAAGTGATTTTCTGGTTTACCTGAGAGGTGTGTGTGGAGAGATTTATATTAAATCAAAATGTAAGTCTCAAATAAGGCTATACACGTATCAGTTTGCGCCTAGCATTACTAGAAACTAGCCAAAGTTGGAGTGCCTCTGGTTTCCTGTGTGCACAAGGATGGTATTTCCACCTTCCAAAAACTGAAATAAAACATGAAAACATGATAGATTTCTAAGTCTTTGAACAAGCCACTGCACATGTGTTGTGATAGAAGTAGCTGCCAAATAACTTCAGCCAAAGTTTTCTCCAAGGCCATTGCCCCATTGGCACCACTCAGGCACCACCCTCTGAAGAGAGAAGATGCCTGACTCAGTCACATACAACAGCAACTGGTCTCTGCCAGGCTGGGACTGAACAAAGCCAGCTCCATCCCACCAGCTCCTGCTTCTGGCTCCCACATCATAGGGGTTACAACCTCCTCATCTGGGTCATTTGGTACAGACTTTTACCAAGCACAGAGGTACCCTGCAAGTGGATAGACATCGGAGCAATGAGTTAGCAATTTGTTAGCTGATGAACACAGCAGCTAGGGCTCACACACTACCAGGCTGAGTGCTAATATGCCCTGCAGCAAAAAGCAGTGAGTGTCTGAGGAGCCAGTTGTCCTGGGCAAGGCAGGGAAGAGGCATCCCGTGCTGCTCCTTGTAGAAGTCTGACTCTCCCTGCTGCTTAGCTGCTGTGTCCTGAGCCTCTGCTTCTGTTCTCTTCTTATGGTTTAAGGACATCAGTAGACTTCCCCTCGAATCTCTGAGCTGCGGACTATTTCCATTCCAATAATCACACATGCCTGTGGCTTCCACTCATTTGTGTTGTGGCTTCAGCTCGAGCACTTCCTCACAGCTTCCTCTGGCAGACATAGCCACATCAGGCCACAGCAAGAGCCTGAGCTGAGCCCTGAGTCATGGGGTGACAAACCTCTAAACCTCTGTGTGGAGGCTGTGCAAGCCTTTTCCTAAGGGGTCATGTATGGATGAGAGCCTGCAGGCAGCTGCCCTCGGTCAGACTGTCCCCAGAAGGACAAAAGGACCTGGGGTGAGTGACACCAGTGTGGGGCAGCTGCCTCAGCAGTGCTTTCCCACCCACTGTCATGCCCCACTCTGGTGGCTTGGACCCTCAATATCCCTCTCCCCACACTTGCTGTCATGCTCTGGTGTCAAGGAAAAACTTTGAGAGTGGCACAGCAATGCTCCAGGCTTGGGACACGAGGCTGGAAAGCTGTCAGGTGGAAAAGGGATGTTGGTCAACAGTGACTGAACATGAGCCAGGGTGTGCCCAGGTGGCCAAGAAGGCCAATGGCATCCTGGCCTGCAGCAGAAACAGTGTGGCCAGCAGGACCAGGGCAGGGATTGTCCCCCTGTACTCAGCACTGGTGAGGCCACACCTCGAGAACTGTGTCCAGTTCTGGGCCCCTCACCACAAGAAGGACATTGAGGGGCTGGAGTGTATCCAGAGAAGGGCAACAGAGCTGGGGAAGGGTCTAGAGCACAACTCAGGTGAGGAGCACCTGAAGGAGCTGGGGCTATTTAGGCTGAAAAAAAAGGAGTTTCAGTCGAGACCTTATTGCTCACCACCATTCCCTGAAAGGATGCTATAGCCAGGCAGGAATTGTCCCAGCTAAGAAGTAACAGGATGAGAGGAAGCGGGCTCAAGTTGCACCAGCCGAGGTTTAGATTGGACAGTGAGAAAAATGTCTTTACAGAAAAGGTGGTCAGGCACTGGAACAGGCTGGCCGGGGGAGTGGTGGAGTCACCATCCCTGAGGTGTTCAAAAGACACGCAGCTGTGGCACTCAGGGACACGGTTTAGTGCTGGACTTGCCAGTGCTGGATAAAGTGTCGGACTTTGTGATCTTGGAAGCCTTTTCCACCCTAAACACGTCTTTGATTTAATGTTGCCTCAGAGCTGGGCAGTGACTTCCATATTGGCCCTGTTTTTGCAGTGTTTTGTCATTTTACTTAGTTTTGCGCATTTTGTATATTTTTATTCCATTTTTGGCATAACGAGAGACTTTAGTGCAGCACAGCCCGACTCCTGTGCAGCCTGACAGAAATCGGGAGGTTTGTCTCAGATTAGGAGCAGAGGGAAGCGATTCCTGAGCAGTTCCCGCCCGCCCCGCCGTCCGCCCATCCGTCCGCCCATCCGTCCGCCCATCCGTCCGCCCATCCGTCCGCCCATCCGTCCGTCCGTCAACCGCGGAACCAACGCGGGCTGCGCGCGCTGCCGCCGCCCGCTCCCCGTTGGCCCGGCCCGGCCTGGGCGGGAGGAGCGGGGCGGGGAATGCAGGCCGCGGCGGGGCGGGGAATGCAGGCCGCGGCGGGGCGGGGAATGCAGGCCGCGGCGGGGCGGGGAATGCAGGCCGCGGCGGGGCGGGGAATGCAGGCCGCGGCGGGGCGGGGAATGCAGGCCGTGGCGCGGAGTTCGGAGCGGGCCGGGGCCGCCATGCGGAGCCGCGCCGAGGTGGACGCCACGCTGCAGACGGCCAAGCTGAACCCGGCGGAGCTGCTGCCGGCCGTGCACTGCCTCAGCTTCGGCCCGCAGGCCGGCGGCGGCGAGTGCTGCCTGCTGCAGCTGGAGCCGGGGCTCTGCGCCGAGCTGGAGGCGGGGCGCAGGTACGGCGGGCGCGGGGCTGTCCCGGACACGGGGCTGTGTCCGCACTTCTGTGTTCTTCTGATGCGGTGGGCGTAACTGCCCCTAAAATCCCTTAAACCTGTTTCAGTTACAGTGGAAACGAAAAGCCATTTCCTTATAAGCAGCATAAGAAGCGTGTTTTGGTTTTTTTTTTGGTTTTTTTTTTTTTTTTCCTCTGTGTCTGTGTGGTGTTTTAGTTTTTTTGTTGGTTTGGGGTTTTTTTGTGGAAAGCTTTCTGCTGTGGAGACTTCTGAACAGAACTCAGAAGGTGCTGGAATAGGCTCCCCAAAAAGTGGTCAGAGCACCAAGGCTGCCGCAGCTCAAGAAGCAATTGCTCAGCGCTCTCGGGCACCTGGTGTGATCCTTTGGGCAGTCCTGTGCCAGCCCAGGTGTGATCACCTGGTGTGATCCTTGTGGGTCACATCCAATTCGGGATATTCTATGATCAGAAATACAGGTTTAGAAAAGATATCATGCCTCTAAAAGAATTCCGCTGACTTTGAGATTTTCCTGTTAGAACTCTTGAGGCCTGATGGATGGCAGGGTGCCTATAAGTTAGAAAATGGGCAGGGAAGGATGTGCAGTATGGACGTGCAAATTGGCAGGAAGGATGTGCCCTTCTATGCATGGGCATGGGGTAGGATGGTTATGTGACGCCAAACTCTGAACCAAGAGCAGGTTCCACGCAAGGTTTTGATACTGTTTTAAATTTCTTCCTTTACTGCAATGCCAGTGACACAAGGAAAATCTTTGAGGTGATACAAAATGAGAAGTCCCTCTAAAGAAGGCAGTTCTCTGAGATGCATGTTAGTAAGCCATTCCTATTTCATGCAATACTGATGAAGTTTTATCTGTTAGAGGCCTGAATCGTGTGGATCCCTTGGGACACAGCTGAGCTTTGTTCGTGCATGCAGGCTTTGGCAAACAAGAGAAGCATTGAATTGAATTGAATCTGAGCACTTAAGTTAGTGTTTGTAGCCTGGGAGGAACTGAATGTTCCCCTGTCATGCTCCTGCTTTGGTATTATCACGTCCTCATGCAGAATCTTTACTTCATCAAGTATGTGAGCTGAAGAGGGTGCTTTACATTGTCTCTTTGTCCAGAATTGTTCTAGAAGATTATTTTCTTTCCTGCTTGGAATTACTTGCAAGAAAATAGGTATTAATTATCTGAAGGGCTCTGCACAATAAACACAATTTCTGTTTGCTTTCTTGTTTCACAGTGGGCCAGCTTCAGTCCTCATTAAAGAACAACTCTAGTTTGTTATCTAATTTTTAAGATTAGTGAACTAGTTCTCACATTAAGCATCACTTCAGCGGTGTTTTAGGGGGATTGAGAGAATTGGTGTATGACTATAGGCATTCAATTGTGTTCTGCATGAAAACTTGGAATGCTAGTCTTTTGAGTTCCCACACTAAAAGGAGAGGGAAAAACACAGTCAATTAGATTAATTTACATTTTTTTGGTGAACTGTGACTGCTGCTACCAAACAGAACTGCAGTTTGTAATTTCTTTACAAATGTGTATGAATGTGAGAAAATATCAAACAAGTTTAATAAGAGTTCATCCTGAAACAGAGGTAAAAATGCATCATTATTTCCACGTTGTTTTTTTTTTTTCAGCCTGATAATCCGTGGTGAAAAGGATGAACATGCAGTGTTGTGCAGCAAAGATAAAACTTATGACATGAAAATAGCAGATACCTCAAATATGCTGCTGTTTGTTCCTGGTTGCAAAACTCCAGAGGAACTGAAAGCAGATCAGGCATCTTGTAATATTATTCATTCACAGGTATGTCTTTCAGGGTTTTATTTGTTTGTTTTAATTCTGTGCTTTCTTATTCTCTGTAATTTCTTGTGTTTTGTCCAAGATGCATATGTGAAACCCAGCTGGCATTCAGTTGCCTAAACATAGACTTTTAATGCCATTTTAGACACCCTGTGGTATTGCTTAGCCACTATTGCAGGCTGCCACTGGAGAAAGGACGAGTCTCCTATAGCTTCTTTGTGTATTGACCAGTTCCAGGAGGATGGATTTATAAATGTGCTTTTTATACAGGGCCATGCTATGCCTTAGGGTGTCCAAAATGGCTTTAGAGCCTTTCTTCAGGCAGCTGAACTTTCTCTGTAATGTATGGTTATTGTTTCAGAGAAGTTAAAACTGTGCTTTATTTTCATTGCACAGTAATTACTTGTGGTAGGTATTAAAAGCTTGCAAAGAAAATATAATTTCTCAGTGTTAGCAACTGTTTTTAAAGTAAGCTATTTACAGGTTGATTTTTAGGAGTGCTTTTCCCAAAAGGGAGATTTTACCATGTTGTATCTGAATACTATTTTTAAAATATAGAAATGTATTCTAAGGTGGCTCTTTCAATTAGTGTATCAAAATATTTAATTATTTTCTGTAATGGACATAATGGCATCATTGAGGAATAATCCTACTTCAACATCAGTTCTTCCATGAGGTCTAATGAGCTAATGTAAAAAGTTAATTCAAGCTGAAGTAGATTAATGAGAAAGTAATATTCTTTCATATACTTTTTTTTTTTTTACTACATTTAATTGTTTCACTATTCCTGTGAAGTTACACATCATAGAAATGTGATTTGCTTAGGAACTATTTAAAAAGTTTTATTTCTAAGAGCTCTCAAAATTATATCAAAAAGGTAAGATGGTTCATTAACACTGCATATTGTGAAACATGGCAAAAGATACTATGTGTGCTCAGTACTTTGGGGCTTCACTGCCCTTCACTTGCTGTCTTGGTGCTCATCTTTGTATCACTTTCACACTAATACAGCCAAAGCATCTGCCATTTTATTCACCTCACAGAGCTTATCTCAGGTTATGAGCTTTGGAATATTAATTAGAATTATTTATTTCCTTTTCTATGCAGAGTATCTTCTTATTACCAAAATGATCAGAAAACAACTTGGCAGGAAATAAACCTAGCACTTAAGTAAATGCTAATTGACATGAAGCTTGGAAGTTTGTCAGGAAGTTGGTGTTTAGCTGAATTTTTTGCCAAGCCAGTTATGTAATAGATTAAAATTGACAGATTTCTGTGTATTAGAATTTGTATACAATTACTTCTATATATACGTGGTTTTGCTTATAGTTGATTTAAATGGAAAATGATTTTAAAGCTTTAGTTGTTGTTTTTGGTTTTTTTTTTCAATGGAGGACTTCTAAAATACCTCAAGTACTCCAGTAAAGCACTTAGGGTATTTTAAAGCACTGTCTAGAGGCTTTTTCATAGAAGCTGTTTTAACATGGGGCTGGTGATTGGGTCAGGAGTCACTAAGCTGGAGCCTGTTCTGCCTCTGCAATTCTATTCTCATTTCTGTTGGTTTGGTAAATAGTAGAAATGATGCTGAAAGGCCTTCAATAGTCTGGCTTCTTCCAAGAATCTTGCAGTAAGTCAAAGCTGTACCCTGTGAAGCATCTCAGGATTACTCTGAAAGTAAAACTTTGGTAAGTCGGTGTTGTTGAATCAAGAACAGCCAAACTTCCTGTTGCACACTCCTCATTTTTGTGTTGACTCAGGGAGAGGAACAGAGATGTCTTGTCAGGTGTGTGCAAGTGTAGCTTTCTGTCCTTGTTACTGTCTGCTTTGCTTGAGCTTAGGACTATGATGATTCATTAAAAAGACCATGAAGTAGATCCCAAGCTTGGGAAGAAGTGGGGAAGATAGACACAGGTTAATACAGGAAGGCTTTTATGGCAGTAACACAATTTACTGTTAAGGCAAAAAGCAGTTTTGAGGGGAATTGTGCAGAAATATATCCTGTGGTGGTTTCCTATCATTTGCAGGCAGAGTTGAGTTGTTATCTTTGTCTTATGCACTACAAAGATATATTTTATCAATCAGCTCTGGATTTTTATTCTTCATTGTCTGTACTATTTTTTTTTCATTGAAAACATTGCAATGATTGTTTTATCTTTAAAGTAATTACCCTATTAATAGTTACTTGTTTTCAATGACTGGGTTAACACTGCTTGCTGATAATTTTTGGTAAGCAGCTTTGAATCCAGATGCTGTATTAAAATGTTTAAAGAGTTGCTGTTTTCTCTTGTAGATTGCTGGTTTCTCCAAGAACTATTGGGAATTAAGGAGATGTCGACCAAAACTGAAGAAACTGAGGACGCTTTTAATGGAAGATCCATATGAAGGGCCTGATAGTCAGAAAGATCAGACTTCAACATTTTCAAAGGTAAATCAGCTGTGTAAATTGCTTTCTTGTAATTGGTAATGAGCAAATTAAAGTGAAGATACATCCTTAAGTAGAAAAATCCCTTTCCTCATATGATTCACAGTGCTTCTTTGAGTTAATTTTTTAACTCTTCTATTCTAAACAAGTTGATTGTTGCTAACACTTCCAGTGAGTACAAGTAAGCAGCCTTTTTATTAGTTAAAATGAGGGACATGGAAGGAGACTGGGCATTTCCCTTTTCCTGTAGGAAGTTTCTTGGAGCACAACCTTCAGAATCTTTTCTAAATTACTTGAGAGTTACATGACTGCTAAGGTATAGTGCAGCCTTTCCTTCTTTGTGTCTGCCATATATGAGGTCAGAGCACACCATATGCAGATTGCTTGCTAATCAGTAATTGGTGATGACAAGGAGAAGAAGGGAGTTGAAGAGAGTAACAGGATTATCTAAGGCATGGAATAAGACACACTCAAAGAAGGAAAAACACAAATGAAATCCTGTCCTGCTGTCTTACAGTGTTTCCAGGAAATTCATTTTGGGACCTAAAGAGTAATGGGGAGACCTGGACTGTGCAGCATATGATCTCAGCTAAAAGGCTGATAGAAATTATGGGATTTTGTTAGCTTGGTTGGTTCTCCTTTTGACTTGAAGACCAAAAAGTAGTTGTTCCCAAGTATTTTATGCTGAGGCATGATTGAAGCTGACACCACCAAACCATCTGCATGTGTTTGGATGTGCAAACACAGATGTTACTTTTCTCTGGAGAAGAAGGATGCTTCTCTCTTCCCGGATGATTTACAGGCTGATTTCTGATCAGTTACAGAATCTTGCCCCCAGAATTGCCTACCTGTGCTGTTCTAGGCATAGCAGGACATACAGCAAAATAAGGGATGGCAAAGGTTTGAGGGCTTAAATTGTCTGAAAATTATAAGCATTGTCAAAGGCTAGCAACATGAAAAAGTC
Organism: Ammospiza nelsoni; assembly: GCF_027579445.1. Taxonomy (NCBI): domain Eukaryota; kingdom Metazoa; phylum Chordata; class Aves; order Passeriformes; family Passerellidae; genus Ammospiza; species Ammospiza nelsoni. The sequence goes on from NC_080633.1 coordinate 136,783,378, forward strand.
ATATGAAATAGTGTTTATTCATAATATTGAGTATTTTTAAAAGATGTCAGTGTCTCCCAAACATTAATGACTGATTTGAGGATTGATCACCATTTATTTTTGAAGGAGAATGCATTTCCTCTATGACCTTACTGAGTAACAACAACTAGGTATATCTGATAAATGTTGACAAGTGTTAACCTTGCCTCTGGTGGAACTCCTCAATGAATCTGAAAGCTCTCCAGGGGAAAACTCTTTCCTGTGGGACTAATTTTCTCTGAAATCCCAAACAGTATATGTGTAGTAATGATTTCCACTGTTTTGTTTGCTTATACTTAATATTTATTGTGTGCTGGGAATTAATTGGCCACCTTTAATCTGTTTGAAAACAAATTATTCATTTGTTTGTTTACTGTAAGCTTCGTCTCATGATTTTTCAGGACTGTATCATACACAGAGAACCTTAGCAGAAGAGCCATAAAGATCTATAGCACTGTAGGGAACCTGTTGCATTGTGTTTTGATTTAGCACACTAGAGGAAAGCTTAAAAATATATAGGCTAGTACTGAATTTTACTGTGAAATGACAGGGCATACTCAGATGATCACAGACATCTGATAAGAAAAAGAATAAGAAACATATTAAATACATTATCTGGAAGTTGCTGGTGTGGGCGTGGTGCAAGTCAACCCATTCCATTTTATGTTTGCAAGGGCAATGCAGCTGATAAAAGCATCAGAGCTGAGAGCAGTGATGTATTCAAAAAAGCTGTTGGGATTGCTGGGCTGGCCTCAATTCAGAAATGTGTCCCAAGGACTTCTGTGCAAGGCATCTGAATGACAACAATAAACTTCAAACACACATGCTGATTTGGGGATATTTTTGCTCTCAATTGCTAGCAGTGTGTTTTTTTTAAGTATTGTATGATAGGGTCATCCCTCATTGACATACTGATGGGAGCTTGGCTTGGTGATAGGAACAGTATGTTCCAATCATCTGATAGGAATAGCATAGCAGGAAGTGGAGGCCTTTCTGTATTTAAGTGTTTTTTTAACATGTGAATGTTCCATATTTAGTGTTGGTTTGTTCCATTTGTGTTCTCATAGTCTGATAGATCTTAATCCAATACTTAATCCAATGTTTTTCTTTCTGATAGGAAATAATCTTGAGATATAATCAACAGAACTTTAACATTAGAGTTGATATAAAAGGCTCTACTGTGAATAAAGGAATAGGTGTACTATTTCCAGTGCACTGATGTCTGGTATTTCTTCTATTTACTTCACTCCTCATGATAACTTCTGATCCAGCCACACCTTCATAAACCCATCACCACAGCCCCTTCCCATCTCACCACAGAAGCGTTCTGCAGGGAGGTGTTTGTGTTCTGGCTGGGTCTGTGCTGTGCGTGTGCCAGCTCAATTGGGAGACACCAAAACACAACATGTAACTGTTGAGGTGATGGTGGAGGAGACTTTCCCTCAGTGGAGGTACTAAATGCAGGTTCTGACTTCTATCCAAAAGTGATACGTGATTTTTGCTTTGCCTTTACTTTGAATCTCACAGATTAAAATATGTGATTTCAGAAAGGCAGAACACATTCACTTTTTATTCTTGCTGGGATAAGAATCTTCTTATTCTTCACTTGCAAGGTCTACTTGTGCTAGTTTGACATTCTGGAAATCTAGGTATATTACCTAGATCTGGTACAAAAATTTTCCTGTAGTTAGACTGCCTTTTATATTGAATAACCCTTTGAGAAAATGTTTTAAGTTACAAGAAGAGTTTCAGAGAATGTGGCAAACCTTAGAAAATTCCGTCTGGGGGAAAAAACATCTGTCTTAAGTCTTTCCTTCATTATAGCTTATAATGCATTTAGTATGGTCACTGAAGCAAAGAAGAAGTAAGAAAACCTCTTTTATTTCCTTTATTTTTCCCTTGTTGCAGTATACAACAGAAGATTTGTTAAATCTGATTCAAGCAAGTGAGGAAGAAATACTCCACCAATTGCAGGTCATAGATGCCTGCAAAATCGAAGGTATTTGTATCTAAAGAATATTCTTACCTATGAGGAAATAACCCTCCTATTTTCCCCAAAATACATGTCTCCCTTTTTTAAGGCCTATTCTATATCCTTGTCTTTCAAGGTGCAAGTTGCTTTAAAGTTCTAAGACTTGTTCCCATAGATCCATGTCCTCTGCTGCTGTGAATCTGCTCAGAAGGATGAAGCTGAGCAGGCACTGCCAGTCTCTCTCTTTCAGGATAACTCCTTTGCTGCTACAAACACTGGCATCAGAGTATCCCACCCACAGCATGAATATTTTTTTAGCTGGTCACCCTCTTCATGAAGGAGTGGGTGCTGCTTTCTGTAGTTCTAGAGGCAAAAATAGCTGATTCTTAGGTAGCCCTATCCTTTTCATAGTTCTTTCTTCCTCCTGGACTTGCTTTATGTCAGTGTCTTCCTACCACGTGAGGGAAGGCTGGAGCAATGCCTCACCTTGGGACAGGTCCTATTCATCCTTTACTTGGCCATGCCCAAACATTCAGTAGAACACAAGTTGATGGCAGTCCTAGAGTAATCTGGATTTCTGGAGTTTTGTGAACTTCTCTGGACCTGAGCTGTTGCTTTGCAGAGCCAGTGCAGCCCATCCTGTTCATGCAGTTCTGTTCCTCAACTAAGCATTAGTTCTTCCACATCTTGGAGTGATATTTTCAGTGTCTTTGTATCTGTGGCGGTTAAAGAAGTACTGAAGAATTCCAAACAGTTGAGATAATTAAGTTTCATTCTCCTTTACATATGCTCTTATTATTTAGTTCCTTTTCTGAGCTTTTAATCCTGAAAAGAACACAATGGTACTGCATATTATAAAGGTGTGACCTGAATGTCCAGACTCCAGTAATGTATCTTAATGACAACAGAATTAAGGTGTTAATGTTTTCCTTCTAACAGTGTTCTGTGGTGCTCTGTTTGGCAGGATATTGGAGAATTCTAGACTTTGACTATGAGATGAAACTCTTGAATCATGTGACTCAGCTAATAGACTCAGAGTCCTGGCCTTTGAGTAAGGTTCCTCTCTGTACCTGCCTTGAAGAACTTGGATCTCTAGAACCCAGGTAAACAATTATTTTAGTACTTAAAATTGCCTACATTCATTATTAACTATGTGTAATTACAGTACTTGTTAACTGTCTATTAGAATTATAGTCTTGCAAATCTGGATTCTACTTACTCTGATATAAATGATACATTTTCTTTGTTTCTAAAAATACTTAAGGGAATTTTTAGACAGGTTAGTAAACTGATTTTAGTGTTTATTGTTAGTATTTTCATTGATCCACAGTAGAAACATTACTGCTGAGTTGTAAATGATGGAAGGAGCATGTACTTAAGTTGTAAATTGCTCAGCATCTTGAAATAGTTGTTCTGAAGCTATAGCTAGCCAAAAATGTTTGGTTTACCTGTTGCATATTAGTTGAGAGGGGGTATGTTTTCTGGTGTAATTCAAAAGTACCATTCAAAGAAAGTCTTAAGTTTACAATATGTAGCATTTTCCATTTAATTGCCTTTTGGCTCAAAAAGATATCTGCAGTTAGGCTATAATTGATGACAGAGCTTCAGAAAATTGCCTATTATTCAGTAAGGGATAATTAATTGCCAAATTTTTGACTTGCATCATAGGATCATTCAGACTGGTAAAAAACATTAGGATCATTGAGTCCTACCATTACCACACCACTGCCAAGTCCAGGACTGAACCATGTCCCTAAGTGCCACATCTACACGTCTTTTAAACACCTCCAGGGATGGTGACTCCACCACTTCCCTGGGCAGCCTGTTCCAGTGCTTGAGAATGCTTTCCATGAAGCAATCTTTCTTATATCCAATCTAAATATGTCAGGCCATTTCTTCTGATCCTGTCACTTGTTACGTGGGGGGGAAGAGACTGACCCCCACTGGCTACAGCCTCCTTTGAGGGAATTGTAGGGAGTGATAAGGTCTCCCCTGGGCCTCCTTTTCTCCAGGCCAAACACCCCCAGCTCCCTCAGCTGCTCCTCACCTGAGTTGTGCTCCAGACCCTTCCCCAGCTCTGTTGCCCTTCTCTGGACACACTCCAGCCCCTCAATGTCCTTCAGTTCTGGTCTGAGGGACCCAGAACTGGACACAGGATTTGAGGTGCAGCCTCTCCAGTGCTGAGGGGAACAATCCCTGCCCTGGTCCTGCTGGCCACACTTGCTGATACAATTCTTTCTCATTGGAAAAAAAAGATATTGCAAGAGTCTATTCCTTATTTCCCTTACACATTTTAGTCTTTGCTAGTTATAACTAGATCGTGGTAGAGACTTTTGGGGGAGATCCTTCTCTCTCATCTATTTTTTACCAGTTTCTTCATTTCACCCACAAAAATGTATCTCATCATCTGTTCTCTTCAGTTTATTTTCTTCTCCATACCTGTTTCTTAATGTTCTTGGTAACTGTTTTAGTAGTGTCCTAGTAAACACTAGTATTAGAACATGTTTTCTGATTTTTTTTTTTTCCAGACAAATGATAGAACACGTTCTTTTAAGCTATGGCAGGAAATATGTTGATGATGGTAAGTTTGGGAAAGATAACATGGTTTAACTTTGCATAAAAGAAATAGTTCTTAGTGAGGAAATGTAGGTTTTTGAAGAACGGCCCAAAAAAATTACTCTGCTGCAGTGCAAAGGAGAGAGGGAGGAGGGAGCAAACTGGCTAAAAATCAGTACAGTTGTTAAAGGAAGTTTCATAGGTAAAAAAGGCTATTAAACTGTACAAACCAATTGTAAACAGAGGTACTGGAACTGATTTATTAGGTGTGTACAAGCCATAATTTCGTGACTAAAGAGAGCTCACTAGTAAAATTTAGATGACATCTCTCTTTAGATACCCTAGAAGATCTCAGATATTTAAGTAATTAATTGAGCTATTATGAGTAGTCAATGGCATGAATTCAGCTTGCCTGGAGTAGGTATCTGCCTGTGATCTCTTAAACTGCACCACAAGATCTGCTGGTTGTAGGGATTAGATTTGCATTGTCCATCTCATACACAAATACAATACTGCACTGCTGTAATTCAGTCTGAATTCTTCCCCACAGTGGCTTTCATCTCACCTTTGGCTGAAGCAGGAGTTGCACTCAACCTTAAAGAACATAAGGAAGTCATTGGAGTGACAACCAACTCTTGTCTTAGTGTATTTAGGCAGTTTGCACAAGGAACAAGTCTGAATTACAGAGGTGGCTGAAACAATAGAAGGAAGTGTTTATACCTGATTTGGGTCAGAAATTTTAGCCAAGTCAGTGTGAGAGAAAATGAAATCTCATCTCTTCATGATCTCATAAGGGTGATTAATGAAGTGAAAGTTTTGTTTACAAGCCATTCAGAAATAGGAGGAGGAACAGTACACTGAAAGGGGAAAACATGGAGGGCAAACACATTTATTGATACAAATTAATACTGTAGTTGGGACAGTACTGCTGTATTCTGCCTGATTTGTTCCTGAGAATGAGAAGATACCATAATTTATCCAAATTAATACCAAGTCAAATTGCTTCCCAAGGGAAAAAAAAAGGATGCTTGGTGTATAGAAGACTGTAGAACAGAATGGAAATACAAGGCTGTTCTTTTATCAAAAGGCAAGAACCCAAGATAACCTAGTTTCTGCTTCTCTGCAGGGGAGGTTTTCTTTGAAATGCATGAAGATAAAATATGCAGAGCTATAGCACAAATGCTTTTGCAAAATGCAGTTAAATTCAATCTATCAGAGTTTGAAGAAGTCTGGCAACAAAGTGTCCCTGAGGGGATGACAACAAGGCTTGATCAGCTTCAGGTAAACACGTAAAGAAGGATGGATTATTTTGTGAATGGGCTGTAACTGACTTGTGTCATATATAGATTTTAGCCATTATTGGGTATTGTGTTGCTTCTGTTAGCTTTTGAGTTCAAGTATGCTTTATGATATCCTCAATGAGCACGAGTAGTCTGGAATCATAATTCAGGTTTCTGTAACTAAGGCACGTTTCACTGTTTGAAGAAAGGTTGCAGCTATAATTTACTACTTGTAAATGTGACTGGAACAGAAGCTGAAGCTGTTGTTGAATAGATGGTAGTGACAGCCAGTAGAGTAGCAAACACTCCTGGAATCCTTTTGCTTAAAGCAGGCAGAGAGATGTTGGAACCCAATGGATTCTCCCTTCCTTCTTATCATAGAAGAAATGATAAATACTGCCTGTAAAACAATGCCTTTATGATACTTCTTCACTTTGCCTCTGGTAGTGCAGTTCTGGAAGGCTTTGGATCTGCAAAGAGAAACTTGCATGGGATGTTGCCAGAAAGAAGGAAGTTTAATTGTTCTGTCAGTACTTTTTATTTCATTTCTGATGGTGTTCTGCAGGGCTTGGCTCTTGTGGATAGAAGTTTAAGACCAGAGACCATCTTTCTGCTGAAAGTGGAAGACTTACCTGAAGACAATCAGGAAAGATTCAACAGCTTATTTGGCATACGGGAAAAGTGGACAGAAGTGGATATTACCCCTTATATACAGTAAGGATGTATTTATTTTTATTAAAACATAATTAGTACCATATTCTTCTCTTTTTGTATAGCTGGCTTCTGATGAGCCATCACTGCCTCAGTGATACTCTATACTTTGCATTTTAAGTTTAGTGGATTCTCTATGAATAGAATACCCACCTCTGGGATCTGTAACTCTCTTTTTTGGACTTAAATGTGTGTAAGAAGTTGATCCTACTGGGTTTAAATGGGTGATAACTCTCATTTGATTAAAGCAGACAATTCAAACTTGCTGACATTTACTCTATATTTACAACACTAGAACTATAAAGCAATAGTGCTTCCTGTACTGCATCCGTTGTTCCTTTGGTAGTTAAGACTTACACTGCACATTATCTGGAATGTCCAGCTGTGACATATGTGAGAAGATGTTGATGCTGTCCCAGAGGTAACTGCATCAATCCTTTATGAGTAACTCTAAATTTCCTGTAATATAACTGAATTGTTCAGAGCTAGCTAGATTGAAAACTCTGTTAGAGAACAGTAATAATAAAACTCTGCCTAAAACCCCAAATTCTTTTTCTGAAGTAAGTAATGTAGTTTTGCCTAGTGTGTAAATGTCAAGGTAAGTTCTAAACTTGAGGTAATTTAAAGCATTATGTGACAGTTACAGTAGTTCTGGTTTTTTTTCTAACATCCAAATCCAGTTTATTGTTGTAGTTAAAAATGTTTTAGATTAATTTTGTGTGATAGTATCTCTAAATGCTGATGTCCTGTGCTTGATTTTCTCTGTAGAGACTTGTGTGCAGAGAAGCAGACTGTTGGTGCTCTTCTGACAAAATATGCTCGCTCCTCAATGCTGAATGGTGTTAAAGTTTATAATTCTAGAAGACCCATCTCATAACAAGTATTGTTTGAAGAACTGAGGATACTGAATGTAGTAACAGTGAATGTTACTTGCTGCTGCCTTCTGGGGAAAAGAGTGGCCAACCATCATTATACAGCTACTTGAATATGTTGTGTTCTGTGCTCAGCTAAGGAGAGTGTGAGGACACTTGTGGCTTCTGGGGAATTATATTCAGTTCACCTTCCTTTGCCAGCCTTCTTTGCCAACCTTTCCTTTCCCAACTTCTACTTCTTGAATACATGTAATCTGTTTATCCATAAGTCTGAAATGAATATTAAAAACCTTCTTGATAATAATTCAATGAATTCAATTGAATAGCAAAACAGAAATTTTAGTCTTCTGCCCATTATTGGCCATTCTTAAAGATGAAGGTTTCAATGCAGTGTTCACATTTTGAATAGCAAAAAACTCATCAAGCTCATGAACAAATCATTCCCCACTGAGACTACATCAGTCTTGATTTTGAAAATGGGTTCCTTTTAAGGTCATGTCTATGAACAACATCAGCACCTGACACTTTAATACTTGGCAGAATGGCCTTATATATATTATCAAAAAAAAACCTAATTGCAGTGAAGTGTGAATATAAGAGAGAGTAGTTGGATGTTGTGTTACAAATTTCCTATAAACTGTCATTAAAATGTAGCTGAGGTAAAACTAACGCTTTACTGACAACTACTTGTGCTTTTTTAAAAAGAGCCTACAAAACATTGTCGTACAATTATTTTTTAAAATTTTGTTAGGGCAAATGACAGCACATAGAAATTGTGCCTTTCAGTTTTGTAATGATAATACTGTTTTATGTAAATGAAACATTCTGTTTTGATGATACTGCCATGAAGTGGTGTACCTGAGATGGTAATTTTGTAATCATTAAAAAGGATTGTTTGCATGTCAGTAAACCAGAGTTTCATATTAGATCGTTTTCAGATTTATATTTTAAGCTTAACAGTCATTGGTTATTTGATACAAAAAGTATTCTTTCCATCAGACTCAGATGTGAGGTAGGAAATACCTTGGAACTGCCAACATTTCAGCTGTAGAGTGAGTGGGGAGAGTAGAGAAACTCCTCCTAAATCAAACGTAACTCAAGATGCACACTGTGTGCATACTTGGAATTTGGTACAGATAAAAAGCTAAATAAAAGCTTCTTCCTGAGCTCTGTTTATTGTTGCCCAGTGCTGCAAGGTCAGTGTCCTTTGCTGCACATTGTTGGTGCAGGGCTGTGGTGTTTGACCAGCTGTGTGATGTAGAAGGGCTCTCTGCTGGGAAGGACTGCCTTGTTTGCTGTCTGGTTCCAGCAGCTCCGGTCCCCCAACAGCAGCAGCAGGTTCACTCCCAGAGATCAATGGTTATATGAACAGAAAAGCCTTGGAAATTCCTTCCTTTGCATCACAGAAGGCCCCTTAGTTGAAATACGCAACACAATTGATACTTTTATATTTGTGCTCCAAGTTTGTATTTACATAGGTGTTTCTTCGTAAAACAAAAAAGAAATTAAGTGTTTGATGAATAGAACTTTATTACGGCTATGAGAAGAGTTTGTTTACATTAAGTTTGTGTGTAATTGCATGTGTGCAGTGCTCCTGCTTGGTTTTGTTACACATTGAAAATGAAATGACCCTTTCAAACTCCCACCAGTTTCTTCGATGCGAGCATTTATTTTAACCTAAAATAGATGATGAATCTGAAGTTACTTATAACAGTCTTGGTTATAAAGGAACTGTGTCTCGCGTCACCTGCTCCCACCAGCGGCGCCCCCCGTGAGGCGGCAGGCGGAGCTCGCTGCGGGCGCGCGCCGTCCCGCCGCCCCTTCCCGCCTTCCGCCCGCCCGCGCCTGCGCCAACTGCGGCGCCTGCGCACGGGGACACGGCGCGGCCCCTCTCTCGGCTTTTGGGTGGTTCGGGAGGGTTATTTTATTCTTTCTTTTTTTCTTCTTCTTCTCTCCGGCCACCGCCGCCGCTGTAAAAAGCAGCTGCCTTTCTGTAAAAAGGAAAACTCCAGCAGCCTTTCCCGCTGAAGTGACAGAGCTCGGTCAATCGGGCCGTGACCTCTCACCCGCGGGTCGGAGGTGACTGCCAAGATGGCGGCGGCTGCGGAAGATCCGCGGCGAGCGCGCTGCTGAGGGAGACCCGCGGGGCCGACCCTGCCCCGGGCCCGGCCACCGCCCGGCCCGCTCCGCCCTCTGCCAGGCCTTTCCCGGCTGTCAGCGGACGGCGCTGCCCCAGCCGGCGCTCCCGGGAGCGCAGACCCCGGTGCCTGCCCGGCCGTCCTGGCCGCGGCCCTCCTGATTCCGCCGCTCTCGCCGCCCCTGCCCGCTGAGCCGGTTGTTTTCCGTAGTTCCCGTGGAGAGGAAGCGCCTCTGGACTGGTTCCGTAAGCCCAGCAGACCGAGGGGCTGCGTGTGCACCCACGGGAGCTTTTACACAAACACTGCTTGGTGGTGGTGCTGTGGCGATGGCGCTCATTGGAGCTGAGGATTCCTGACTGCTGGGGGGTCACACATCGCTGAGGAGATGAGAGATCAAATACGGCGTGACACGGGGGAAAATCGAAGGACCCGCTGAGTGAGGATGATGTTGGTGCCAGTCTGACGGTCAGCAGAGTGCGTTTAGTGCTGCGGTTCAGGATGAATAGGAAGAAAGGAGACAAAGGATTTGAAAGCCCAAGACCCTATAAATTATAAGTATCCATTTTTTTTAATTGTTGTACTTGAAACCAATGCACACTGATTCAGGCCAAAGGCTGATTAATAATGATTTATTTAAGAAGGAGCTGTTGCTTGTGGTGTAGCTTGCATTCAGAAAAGGTGTGTTGCAGATAAATGTTTGAGTGTGTAAATGGACTTACTCATGGGCAGCAAGTCTGTCAAACATGCAGTCTTATAAAGATATTTACATTATGCTCTTCAAACTTAGGACATCTCTTCACACAGTGTCAGTACTAAAGACCAGCCTACGATGTTCCATATGTACTGGTGTGTCAAAAAGCCTTTTGACTTAAGGGCTTTTTATGTGTAAAAAAAATGTTTGCCTTTGCAGCAAGCCGCTTTGTTAAGCAAATTGTCGTTTTCACACGTTCACTATTTGGCTTGTAACCAAGCTATAAAGCAGTTGGTGGTGGATTTCAGTACATTTTAATAGATTTCTTGTTATACCTCTTTGATTCCTTTATAAATCTGTTACACAAATGTATTGGTAAGTAGAATCAGTCTTCTCATACACACTTAATGTAAGTAACGTTGAATCTGTTTTTAGATGTAATTCTCTTATAAGAATTTTTTTATCTCATCTGAAGCAATTTCAGTTCTTAATGCACTGGATATGTGCAGATAAAGCATGATGTGCCACAGAAGTTGAATTACTTCAAGGTTTTGTCTTGAGTCATGAAATGCACTACTGTAAAGATGACACCCACTACAGAAAATTGCACAGAAATAACTTACAGGATTTTTAGAAAGTTGGCATTATATTATCTCCTACCTTTTCAATCAGTTTTATTTGCCAGGAGTTCTAATATGTCACTCAAAATTTAAGCAAATGCATTTGACTAGTATAAAATACCTATCTTGATTCATGTATTAGCATTATTTTAAATTATAAATTCTTATGGCATGCTAATTGTAAAAGCACATACTGTATCTTTTAATGTGTAATACCTGCTTATATAAATGATGTATGAGTGTCGACTTTCCACAGGTTTCTGATTGCAAGCTCATGCCATTACTGATACTGCTCATCACCACAGTGTTAGACCTGGACACTGCTATTTCTAATTCTTTATTTTTGCATAAAAATAGGTGTTGTTCAAAAATTATGTTATCTTCCTGTATTACTGGTAATGTTCATCCTGGTATGATAAGTGTTTTATTTTTTGGGGGGAGTTTCCTGACATTGTGGATAACTTCTATTCATTATTTGGTTTGGACCGCATAAAAGATTGGGACAATCATTAATAATTTTTATAGAAGTATTTTCTCTTGGCTGTATTTATGTACATATATCCTCTGTGGCTCTCTCTTAAACTGGGTTAAAGCATTATTTTAAATGCTGGCAGTTGTGCAAAACCTTACTTTGTTTTTTTTGTTGTTTTTTTTTTTCTTCCAGCACAACTCATCAGGTAGTTTGTATCAACAACATAAATTTTCAGAGAAAGTCTGTTGTAGTAAGTATTTCTTAATAAAGTGTGAAGTAGAAATTAAGTGTCTGGATTTTCTTCATACTTTTAGAGGAAAAAACTGCACTCACAAGCTATTTATGCTGTTCAGCTACTTTATATGTTATACTTTCTAATCTGATGCTTCTCATAAGTCTGTTATTGCTTGACATAAAGTTCTTTCTAACTGTGAGCACTTCTAGAAAAAGATTTCTAAATGAAAGCTGCTGCGTTGTAAATATTACAGGGCAATTTGCAGTTCAGAATTCATGCTCACACTGTGTTAGCTGATGTTTGGGATAGACTTACAGTTTCCTCCCTTGTATGTGAGTTCACTTGGGCTTTGAAGAGACTTTCATCATTTCAGGCCTAAAGTCTTCAAGGGTCTTTGTCAATTGACATATCTGTTTAAAAGCATTCTGCTTAGGTTTTAAGAATTCTTGTCTCAAATTCAAGTAGCAAAACATAATGATGCTAATAACTTGAAATCTAGTCAATAGAGGCAGATTTTCTCCAGTAAAACAGGCATGATTGTCAGTCACATTGAATTTTTTGTTTTGTCTGTTTCATTTACAGCTGCGAAAATTCACCTGTTAAATGGCATGAAAGAAAATGCAGAAAATCTAAAGGGCAATTCATTTTCCTTTTTAAATATGAAAATATCATCTTTATACCAGTGATTTTTTTAATTGTATTAGTAACAATTTTTCTGTATGTCTCTAGTTTTTAAGTTGTTAAAGATTTTACAGAAGATTTTGATTTGTGTTTTCGTAGGGTTATGTGGAACTCACAATATTTCCCACAGTGGCAAACCTGAACAGGATCAAGCTGAACAGTAAACAGTGCCGCATTTACAGAGTGAGAGTCAATGATTTAGAAGCAGCTTTCATCTATAATGATCCCACACTGGAGGTCTGTCACCATGAGTCAAAGCAGTAAGTGGTGTGTTTAAGACTCTGCACATGGAGTGTTTTCTGTTGCTCTTAAGTATAACCTATCAAGTTTTACCTGGTAATTTCCTAATGGTAACTTTTGGTCTGGTCTAATTTTGGGGAAGTATTTTGGCAATAATTTTGATTCTTACACTAGTCTTCTTTAGAGTTTCCTCTGCTCATTTATCTTTGTATTGTTTTGTGAAAGTATAAAAAAATTTTCTGTAAAGTACTTCATGGGGAAAAAGAGCCTGGGGTTTGATCTGTGTGCTTGAGACAGACACTGTGTATTCCTTTTTTCATCAATTATGCAAGAGCTTCAATAATTCGGTTTGCAAATATGGTGTTCATTTATACAGGACACTGAATTTATTATCAGAGTTATGAAATTTTCTTTGAGTTTTGATACTGAACCATTTGGGTATGTTAATTCTGTAATTCTGTTTGCTTTGTGACTTGATGTTTTTGTTGTTGACACTTTTGCTCATCATGTCAAAAATTCAGAATCCTTTATTGTAGGGATTCCAGACTGTTGTGAAGTGCTAAAAAGTAAAGCTTTTGTCCTTTCCTAAGGAATCAAACTTTCATTATTTATTGTTGTAGGTAACAGTATAAGTCCTAGAACCTGAACTCACTTCAAAATTTGAAAGGAAAAGTTTCAAATTTCTTCAACATCTCATATTGAAGAATATGTTCAAAATCATGTGGCATTCTGTATGTTCTAGGGAACTGATATGGGAAGGGGCTTTAGCAAAAGATCTTGTAGCCATTTCATTTTTGGTGAGAGCATGATGGGCAAATGTTTTCCCTGGATAATCTCTTTTGATTTGCTGGCACATTCATATTCTCACACCTTCTTTTGGCTGGCTTGGTTGAATTTACAATTTGCTGAATTGTCGAAAAACTTCTAGTGAAAGTGTTGTTTAACAGCAGCTGATAAAAAAATCAGTCCTTTAGGCTGCAAAAGACTGACTGAAATAATCCAGTCCAGGTCCCCTCAGGGTCAGGTAGAATCGATTCCACAGGGCTGTGTCCATTTGGGTTTTGAGTATCTTTGGGGATGGAATCTCTGCAGTTCTCCAGGCAACTCTGTCCAGTGTTGATGACCTTCTCAGTAAAAAGCATTTCCTCATATTCTGATAGAATTTCATGTATTTTAGCTTACATCCACTGACAGGAGCAGACACAGTGGGCATGAACTGAGACATAGGAGGTTCCCTCTGAACATCAAGAAACAGTTTTTACTGTGAGGGTGACTGAACACTGGGACAATTTATTCAGAGAGACTGTGGAGTCTCTATCCTTGGAAATATTCAAGTCATCTGGATGTGCTCCTGAGCACCTGGTTGTAGGTGACCCTGTTGGAGCTGAGGGGTTGGACTAGAGGACCTTCAGAAATTGCTTCCAACCTCAGCCATTCTGTGATTCTGTAATAACTGGAATACTGTGTAATTCCTGGAAGATGTGAAAAAGGAGCAGCATTTTAAATTATAAGAGTGAGCACTCCCATTATGTTAAAAAAGGGATTAGGAGAGAGAATTCTGTCATTTTGTGGAGAGGTGAGGAGTTTTTTGTTCAAACTATTCAAACTTAATGGAAAATCTCTGTATTTTGTAACTCTATGTTATTCATAGTTATGAAAGACAGAGGTCACTAAATATTCATAACAAAAAACTAGTATCTCAGAAGTTAAAGGCAGTGTGAGTTTCAAAATGTTAGATGAAGTTAGTTGTATTTTTCCATTGAAATACCTGGTCACAGTTAGGTAATTAAATACAGCATCTCTGCTCTTTAGGGAGGATTGCAAGCAGAATTACTAGAAATCTAAAAACTCTAGAATTAGTTCCTCAAAAAAATCATCAGTGTGTTTTCTCTGCCCTTCTTTACATAGAACTTTCTTTACATAGAACTGCTTCTAGAAACAGTGGTTTGTGACAGTAATCTTCAGTCTTTATATCTAATCATACTACTAAAACAGTAGTCTTTATATCTAATGATCTGGTCATCTCTTCCAGGTTCTCATTCGTTATGGCAAGTTTAGTGATGATGTCCTTTTGTGCCCTTGAAGCTGAACTAGCTGCAGCAATTATTTTGAGCAGGGCACAGATTAGACATGATGGTTTGTTTCTGGTCTTACAGGGATCATTACCTTTTGCACTTTTCTTAAGTAGTCTGTTGAACTAGTAAGTGGGAAATTAAGATGGTTCTTGGTAACCTGTTTATTTTAAATATTTTGTTTTCAATCTTTAGTTTTCCCTGTGATGTGTAAAAAGTATAAGTTTGGGTTATACATACAGGATTATATGTAGAAACATTTTCTTTTGTTTTGATAATACTTTTAGTTTCTTAGATATTGTTTTCTAAAAGACTTAAAATCATGGAAGCATTGAAATTGGAAAAGACCCATAAGATCATGTCAACTATCAACTCAGCACCACTATGACCAGTAAATCATGTCTTCAGGGGCCATGTCCACAAGGTTTTGAACACTTTCAGGAATGGTGACTCCATCACTTCCCTGGGTGGTCTGTTCCAACCTTTACAGTCTTGTCTGTGAAAAAAATTTTTCCAAGTAGCTTATCTGGGGCATAAGTGTTTGGAAAATTTGTTAATTTAATTTAATTCCCTACCATTTTATCAAAGTAAAGGGAGTAAGACTTCTTACTCCCTTAGTTAGCAACAGAATTCTACTTAAAATTGAAAACTCTGTACGGAGTAAAGATTAAAAAACCTGCTACAGTGTCTCTGACTTGAAAGGTTGTGTTTGCTGATAGAAGGTTAAGAGAGAAGTGGTTCACTGTTATGTTGTGCAAATTTTGGCATGCAAGAAAACAGTTAAAAGAGGATTGAGAAATTCAGCTTTATGTATGACACAATTCTTCTTCAGAATTCTGGCTTCACTATGATGTTCTTTGCTACTTCTTGGTGAGATATGTGAGATCACCTCTTTGTATTCTGAATTGAAATATTCAACTTGTTTTCAGTTGAAACAGTACTATTGGGTTTTAGCATATTTGAGGAAAAAAAATCTTTGACACGTGGTCTCTGTCATTTCACATTTTCAGTGTTGAAGAAGGTGAAACAATTTTTTTTAGTCATGTGTTTTTTCAGTTCCCCTGAATATTAGAAAAACTCTTACTAAAAAAGTAATTAAAATTTTGTGAAATTTGTAGGAAAGGTTAGAAGCCATTAATTAGCACATTAAGTATATTTTTAGCTTTGATGCCATTTTCATATCAGAATAGGTGGATGAACTTAGATAATGCAATCACTTCTTTCCTGACGGAGCAAACACCTGAACAGGGGTGTAAGGTATGAAATAATCCACAGTGCTTTACTGTGTGTACACAAGATGGCAGAGAATCCCATTTTACTTGTGCTTTTGAGAAGAGGTTCAAATCTTCTGGAGACTGCATGTAGTGTTGGAGATTGTCTGTTTGGGTCATGTTTTGTGGCTGCTGTTTTTGAATGTTACAGTTGCCTATCCTCCTCATCTTTCTTTTTCTTGTAAATTGTTGTGGTTTGATTCCGTCAGTATAAGAGAAATGAGCTTGCTTTTTCTGGGCTATACTTCTACATTCTGTGTAGAAGTCCCAGTACATATTCTGAATACTGAGACAACTGCTTGTATCTCAGCCCTATTTATTTAAAACTGGCAAGGGAGATATGTTTTTTCTTTAATCTTATGGTTGAGATTGTAAACTTTTAAATAGGTGCAGCAAAAGTTTGTGTGCAGTGGTTTGATCTGTGATAAGTGAAGTTTGTGAGGATCCTGTTGCACCTGCTTATGTGCTTCACCTTTATGAGATAATTAGGGTGCCAGGCTGAGAAGCTGTTGCATTTTACTGTTATTATTGTGTAAAGGAAGCTATGTTTTTGTATAGCTAGCTAATGTGCACATAATGCTTTCCTGTGTATTGCTGGTTAATTTGTCTTTTTTTTTAGCTTGAAGCCTGTAGTATTTAAACATTACAAATAGGAAGATGTTCTGATATCCCCTGACTTCACTGTTGCTTTAATTACAAGCAGCAGTAAGCTGTGGGAGGGAGCAATGTGGTAGCCTTAAGGGCACGTCTGTCTTGCAGTGTTTTTTCTTCTGGGAAGTCAATGATCAAGCCTTTAGACTTTGTACAAAATAGACAAATTTCTGGTGGACTGAGCATGTGTTGCCTTGCTGCAATAAATAGCCTTTATTTACACTGATATAATGCTTGTCTAATTGAAAATTCATTATAGACTTTGTTAGATATAAACAAAGTGTCGTGGCCAGGACATAATTCATTTTTGCAGCAGTCAGGAGCAGGGAAAGGCTAAGACCTGGAGATTATTCTCTACCACCTTGCCTTATTTTCCAGGGATGGGAAAGAGGCTCGCTTCCAGATCCCATAGCATGGCAGGGGGTCAGGTGTTTTCATGAGTTATGAAATGCCATATGAAATGCCGGATGAGCAATGCCATGTGAAACATTCACCTCTTTTCTCATACATATTGTCATTGGTATTGTTACTGTTCCTGTTTGTTGTCTTATTTCACTGCCTCTCTGGTAAATTGTTCTTATCTCAATCCGTAACCTTTACCTTTTGTGGCTCCAGTTCTCCTCTGCAGCCCACCAGAGAGGCAGGGTGGAGAGATGGGGTGGCACGTGGTTTTAAGTAGTTTCAATGGAAACACTAAATGGGACAATTCCTAGACCATGACACAAAGGTGCAGAGCACTTTTGAAAAGAGATGACAAAGCCCTTAAACATGACCAGGAATGAAAATCGGGTTTTTCAGCAAAGGTTCAAATCATTGTCCTATTAATAAATCACTTATCTGTGCATGTATTATATCTTTTACATGGTATATCATGTATGTACTCCAATATCAAGTGCTTATTCTATATGGGAAGCAAAGTAAAATAGTAATTGAATTACTGGTTATGAAGAGTAATGCATTACAGGCAGAGCAAATAACTTACTTGGCCAAGTTGATGTTAAGTACTGTAGGAAAACAGTGGTTTATAGACTATATGTTTGGCACATACATTTGTAGCACTGATGGAGCTACTAATATCAAATGCTATGGAAAGTTTGAAATCAATTAGTAATTTTAAAAATAAATCTCTGTAGCATTGCTTCTTTACAGTCACTCAAGCTACATGCACTTGGGCTGTAATTGTGTGTTTGTGGTGAATGCTGATAACAGAATGTATCTCTGCTGGGAAAAGACCATGAATACATATTTGTTTTTTCATTGTCAATCCACACTTAGCATTAGGAAAATTTATCATTGTTCCTTGAACTGTAACTTTTGGCATGTGCTCTGTTTTTCTTAAAATGGCCATATGTAGTTGATTGAGAATAGTTCAATCTATGAAAAGATTAATCTGTGGTACTGTGCCTTTAATGGATTCCTTTTACAATGAATCACCCATTTGAACTAGAACACTTCAAAAAAATAGAAATATAAGAATAGACTTATTTTCCATAAAATGTTAAGCTCTGGAGTCTCCCTACTTTGCTGTAAAATCATAACCTTTTCCTGTCTGTGAACACAGTGACGTTTGAAGTGTAGCCACAAGCTCATGACAATTCTCAAAGTTTGAACAAATTCTCACTGTGTAGGAAAGGGATCCCTATCAATAATAGTCAATTTTCAGAAACAGTTTGGAGTAAAATTAAACACAGTCTAACAGAACGTTACTGTGGTTTTCTGTTGCTGGCTTTTTTTTGATTACTAATAGTTCTTAGTCATACAGACTTTTTTTTAAATTGAGTTTTCCCAGTGGTATTTGTTTGCCTTTATATAAGGTATAGGGTGCCATTTGAAGGACAGCTTAAAGCAACTTTGCTCAGGGAGGTTCTTTGACCCCTCAGTATGACAGATCAACTAAAAGCTGCCTGATTAGAAAAAAATGACTTACTTTCCCATTTGACACTTTCTGCTGCATCCCTGTAGGATCATATGAACAATCTCCTTAGTGGGTGAGGGAGTAGTGATGTGTGAGTGAGGCTAGGAGGCAGCACATCAGCTGGAGTTTAAGTGGGCTGGAATTGTTCTGGAGCCATACCTGAACTTTTACTGTATTCCAGGGTACAAACTGAACCTTTTCCTTTTGAAACTTGTTGGCATTATATCCTACCTTTAGGTATAGTTAAATGTGAAAAAGGAAAAGAAAAATATATTCAAACTTGAGGTTTGTGAGTTTCTCTACTGAAATGTTCCCATTTGCTATTCAGAAGCTTTCAAGCAAAGTAGAAAAGTTTACTGCTTCTGACATTCTCGGCCATGGTAGTGATGCCAGGGAATTTGTGCACTATTATTGCCAAAGATGAAGAACTACATGAAAATATGTTCTCAATATATTTCAGAGTTTTAGCAAAATTTTTTATAGTTGCGCAAGACTCAGAATATTAAGCAGGGTGTTTGACATACCTAGACTTAGAGAATGCTGCTGGTGGCATGGTTAATTACACTTTGTTCTTCCAAGTAAGGTACTGTAATGTGGGTTGTTTTCTCTGTGAATGGAGAATGGTTAGATGAGAGCAGAATCCTGAAATGAGATCATGTCTGCTTTGTGTAGACTTCAGATTCCATGGAAGGTGGAGTCTCCAGCCAAAAGTTAATTTACTCCATTGTAGTGCTCTAATCCTGCACCTGGGTCAGGACAACGGCCAGTATCAGTACAGGCTGGGGGATGAAGGGATTGCAGCAGCCCTGCAGAGAAAGACTTCAGGGTGCTGATGGATGAGAGGCTCAGCATGAGCTGGCAGTGTTCATTTGCACCCCAAAAAGCCAGGGGTGTCCTGGGCTGTATCACCAGCAGTATGGGCAGCAGGGTGAGGGAGGGGATTCTGCTCTGCTCTGGTAAGATCCCACCTGCAGGGCTGTGTCCAGCTCTGAGGCCCTCAGCACAGAAGATCATGGAGCTGTTGGGGCAGATCCAGAGGAGCTCACCAGGATGGTAAGAGGGATGGAGCACCTGTCTGTGGGGAAAGGCTGAGAGAGTTGGGATTGTTCAGCCTGGAGAAGATAACAGCTCTAGGGAGATCTTACTGCAGCCTTTCAATACTTAGAGGGGGCTTTATAAAAAGGATGGGGCAAACTTTTTAGTAGGGCTTGTTACAGTGGGACAAAGGGTAATGGTTTTAAACTAAAAGAAGGTAGGTTTGGACCAGGTGCAAGGAAGAACTCTTACTGTGAGGGCAGTGAAGCCTTGGAACTGGGTTCCCAGTAGGTGGTAGATGCCCCATTCCTGGAAACATTGGAGGTCTGGTTGGACAGGACTCTGAGCCACCTCATCTAGTGCAAGATGTCCCTGTCTTCCCCCAGGAAACTTGGACTAGATACCTTGAGAGGTCCCTTCCAACCCAGAGTGTTCTGTGGCTCTGTGATTCCATGACTGCTTTCTGCTTGATTGTGTCCTGCTTGCGCTTGGATTCATCAGCAATACCTAAATTCTGTGGAAAAGGTGATAAGTTAGTCAAACACTTTCTCTTCAGGTATAGAGTTGTATAAGCTTTTGGAAAACTGCGTGTACTGGAGAATTAGAATTAAGAAAGACTTTGCTCCCATGCTTTAAACAGTTTAGAAATCCATTTTGAAAAAGTATAAAAGCTATCACATACAGCTATAAAAGCAGGGTTATTTTTGAACTTGACTGGTCATACTCCAGTAGTTAAATATAATCACATTAAGTAATAAGGTAATATCCTGCTCATAAGTACTTTAACAGAAGACAGATGCTTGTTCCTGCTCATTTCAGTGGAAAACAATTAATCTAAGTCATAACTGAAGTAATGATCTGAAGCAATGAAGTGAGCAGTTAATGAGCAGCTGATTTGTAGCAGTGTGGGGTTTAGATGATGGATGCTGCTACCTGTTTCCCAATAAGCATCTCCTGTGGAAAAGCAGCTTGAGTGAGCATTCAGGCAAAGCAGTCAAGTCCACACGCACCACTCACCACAGCTAGCTCAGCAAAGAGAGGCAGAAGGGCCTTTTGTATGCTAAATTCCAGCCAAGGTGTATTCCAGCACAACAAAGGGGAAATCAGGGACAGAAAACCAAGCCACGTGGTGTGCACAAGGTTAATTAGGGATCAGTGGTCTGAGGGCTCAGGGGTGGTACAGAGGGCAGGACTAAGAGTATTGCCCTACAGGGAAAATGGTGCTGGCCACCAGGGATACCACAACCAAGGAGGAGACAGGGAAAGGAGAAACCACAAGCATTGGGAACACATGGGGAATGAAAACTGGGGTGGATCAGTGCTGGGAGGCTCCATAGGGAAGTCTTCTCTTTCAGCCTAGGTGGAGGCTCTATGGTACATTCTTCCAAGGCAAGGCCCTGGGGATTTTCCTGAGGGGTTCAAAGGAATCCACACTGATACATAGTTGCTCAAACCTGATTACAAAAACTGTGTTTGCATCTTAAATAAATAATGGTACACTTTTAAAAAGAAGAATGTTTTGAAACTAAAAAGTATAGCACATATTTCTGTGTTTGTGTATTAAGGCCAGGACTCTTAACATATTTTATGTGTTATTTACAAGTGCATTTAAAAACCCCTATTTCTATCCATCAAGCTAAAGGGGAAAAATACCATTGCCAAGCTAAAATCTTACATTTAGAAAAGCAAAATAAGAGCAAGACTAAATATACGAGGATGCAGATCTTCAAGACAGAGCTTTAGAATAAAGATACAAACTTCATCCAAAATAAAACTCAGAATTTTTAATTTCCATTCCAATAAATGTAGTTATTACTCTTATTGGCGGGAAAACAACACTGAGCATTTCTCAGTTTATTGGGAGTTATTAATGTTTAAGTCTTTTTGATCACAGATCACTTCTGCAAGAGCCATATTTTAAGTTCTGGTTGTTGAAATCTAATCTTTACTCCTTTTCTCTTCCACTCCTCCTTTAAAAACAAAACAAAACACTTGGTTGTCCATGCACCTTGAAATTCAGTGCATAGAAACACAGTCTTAACATCCACAGCTGTTTTTTGTGGTTCACCACAAGTGTACTTTAAGAATTAACTGGCTATTTCTGACAGGAGGAATCTCAACTATTTCTCCAATGCCTATGCTGCCGCTGTCAGTGCTGTGGACCCGGATGCTGGAAACGGAGAGCTCTGCATTAAGGTTCCCTCGGAGCTGTGGAAACATGTTGATGGTAAAGAGACCATACTGAAAAATTAATTTAAGATGTCAGAGTTGTCAGCTACAAGTTTGCTTAGGAAGATAGTAGCTTTGAAGAAATAGATGTAGTATAACATTATTTTATGAATTTGTGACTACTGTTTCCTTTTTCCTCTCCACTTGAATTCTGAAAAATAATTTCACTTTTTAGTAATAGGGAGGAGTGTTGCAGGGCTTCTTGATACTATATACAAACGTACTCTTCGGTGGTCATGACCCCAGGAGAATACTTGGGGAAGTGGGAATAATGAAGCTTGCTGGGGAGTTAAATTGTAATTTTGAAGCTGCTTACAATATATATGGTCCAACA
This sequence comes from Ammospiza nelsoni, assembly GCF_027579445.1. Taxonomy (NCBI): domain Eukaryota; kingdom Metazoa; phylum Chordata; class Aves; order Passeriformes; family Passerellidae; genus Ammospiza; species Ammospiza nelsoni. The sequence continues at coordinate 136,805,371 of NC_080633.1, forward strand.
AAAAAATCATTTACAAGTATATAGTATATACATCTTTTTACAAAGCTCTACTAATTTTATGCCACCTCACTTCGAGGAATGGTCACTTTAAAATTGATTTGGTGTGAAAGTAGACTCCTGTATAAACTGGCATAGTAGATCCTGGAATAAGGAACCGTTTTATTAAGTTACTCTCTGGTGTGTGTATTTTCTTACCAGGATCTACTAGTTTCTTGTATTATTTCTTGCATGGTTTTATTGGTTTTTCCCATGGATTTATGAGATCTCTGAGAGAATAACACGAGGCTGACTCATGCAGTATTGTCAGATGCACCTTAATGGGAAAGACATTTTTGTTTATTTTAATTTTTGTGTAAGTTCCTGTTGCCTTACACAAGAGGAGCAAGACTAGAGGGGAAAATATTCAAACATGTATGATTTCACTTTTCAATGTTTGAATGCCAAAATATGGTGACACTTGTTGGATAAATTTCAGCCTATTCTTGGATTGCCAATCTATTAATAGGTGAGATTTCTGTGAACCTAAACCAAAGTGAAGACACTTAAGTTACAGGAGAAGTATTAACTATAATAAGAGATTTTAAGCAACTGAAAATGATAATAATATGTCTTTTAAGAATGTGCCTACTTCATAGAGTTTTTGGAGAAAATTTTTTCAGCAAGATGCCAAGATCATGGTTAGGATACAGACTGTGTAAATATGCTTTAGTGTTGGGGAATTAGAAGATGAAATGTGACACCAATTGCAGTTTTTATTAATTAGTAAAGATTTTTGTAAATGCATCTCCTATAAGTTGTGCTTAGGGAGGTCTCAGTTTTGTAAGGTTTGAGCTGTACTTTGTAAGTGGACTGGGAAGTCCATGAGAATGAAGTTATCATAGTCTTTAAAGACCTGGAGTCCAAAACTGAGTTACTATTCTACAATAACTTTCATGTAAGTTGTATATACTTACTCAGTTTTGGTCTTTGTGCTGCAGAGTTAAAAGTCCTGAAGGTGCATATAAACTTTTCTCTGGACCAGCCAAAAGGAGGCCTTCATTTTGTGGTACCAGACATGGAGGGCAACATGGCAGAAAGAGGGGCTCATGTCTTTTCATGTGGTTACCAAAATTCTACAAGGTAAGAAAACTGTCTTTGAATGTTAGATTTGTATTTCCTATTTACTCTCAAAGTGTAGGAAATACAAATAATTTCTTTTAATTATTTCAAGTTTAAAAAGTTATAAAATTTAATTTGTGCTTCAAAGGAGCTTACCGATGTGAAGTAGCATCTAATGACTAGTAATTAGAATGTCTCGTCTTTATAGCTCAGCAAGAGGTAAAGACAAAAAAGCTTGTAAAGCTTTATAAAGTTAATGTATTGTAGAAGTCAGTATGTCAACATTCATATATTCTTAAAGTATTTAGGGATATAATTTGGAACTTGAAAGAAAAATCACCTGTGAAAAAGAGTATGATTATTAAGTATAATTGATAACCATTTCCCCCCTAATCTTCACTTTTCTAGATTTTGGTTTCCTTGTGTGGATTCATATTCTGAGTTGTGTACCTGGAAACTTGAGTATACTGTAGATGCTGCAATGGTGGCTGTTTCAAATGGAGATTTGGTAGAAACTGTTTACACCCATGATATGAGAAAGAAGACTTTTCATTACATGTTGACTATTCCAACTGCAGCTTCTAACATCTCCCTGGCAATTGGACCTTTTGAAATCCTTGTTGATCCATACATGCATGAGGTAATCTTCATCAAAGAAGCCTCCTTTTTTTTTTTCTAAAGAATGACTGGTGTTTCATGTTGCAGTCAGTATATATTAGTCCAAGAACAGGTATTTCTAGATCAACCTTCATTAGTACAGCTGTATGATAAAGCTTGTCTTGTAATGCCTGCATTTAAATTTATCTCCAAAAAAAATGCCTTTAAATAAGCAGCAATTCCATTTATGTCTTAATTTATGGGGCAAATGTAGTTGAAATTGGGTTTCTTCCCTGAGATATATAATATACTTGATATTTATGTGTTTAAATATGTTTGTAGGTCTTGTAACTAATTTTCCTTTGTTTGTAGGTGACTCACTTTTGCTTACCACAACTTCTCCCACTGCTCAAACATACCACATCATACCTTCATGAGGTGTTTGAATTTTATGAGGAGATTCTTACCTGCCGCTATCCTTACTCCTGTTTCAAGACTGTTTTTATAGATGAAGCTTATGTTGAAGTAGCTGCTTATGCATCCATGAGTATTTTCAGGTTAGTATTTGAGAAAATGGCACCTTTTAAATCCACGGGCCTAGAAGCTCTAGATCCAATACTGTTGAGAAATGTGTGAAACTCTAGTTATTTTTGTAGCCTGACTGTTGGGCTTCCCAGTTTGAAAAGGCTTGTTTTTATTGACATTATGGGCTTTTAACGCCATTTCCATTTTTATCTGTTATAAAGATGTTGCATTTACTTAAAGAAAAAACTGGTGGTGATTTTCCTTCTGAATTAGAAATGCCATGCATGAAGTAGTTAATCTCAAATTAAGTGCAGAAATATGATTGTGTTTTATTTTGCTCCCGCTGGAATAAGGTATCAGGAATCCAAGAGAGTGTCACCAATTAAACTACTTAGACTCCATACAGACAGTTGTGTATAGATGATAATAGCAGGAGATCTGCCTGAATTAAGATTATTAAAAATTAAAAAATCTGTTACTATCTCACTGAAAAAACACTGAGGAAATTATTTTACTTGCTTTGGTTTTTAAGGCAAGGTCTCTTTTTGTTTCTTTGGAGCCAATGCTCATGTTGTGTTATTTTGTTTTTGTGGGGATCCAGCACAAATCTCTTGCACAGTGCAATGATTATAGATGAAACTCCACTGACAAGGAGATGCTTGGCACAGGCCCTGGCCCAGCAATTCTTTGGATGTTTCATATCCAGAATGTCCTGGTAAGTATTTTACCACAGTATTCTGCAAAAAATGGGGAAGATCTAGGAAGTTCAAAGTTTAATTCGCAAATTGCATTTTATCAAAAAAATAAGTCAAACAGTAATTGTAGAAGAAAGCAAAAATGGGAAAAATGTAAGAATAATAAGCTCAATAAATGAGAATCCATTAGTATTTTTTTGTTGTTTTGAAAGGAGAATAAAAGCTCCTTTTGAGAGATAAAAGCTCCAAAGATTGTATAGATTGAATATATCTTCCTGAATGTTGTAGTGTGCTTTGGTGTCTGAAAATTTTAGAAAGCTGATTCTTTTGCATTATCAATTTCTGTTAGATATTTTGGATGATGAAGTACAGCCTGCATGCAAAGTACTTATGGAGCACAGAACTAATAAGTTAAGTTTTTCAGGGAGGAGAATGCAGAAATTAGTGTCAAATAGGAAAATACCTGCTAAGGTGGCTATAACTCCATGTCTCAGAAAACCTCTCCAAATTGCTCTTGCAGTTCTGATCAGTATTTATCTTAAATCCTTTTGCATGCAGTTTACTTACTAGGGAAAAGTAGCCCATTACTTTTTTTAATGGCAAAAGTCTATGTCCCAGAGCATATTTGTCTTAAAAACAAGGGAAATCAACATGTTCTTAAATTGATGTTTGTACTGTTGTAATTTCTGTGGCTCTTTTCTTTATTTCTAACCTACTTCTGTGATGAAGGCAATTTTTTGCATCCTTCATTACTCCATTTTCATATGTTCTTGTTCTGTTTACTTCATCATATCCTGTGTACAGTGTCATTTTTCTGTTTAAGGTTCTAGTCATGATCATGATCTAGTTTTAGTTTTTGTCTATTTTTTCTCTCTTAGTACATAACTTACAGAAGGTGTGTTTAAAAGGGGGTTCACCAAATTGTGAGATAGGTATTTTGTCTACTTGCTGTCCAGGCCTTCTGCACTTCACAGAGTTGTGTATCAGGAAGTAAAGATCATATTGATTAGCAGTTGCCTTAACTTTAGTGTCCATTTCCACCTGTTTATTATTATTGTTTCAGCTAAAATAGGTTTTATATTTTAATCTGGATTTCTGTGGTAAAAGTTTAGTTTTCACTGACTTTTCAGTTTCATTGGTTCTGTCCAGGTGCCATGTTCCATAAATGGGTTAGCAGCTCATCAGACTTCTGTTGACTTAGAGAAGTTATACAACCTCTTGAAATTTTTGGCTATTTTTGAGCTGGTCAGAAATACCATCCCTTACAAAATATCCTCTGAAGTGATATAATTCATGTTTCTTTCTTATACTAGGTCAGATGAATGGGTGCTAAAGGGAATCTCTGGTTATATTTATGGCCTTTGGATGAAAAAAACCTTTGGTGTTAATGAGTATCGCCACTGGATTAAACAGGTAACATCATAGCATTTTCTATACCTTTCAGACATTTTGCATCAAAGAAAATACAGTATAAAACCTGAGTATAATATAGCTTTGCATTGCAATCTAAAGACCTTTATAGTAGTGACAAACCTCAGAGCTAAAATATTTTTACCACTTGCTGCAAGGAAGAACACCAAGCATACAAACCAACATAGATTTTTGTGACTGACATATGAATAATGAATAATAATTGTTGTTGTCTCTCCATGCAATCAGTTTTCCTCTTTTTGTTTGGACTCCTGAACAAAAAAAAAGAGTCAAAAAAAGATACTACTTTTGTAATATTTAGAATAGAATATAGGATTCATAAGAGTTTGTATTTGGTGAATGTCTTATACTGTGATGGCTATCCATATAGCTCAGAAAGGCTCAAGTATTAGCTAGGATCAGTGGTGTTTCAGGTATCTTTTAGTATCATTAAAGTACTAAATGAAGTAATGAAACAGTACAAAACTGCCTGTTTGAACTGATTTCTTTTCTTGGAAAAAAAATTTCTATCTAGAACTTACATTTCCAAATGTAATCTTTGAGACAGGTACTTTCTAGTGATAGCAGCAATGACTCCTCATTCTTTGCAAGTAACATTTACTCACAAAAAGATAGGTATCTTCTTTCTCTCATCACCTTCTCTTACTCTCCCTATTCCAGAAAGTAAATCCTAACTGTACTTGCTTCATTTACATCCCTTACTCACCTGGGGACCCAGTACCATGTCCTTCTCTGCCTAATGCTTATTCAGTTCACCAGTCTGGTGTTTTCTGTGCTAGAGGTGTGGGTGCTGCAGCGAGCAGTAGAACTGGGTGGAGGTCTTTTGGAAGAGTTCACTGCTGTCTGCAGCAGAAGTTGCTCATGTTGTTCCACATCTGTCCACACTAAACCAGAGGTGTCCACGTAGAATTTGAGGTGCTACTGTCACAGGCTCCAGTTCTGCCTTTTTCCTAGTGTATTACCAATATATGAAAGTGTGCAAGTTGATATGTATCAATAAATCTCAACACATATAAACATTTGGAAGATCTTTACAGTACACTGTAGACAGGCATCAGTTTCCATTTCCTGTCCTTAAGCTGACACAACTTGATTCATGTTGACTTTTGGGTGACAAAAGTCACCCTTACAAACATCCTGCCTTAAGGTGTGCTTGCTAACCTGGCATCACACAAGTTCAGACCCGGCACAGAGCTTGGGCCAGACATATATATATGTTTATTTATATCTATATTTAATATATTGTATTTATTTGTGTGTGTGTAGCTGTTGTTGTTTTCCACTGCATGAAATACTGATCGCATTTATTTATTTTGGTCAAAGACAACTTATTTATTGAATAATAATACTCTGGTTATAAGGTAGTTCAGCACTGTTGGGCATTAGCCCCCTGTTAAGCCCCTGAACAAGTATGAAATACTAATTTCTACTGTTTTATTATTGTTTGTCATTTGAGGAACATCCCTGATTTTAAAATACTTATCCAAACTTATTAGGAGGTATGACTTGAACAATATTAAAACTTTCCTGTCTTCTTTAAATAATTTTTCTGCTCTTCAAAATTATGCTTATGTATTTTGTTCTTAGGAGTTAGATCAAATCGTGGCATACGAACTGAAGACTGGAGGAGTTTTACTGCATCCAATATTCGGAGGAGGAAAAGAGAAAGACAAGTATGTTTATTTAAGCTGCAAGTCATTGCAGGGTATGTTTTTATGGGGCCATTAATATATGCCTTGGGTGTGTTGTGTAGCACAAGGCCAAAGGCTGAAGATGTCAAGCTGCCCGAGGCATGTATTACCAGTCCCATAAAGTACATCTTGAGTATATTCTAACTGTTGGGGTTTTTTTTCCTTTCAATTTGAATCTCAAAGGAAATGAAGCATAATGAATGTTTTTAATGCTGTTACGAAACTGCTTTTTAGTAAGAGGATAAGAGAGAACATGGAGCCAGAATTTTGATGTGAGCTGCTTCTGGAGTGATTAGTGATTTTCAGGCTTTTTCATGGTATCATCAGCTTTCTATTTCTTTGCTCTTTTTTCTTTCTACTCTCAGATACCACCTTGTAGTCTTAGACTGAGATTTCGTAGTATATTGGGGGTAGAAAATTATTAGATCAGTCATCTGTGAAGTACTGTTAGTTACCAGTGGGAACTGGCTGGGTTTCTATTTTCCCAATAATTGTAGCTTCGGTGTGTCCAGCTTAGAATTTCTGATTCCCCTTCCCTCTCTTGTAGTACTCCAGTACTACCTACTGAGAAGTGCTAAACACTGGAGGTGGAAAATACTGCTACATGTCAGATCATTAAGTTGATATGGGTTTCAGTGACAAACTTGCTGGGTTCTTCTTTTCTTGCAAATGTTGATCTCCATTTAACACAGCCTCACAAGAGTTGCTTCTGGAAACACACAAGCAGCCTGTGCACAACTGCAAGGTTGAGCCTGTGCAGGTAAACTACTATGTCAACTTCTGTTCTTTACTGCACAGAAGCCCTTGTCTTTGGAAAATACAACCAAAATTGTCTATAACAGTGGTTCTTTCACACTTGATAGTGTGCAAATCCGTATTTTGTTAATTTAAAGTTAAAACTCTGGGTTTAGAACTGAATGAATTTTGAAAATCACTACATTCATAGTAATAAGATCAGTTGACACTAGAGATAAGGGGCACATTTTTAGATAAGGAAATTCACTAAAATCAAAATCTCTTTCTAACTCTTAATTTTACTAGTTGCACTATATTTATTCTAGAATTGGACACAAATAATTGACAAAATCTGTCGAAGTGCTCTTAAAGTTGTGTTTCCTTGCTGTGATATATTGTTGGAAACTGTTTCTAGTTATTTTACTACTTCATTGTGTTGCAGCTTGTTAATAATAACCACAGCATCACTTAAGTATGAATTACAACTTGCTGTTCTTTGTAGATTGCTATGTAAATTATGGATGTGTTCCTGATTCTGAGAGATAATTTGTATTGAAGGAAAGTATTTTCATAATGGGGCCTAGAACATTTTTCTCCAGTACATTCTATGCATTTCATTTCTTTGTTCTACTTGTTATGATACAGCTGGCAAAGGTATTTGCAGCACAGCAGTTCCAATTAATAATAATATGAAGGAAATTTGTGTTAAGTAATAATCTCATTTTTCAGCTAAATTAGAAGTAAAATATAATAAATCATCAGGGGAAATAAAAACCGAAAACCCAACTTCCTTCAGACACACAAATTAATTTGTGTGCAAAACAAAGGTCTCAGATTCTTCCTGTTTATGTCTGGTGTAGTACCGACACTGCACTCCAGAGTACTTATTCTAAAAGTCAAAGTCCCAGAGCCTGGGAAAATGCAGGAAAGAAAACTGCAGATTAACTGCTGTGTGGATGAAAGCTTCAGAGGGAAGCTTTGTGTGTAACCTTTTCATTTCATGTCCTCCTCTCTCAGACTGTGGTTCTTTTCAGCCTTTGATTGTGCTGGTACCACCCTACTGTAAAAATTAAAAACTTTGTTTCATATGGAAGAAGCTTACTAACAGGCTTTATATGGAATGGCTGGACTCTTTTCAGGAGCATGAGCATTATAAAATTCTGTGGAAAAGGTTCTTCATTGTCTCCTTTGACAAAGGCTCTAGGTCCATATTGGTAATTTTAACACTGTTTTGGTGCCAGTTCAATAAAATAATGATTGAAGAAAAATATAATCTGAAGAAACGTATTAATATTGAGTGAACTACAAGATGTAACTGTCAAATGCAAACTTGTGTCAGTTTGTTTTGCAGTTAAATAATGTAACCAGTACCAAAATCAATCAACACTTAGTAAATTTAAAAAGAGATCTTGGAATTGTGCGTACTGGCTCAGTTGTAATTTGCAAGAAAAGAATTTTACAAAAGTCAATCAACTGTATAATTTGAAGCTGGATAAATAGTTTTTATTCTGAGACCAAATTATTATATAATGTCTGAGCCACAACCTCAGTTTCCTCCTTGAATTTCAATTCTTTCATGGTTATTAATCCTTCCCTACCTCAGAATAGAGAAGTATCCAGAATAACAGGAGAGTTGTGATAAGGAGAGCTTCAGCAATGCTTATCAACTACAAAGAAAGAGTTAACCTACATCTTTTCACAAAATTACTGTACCTTAGAAGGGTAATACTTGCTTAAATTTAGAAACAGTTCTCTTTTTGTATCTTCTTAAGATGTTTAAGCAGATACTCATGAGCAAAGTCAAGAGATTCTCCCAGTACATAGAAGAATGGAAAAGTTATGAAGTTATTGCAGCTACCTTGGTTCTTGCCATCTGAAATATTAAGGGCTGCAGTCAAGGAGCTAAGTGCTGGTACTGTCTTTCTAGAACACTTGCTAGTGAACCTCAGCAAACCTGGTTTCTTCAGATGTGTGTTACTCATTCATGGAAAACTCAGATGTCCTGTGAAAAATACTAAAAGAACAAACATAGCAAAGCAACATACAGTTGCCATAGGCTTGGTTCGTCAAGAAAATTAAGTCAGACTATTAATAATTTCTTCTTCTCAAATAAGAGTCTCTTTAAAAGGAGGCAAAAAAGTCTTCTTCTTCTCAAGGATTAAATATTACCTGCCTAGTGTTCTTTGCCATGTTACCTGATTTAGAAGATACCAAGTTTGCCAAAATATTGAAAGATAAAGTTGCTAACTAAAATAAAAGGAAAGAAATTCCTTACATCCATTACATGAAAGTATTCTGTGAATTGTAAAACTCCTACTTTTCTTGAATTGCAATAATAGTTTATTTAAATACAAAATATTTACTATATACAGTCACTATTAAATGGAAGTGGTGCAGGAAGATTGCTGATTCATGAGTAATTTCCAGACTCAGTCACAGGTTCCTTGCTCAGTGTGCTGGTGCTCCCATTGTCTCTACAGCCCTAGACATTATTATGCCAGCTATCTTGTGCCATTAATCTCTGTACAGTACTTGCTGTATGCCAGGTACATACACCCCTGTCACCTCTCTGGATAAGTGTGTGGTCATATTCAGAGTGCCATGATTTGTAACTGAGGCAGTACAAGAAATTCTAAGTAATTGGTGCAGCTCAAAGCTTGGTTGCTCAGGTACATTTTAAATTTCATTCAATAAAATGCAAAATAAAAGTTTTTTTGATTTTTTTTTTTCAGCCCTGCTTCACATTTACATTTTTCTATCAAACACCCCCATACACTGTCCTGGGAGTATTACACGATGTTCCAGTGTAAAGCACATCTTGTTATGAGACTGATTGAGAACAGAATTAGCATGGAGTTCATGTTACAGGTAGGTATTTAGATGATTATGTGGAATATAAAAACTCCTTGTCTTCAATTGCATTTCTGTTCATTAAACAGAGTTCAGAGAAGTAGAGAACAGGTCATCATAGGATTCCATCTGTGGTTTCAGTTTTAGCAGGACTGCACAAACATTTGGTCATTTGGGTTAGGATTCTTATGCATAACTTACAGTACTTTTTATATGGTGCATATTCTCTTTAATCTTAAGGTGTTTCGTTGGTTTGGGTTATTTTGATTTGTTTTTAACACTGAGAGCCAGTTTTCCTGTCCCTGACTGGTGTTGCTGTGAGCTAACCTAATGAAGTTATAAATAATGAGAATCCAGCTCCAGATCTCTCATTAAATGAAGTTTTCAGTGCTAGATGAAACTTAGATGCTTGTATTAGAGAAGCATTTGAATAGAAGATTGTAATTTTATTCTGAAATACTGAACTTCTGCAGAACTGTAGTTTCTCTTCTTCACTAATTATCTTTTGTGACATACTTTAAAAAGAATAGGGTGCTACAAATAAACAGTTAAAAATTAGTGATATTTTCTCATCTGCTTCAGGTTTTTAGGGGGTTGGGAGTTTTTGCCTTGGTTTGAGGTTATTTTTAAGGAAAACATACATTTTATTGTGCTAGAGCTATTTTAGGTGGTGGTCAGGTTGAAAATACTGCAGAGAATCTGATGAATGTTTAATTTCTGAAAAAGAAGATATAGTCAGTGATTTCTTTTACTGTAGATAATTGTTGAAAGTTGATGATCTTTTAATGGATTTTGTATATGTATGTGTAACTTGGAGGAAGATACATTTGGACTGAAAATTTCTGATACGGTCAAGCAAATAATTTCCTGTAAAGTCTTTATTTTGCAAAACTTTTTTTAAAGCCAGTTATCAGAAAGTGAGTTTATTGACCTTTAGTTGCAATTAAACAGAAATTAAACAGAAAAGCTTATTTTAAATATAAGTGTTTAGGGAAAGTAATAACTTTTTATCATTTTAGGTTTTCAACAAGTTGTTGAGTCTGGCCAGTACTGCTTCATCTCAGAAGTTCCAGTCACACATGTGGAGTCAGATGTTGGTTTCCACATCTGGGTTTTTGAAATCTATCTCAAATGTCTCAGGCAAAGACATCCAACCTTTAATAAAGCAATGGGTGTATCCTTTTTATTCTTGGTCTGGATTGTTAATATGGAAAATGAATTTGTTTTTTTAATTGGCACAATCAAAAGAATGTGAAGAAGGGCACGAAATATTTTTGCATAAAACAGTTAAGTACATTATTCTGTGAATTAGATACATGTGTGAGCCACAAGTTCGCAATCTTTTCATAGTCCTTTGAACTGCACTGGCTTTTCTACATGTTCTTTACTAGAAGGGATTTCATTATTTTAAGTTTTCATTTGAAAGAAACACAGGAACTCTGCTGGAATTTAAGGCCAAATTATACTAAAAGGATTCCAGAGGACACTGCCCATAGAAATATGCTGAACTGGGACATGGAAAATCCTATAGTCTGGTGCATTTTAATATGTGATTTCCAGTAAATCACCATGAAATTAGTAACCTAAAGCACAGACTATTAGTTTATATACTTTAATAGCTTGGTAGCTTGTGTTAATAGTACAGTTTCAGGTAAAATAAACCTCTGTGTGTTGATTCTTCAAATTTAAGTGATATTAGTCAAGAAACAGGGTTTCTTATTTTGAATTGATATGAGGGGCAATTTGAAGTGACTCCGTTTAGCAGGTTTCATTGTTAGTTTTATTTAATGTGACTCCAGGCTAGAGTTGTATGTGACTGCAGCAAAAACTTACCTTACTGTTGTAACAGACAACAAAAGAAGGTATTTAATTTGAGCTGACTCAACAACATTCATGCATCTCAATATCTTAACTAAAAAACACTATATAATTAGTATTTATAGAGTAATTTTTGAGATTAGTATTTTATTTGCATCAGAAGTGTTCATAAAATATAAATACACATTATTCTGATTTACATACCTTGCTGTGCCAAGCACTTAAGAAAAATAGGAGTTCTGTGTTCTCACTGCAGTGACAGCTAAATGTCAGCATTACTATCTGAGCTGGGTGAATCTTAACTGCATCTGTTCTGTAAGGAAGAAAGAATTGTACCTCACACATTTGGGGATTATTTTCACCTTTTCCATACTTCGGCCCCAAGGTTGATCCTGGTAACTATAACTTGTATTTAATTCTGTGATTGCAACTTCCCTAGCATGTTTCAAACACTGCTATTCCTGTGACAGTGGATTTCCTACCCTGTAAGATCCTATGATCTTACAGAAGGTCTTCATGTTGTTTGGGAGATCTTACTGCTGTTAAGTAGTGCTGGCTGTATTATGCCATTAGCAAGGGTTGTGTTGATGCTGAGTGTAAACCTCATGCTGAAAAAACACTAAAAATGTCTTAAACTGTACCTGATGACAAAGTCCCAGAGCTTCATGAAGGCAGCATCCATGAACAGAACCAGTCTGAGATATTTAGTCAAATGGCCAAATTTTGAGAGGAAAGTTAATAACCTCTGTATGAGAAGAAGTGTCTTTGAATATTGAAGCTCTTCCCTTAAATGTTGGGACATGAAAGAACAGATTTTCCTCCCTTGCTTTTGTCTCATATTGTCAGAGACTTGTGAGCGTGTGCATTAGAATAAAATGCTTCAGTTTAGGGTTTTAGTTTACTATAAGTCAAGTGTAGTAATGGCTGTGATACAGAAATGAAGAATGAAAATATTCACGGGAAAAATTGTCTTGAAGAACTCATGGCCGGGGCAAAAATTCAGAGTGAGATTGTTACTTTTTATCATTCATATGGTATACTTTGATGTATACCTGAACACACACACACAAACACACACACACACACACACACACACACACACACACACACACACACATATGAATGCTCACATGACCTAGTTTGGAAAATTATAATAAAATAATGGAGTTAAATGTAGTGTGGGTGGAAGACAGAAATTAATGTCTACATTTTCCCCTTAGTTTTATTTAACTAAAATACATAGTAAAACCATATTGAAATTACTGAAGTCTTACACAATTACTTTTTCTGAGAGCATGCCAAGGACATTGGATGTGGTGGAGTCCAGAATAGGTTTTCATAATTAATTTCCTCATACTAGGTAGTTTTCATTTCATTTCAGTTTTTCTCCATAAGAAACATAAAAGGGAAAAAAATTTAAGGAATGTAAAACCCCAGAATTTCGTGAATGAACATGAATGATTTTATTTCCAAATTTTCTTGGAATGGGAAATTCTAGGAATAAAGAAGCATAAAGCAAGTTTTAAGAATTGAGAATTATGGATTTTTATAACTATTGCATTGTGCACTAGAATTCCTATACTGCTTATTAGGGATCAGAGTGGAGTGGTAAAATTTTATGGTAGCTTTGCATTTAATAGAAAACGGAATGTATTGGAATTGGAAATAAAACAAGATTACACATCTCCTGGGACTCAGAAATATGTGGTAAGGTGCATTTTCCATATTTAACCTACAAGTACAAGTATGGTGTATACATTAATAAACATAAGTTTAATGTTAATAACAAAATCTTGTGAACTTGAAGGGTCCTCTTAAAGTGACAGTGCAAGAACTTGATGGCTCATTCAACCATACATTGCAGATTGAAGAAAACAGTCTTAAACATGATATACCTTGCCATTCTAAAAGCAGAAGGTAAGAGCTGAAATACTAACTGCAGATATTTTTACTATGGATTTATGAAAACATTTAGGGCATTTGATTATAAATATATGCTTCTTCTTAATCTTACTGAATAAGATTTACCTGTGATGTAAGTGGAGAATTTCATACTCTTTAAGGACAGCAAGAAACCTTACACAGTTCTTAATTATAAGTAATTTTGTAGAAGTTTTATGAAGACCTCATTTATGAGAATAAATTGAATGAAGACTCTAATTAATCAAATTATTCAAAATGTCTTTGAATGAGAATCACAAATTAGAGGGAAGACACACGTAGGCCAGAGGAGTGCCTCAAGTGAAGAGAGTGCTGGGACTGTTGGGTAAACCTAAGGAACAAGGAAAGTGACAAACTTCCCTCATAGAGTCTTTCTGTCTTCTAATGGGTTTTGATAGTTACTTTGAATTCTACTTCTCAAGCTTCTGTGTTTATCTGTAATTGTAAAAATAGTGGGAGTAAAAATTATGGAAATGGATACATAGCTCAAATTTGTGAATATTATGCTTTTGTGTGGTGAAAGGCACGGAGTACTTTTGCATTCTTAAACTTAATTTTTAAACATATATTTGCCAGTCTGGTAAGTAATACTTTTTTTTCCACTCTTTTTTAATAGAAATAAGAAGAAAAAGATTCCATTGATGAATGGAGAAGAGGTGGACATGGACCTTTCTGCTATGGAGTAAGTTGGCTTGTTGGAGTTTCTCAGTGTGAGTCTGAGCCATCTTCCCCTTGTCTAAAGCATGCTATTTCGAGGGATTGGATAATAAAGTTGTACTTTATTATATGACTGACAACTTTCAAGACTATCTCACATTTCTCTGTCTTTACTGAAACTTTTCTGCTGTAGCTAGGAAATGCTGGCAAAGTGTAAAAAGTATGGGTTAACCAATATAATCAGATTTTATAAAAAATCTGGACATTGTATGGTGATAATAAATTTCTTCACTCTAACACATTTCCAGTGATAACCTTTCAGCTGACTTCATAGGTAAAATGTAAACAAGAATTTGTTTGAAGCAAAGTGAGAGCAATTTTTATTGGATCTTGATGAAGACCATTTCACTGCCACTAATACAGACAGGTTCCTGAAATCTGTAATTACAAAAGAATTCCTCTGGATTAAAATAATGATGAAGTGCTTTTTACTGAAATCCACACTGACATTCATTTCAGTTGGAGCTGTTAAGCTCTTTGGAAGCAAATTGTTGCTCAATGTAAATACCTGCCTTACCCTCCTTGACTTGGAGCCAGCTGTACCCTCAGAGACAGTGGAGGTGTTGGCACCTGGTGTTCTGGCTGAGGGAAGTAAATATTCTGCTCTTGAAAGCCAGTGGTGTCTCTTTGAAGAAGGATAGATTGCTTGTCACCTTAAAAGTGTTGCAGATTCTCATAAATTTAACCTCATCTAATACATTATGAGAAAAAAATTTGTAATATGTATTTACATTGAGCAAGTCATTGCTATGATTTCCATATGACAGCTGACATATGAATAGTTTATTGTATTGAAGGATAATTACCCTTAATATTTGTGACTATTTCTGCTCATTTGTGTTCAGGTCCCTGCTGCATTACACTGAGCTGATACTTCAGTGATCTTAGAATGACCTTTGAACTGGGATAGGATTTTATGCAAGACACTTGCATTTGATCTGATAACCTGATCTGTGGTGTGGTCATTCTGCTGTCCAGTTTGGGCTTCTGTGCTCCAAGCATGCGTGATAATACACATTCCATTTTCTAAATCTTGTGTATACACTCTTGTACTGTTGTTTCTTCTCTTGCTACTCACTTGGTGGCAATTCTGGATTTTCTACAAACATATACAGAAATACACATCATATTTATAATGATGCTCTTTTCATCAGTCCATACTGTCTGCTAATGCCTTAATGCCTTATTGTATTTTGATTTTGTGATTTTGTATGGAAAAATGAGTAAGAGAATGTATTGCATAATTTGTGCTGTGTGAATAATAAAATGTAAAATGTGTGTTTGGATGGAATACAACTGAGTCATTTTATCTGTGGGATAACTTTATCCTGATTTTTATAATTTTCATGGTTACCCTTGTCTGCTTTCAACATCATAGCATGTGAGTGGTTGTAAAGGAGTTTCACATCTATTGATTAAAAAAAGTGTATTTACCACTAGATTTTTTTTCTTGGATTTTGGTTTTTTTTGGGTTTTTTTTGTAGTCTTATCCTTTGGAAGGTGATAAAGTGCTTATCAGTTAGGAAAATTGTAGCATCCAAGCACATAGAATTAGATATACTGGGATCATACAGTAGTTTACCATAAACAAAGATCTGTAGGTTAAAAATACTAAACCACTGTATTCACTTTGATATATTGGAGGTGTGGACAGATTGCCCTGGGAGGCTGTCGAATTGCCATCCTAGAAGCAAGAGATTGGAGCAGAAGACTTTCAAAAGTTCTCTCTAACCTGTATTTTGTTATGGTTCTTTGAATTTAAATACTTTCCAAATAACTCATAACAAGTTAGAATATCTTTAGAATTTCTATAGTCTTGAAATTTTGTAAGCTATTAATGTTTTTTATGTCTGTCTTAGTGCTGACTCCCCCTTGCTCTGGATAAGAATAGATCCTGATATGTCAGTACTGAGGAAGGTGGAGTTTGAGCAGTCTGATTTCATGTGGCAGTATCAGCTGAGATATGAGAGAGATGTGGTGGCACAAGAAGAAGCCATTCTGGCACTGGAGAAGTTCCCTACTCCAGCATCCCGGCTTGCCCTGACTGACATCCTGGAACAGGAGCAGTGCTTCTACCGGGTGAGAATGCTGGCCTGCTTCTGCCTTGCAAAGGTGAGCTTGTGTGCAGTGAGGGAAGAAATCCACTAGACTTTGTAAATGGCTCAAAATGGGTCAAAACTCATCACAGTTCCTAAACTGGCTTGAGATTTAGCTTCTTAAATGTATTCGCCAAGTATTTTTAACATGAGTGATTTGAAAGGAAAATTGTATTATTTTAGTCTGTAAATGGAGGCTGTAGAAGGCTTTCATAATTGTCAAAATTGAGATGTCAGACATGAAAACCACAAGGGATTTTTCCAGATTTCATTAAGTAGCTGAAATAAAAGACTTTTGTTTCATTTTTTTCAGAACCAAAGTATATTTTTTATTATTTTAGTGGGAAGTTCCTTGGCCAGTCTGTTGAGAACTCTGAAGTGCTGAAATTCATCTTTTCTTAATTGAACTTCAGGTTGCTGCTCTGTATCGTTTCAGATTGAATAGAGTCACAAAAGAAACATCAAGTTGTGATACAATTAAATATTAAAAAGCCAAATAATTGTCTTGTAAAGGGAAGATCTTTTTTTTCCTTACACATAAATTTAGCATTAAGAATGAAAGTTAGTAAACTCCTAATTTTACAAGTGGGTGGAAACACAGAAAAACAAGAATTTCTAAAATGGCATATTGGTGACTTTTATACACATGAAGACATATTGATAGACAATTTGTTCAGATTATTGACATATAGCTTACTTTCTGCTGTGTACCTGTTGGGAATAATTTCATTCCTGTACAGAAATAAAACCTTCAGCCATATTTTGAGAATGAAAATCCCAGTGTTTTTGACAAACTATTTTAATATGAGACACTGATATGGAACTGCCAGTTTATGTTCTAGTATTGGTGCTGCCAGTATTTGACTTAAAATATGCACTTTTTAAAACAAATTCACTTCTAATATTTGTTTGTATATATTCCAGAGGTAAATACTAAAAGTGCAGTGGTTGCAACTTTAAATGCTATAGTTTTTTCTATCTTTACTGTAACTTATTTGGCAGTTGGGCTGCAGATAATCATTGCTAGTTTTGTTCAGTTGTAATTGTATGGAGAATCTTGGGTCTGTGGATAAGGTGGTTGACTTGCAGAAAAGAAGATAATAAGGCAAGCAAAAAGTATGGCTGTGACATGAAATCAAGGTGAAGGAGAATGGCAGAACAAAGTTGTAGATATGTTTATGGAAGTACCTGGGAGGAAAGTGTAGTACATTCTATTACTGATTCCAACACCAGGACATTAATAAGAGTAACTTCCTGTTATCGTCGAGTTTCATTTTCTCAGGTTGTAAATATTCAGGATTTGTATTCTTTATTGAAAAAAGCCAAGTCCTTCATGATTATTCAGGAGGAGGGTTCTTTTTTTGTTGATTTACAGTTTCTAGCTGGGTTGCAGTTACTGTTGTCAAATATTCTCAGTATACTCATGTTGATACAGAGAAATGATATGTGACAATGCAATTGTCAAACTGAATTTGCTATACTTTTTTGGTATACCTCATTGTAAAAAAGGACTTCAATCTCTCAGCAGTGAAGTATCCAGGAGACGTATTAAATCCTTGTTGATAAATTAAGGATATGTGTGAACATGTGTGCACACACACTGTGAGTCTCATTCACCAGTCCTTCAGGACAAATAACAAATACAGAGAAAGGAGAAGATCATGTCACAGTCTTAATTCCTGAGGTTCCACAGGCTGATTTCCCAGTTCAGGTCCACTGCAGTGTAGGTGATGTGTTATAAACTTTGCAATAGGAACACTACCATCACAAACTTCTCCCTCCCAATTCAGCACAGCGTAAAAATGTAGACAAAGATTTAACTCACATGCACATCTATGAATGACGAGATTCATAGATATGCATGTGAGTTAAATCTTTGTCTACATTTTTACTCTGTGCTGAATTGAATGGTGCAGAAATGGAGTGTGCCTCCTGCCTTTTTAAGTAGAAATGCAACACTGGTCATTTGCACTACTGTATGGGAAACTTGCAGTTACATTTAGTTCAGAATGTGTAATGTCTCAGTAGACTAAGTAGAAAAATCAGATTCTGTCAGTAAAGAGAAAATCAAATGAGTGACAACGCATGATAAGACAAAAAAATACTGAAAAGATGATGGTTTAACTACTGTTGATTTTAATTGAAAATAGTTATCTGCAGACTTTGTGAAATTAAATGCTTACAATAAGAAGTTAATATTTTAAAATATACACCCTGATATTAATGGAATGGTGAATATCACGTAAACATAGGACACTTTGATCTTTTGGGGATTGAGTTTTATTGGACATTGCTACATAAATTTTGTGTATGTAGTTTTGAGTTCTTTATCGTGGTTTCTAAGCCGTCTTTGGGATTAATCTTCCTCTGCAGGAAGAGTTACTGTAGCTTTCATAAAAGGCTACATCTTCAGAAAAACCTTCATCTTTAGTTCAAACACTTCAGCTATTGCAAGGGGAAGATCAATTGCAGTATTTTCCCTCTCTGACTTTCCCTTGAAGCCTGACTTAGTGGAAAAATGGTTTTTAATTATAAAGCACCACACTTCCCCAAAAGCAATGATGAAGTGGATTGCTGTGGATTTTCAGATAGCCTCTTGATTTTTCTTCACTCACTGCATATGTAATAGCCTTTGAAACAAGCTACCTAATCTAAAACAAATCATCAAATTCAAGTTTTTCTTTGTAAGAACAGATTTTTCCTTAGTTTGTGGTGGGTCTGTAATGGGAATTCCTGCATCTTCGTAGGGTGCATTGGTCCCATTTGTGTGCACTCACACATCAGGCAGATTAACCATCAGCAGGCACAGGTGTTCTGCAGGCTTTCGGTGCTTCTTACAGCAAATGTGTGAAACCCAGGGTGCTGGGAAGGTACAAAAAGCAGTTCTGTCTTTGTGGAACCTTAACTGTCTTAAACCAAAGCAGACTGTAGCAATAAATTGTTCTCAGTGCACAGTCTTCAATAAATGACAAGTAAAGTTAGAGGGGACTCCTTGCCTTTAACTTTAGGAGTGGTCTTTTATTCTTGGGGTGGCTAAGGCCTGTTTAAAGTCTAGGCTGAGGTTACTGGCAGGGTAAATTTGGGAAGCTGGTATTGCAAAATCCCCTTTCATGACTGGCTTCCGTAGAGTCAGAGAACTTGGCTTAGTAAACACAGAATATTAATCTAAAATATATAAAAGAGGTAATAATTAAGAACAGAAGTTTATCATGGAAGGATAGTTAGTTGCAGATGTCTTCCAAATGGAACAATTTCCATAAAACTTACCTTTAATGTAGATAAGATATATTGGGAATGACAGTGAAAACTTAGCTAATATAAGATAATACACTCCTGAAAGTAAGTATCTATTTAAAGGAGAGAATGTTCTTGGCAATTACCCTTTTTGATTATGGGAAATGTGTATTTTTCTACAGCCAAACTAAACTTGCAGTGGTCATGTTAATATGATTTCCCTTCCCCCTACTTATTCAGATTGCAAATTCCATGGTAAGTACGTGGACAGGACCACCAGCCATGAAGTCACTCTTCACCCGAATGTTTTGTTGTAAGACTTGTCCAAACATTGTGAAGACCAACAACTTCATGAACTTTCAGAGCTACTTTCTTCAAAAGGTAAAATTAATTTTTCTCAATGAATGTTTTAAAAGAATTGTCAAAAATATAAAAATGTTCCTCCAGTTGACAGTTACAGGAATGTGGATAGCATAAACCTGATTTCCTCTTTAATAAAAATCAAAGTAACTGATTCTTTCTCATATGGCTTCAGTTTATTCAATCTTATTAAAATCAATTAACAAATTATTAGCTATTTTTATCTGATTAGCTGAAGTTAAATTAGCAGTTTCTTCAGAAGAATGGAGAATTATAAATTATTATATAATTACTTGCAATTATTTGTGAGTTCATTCTTAAATAGGACCGTAAGGACTGTACTTTTATCTTTTAGGTGAATTCAGCAACTGCCTTTATTCTTTAATAGCAGTTATACTGCAAGTAAAATCTTATAACTCTTAAATTGGTGGACATCTTTAGTTCAACACATTGCGTAATCCTTCTTGCCCTCTTCTTTCTACTGTCAGCATCACATATTGCCACTGTTTATTTTGGTGTTAGCACAGGTTTTTTTTGCTGTAACCTATGGTTGTTCATTGAATAACAGGATTCATGACAATGTTTTTCTTTCAAGATTCACTGGACTGGGTGATTGAGTTCTTATGTCATAGATTCCATATCGATGATTTTATAGAGGGCTCCAATTTTGGTTTTTTCACTCTGTCCAAAATTGTTTCATTCTTCATGTCATTCTTGGACCTTCTTTTTGCATTTTTCTGCTTTTTTGTCATTGTTCAGTCTTTACCACTAAATCTTATCTTCTTCTCCCTTTTTAATCCTGTGTGCCAAGTTTGTAAATCTAGAGTAAGATTCTTATATCTATGTTGAGTAGAGCCTAGAGATCTGCTTAGCTCACTCTAAAATAACTGCCTATTCAGAATAACAGCTGTCTGGCTAATAGTTCTTCAGGCTTCACTGACCCTGTTGGGTCTGTATATCTCAGTGAAAGTGGAAGCTTAGACATCATGTTCACATGAAAACTCTAAAATTCAGTGTCTATCTCAAATTCCATCACAATTTTCTGTGTCTTCTTGTTTTTCATTTGATACCTTTTTGATAATGTCTTGACTTAGAGTCTGTTTTTTGGATGTACATTTTTTTTAAATGTCTGTTTTGTGACTAATTACTGAGCAATAACTACGTACTTTATTTGATCTGAAAATTATAAAGTACATGGTCTTACTGTCAAAAATTATGTAAATACACCTGCTATTGTAAATTTGTTAATTGCTGATTTTCAGGATGTACCTCTTTTCAGGGTGTAACTATCATTTCAATAACGTAAAGAGTGATATTAATTAATTTTATTACACAGACTATGCCTGTTGCCATGGCCCTTCTGAGAGATGTTCACAACCTTTGTCCTAAGGAGGTTTTAATGTTTATTTTGGATTTGATCAAGTATAACGATAACAGGAAGAATAAGGTAAAGACAGTGTTTATTTTAATCTCTCACTGATTTTCTTTTGGTGAAAAAAGTTTTAGTTAGTACACTGCATGATCTTTGATGCCACTACTGCAAATACCTAGCTCAGAGTTGATGAAAAGGTGATGTGGTAAATGTTAGAGAATGTTCTGTAGCTGACATCTCTATGGCAGCACTTCTTGGATGTTTCAAAGCTCTGTGTGCTTGTTGTTAATGCTTGTCTTCCTTTGCACACATACTTTTCTTGCTTTACTCTTTTTCATTCAAAGACCCAAGTGTTTGGAGAAAATGTAGCATGAGAAGTTCAGCACTAGTTTTTTGATGTTTATTTACCTTGAGAGGAGTATTTGAAAGAGCAAGGAAAGGAAATAATCTTTTTTAACACTATACAGGACTCTAGAATTCTGTGTTCTGAGTATCATTTCTAGCTCACAAAACTAGATTGTCTTCATCTGCTTAAATAACAGGTGAACCACAGGTTTATGTTGTTCCATCACTAAACTGAACCATCTGAGTTGGAAATGTTGTCACCCCAAGTTTCTTCCCAAACAGATCGCTTCTGAAGGATGATTAGAGGACCTTTAATATCCTGAGATGATACAGAATTCCATCTCTGTAGCTAGGAGCCTAGCACAATCTTCCCAATAAGTATTCAAAGTGAAGTGGAACCAGTCTAATGTGTCTTAAACTTCATTTTTTTGTGTGTGTAGAACACATACTGTAACAAGACACGTGCTGCTTGTTACTGAAATAAGGATGATGGATGGAGAGAGGTAGAGAGTTGGACATATGAATGCAGGCATCAGTAGTCACATAAAAGGGTGACCTGTGCTGACATCTCAGCCTCACCTTTCCATGTGTCCCTTCTACACATGTTTAACATCCTCTGCTGGATCTGACAGATGTTGGGTTTCTTTAGGTTAAAGTAACTAATACTCAAAGCTAGTACTTCTTTCTGATTTTTTTAAATTTTATATGTTTTGCTGCTTATTAACACAACCAACAGATGCAAAAGACAGCATAATGGAAAGGGTGAAACTATGAGCCCAGGTAAGAAGGGTGAATGAAGAAGAAAGATTTTTTTTCACTAAGCACCAGTGAGCTTACTAGTTTGCTTCAGAAGCTCATGAAGTTGCTGGCTGGATTAATAGTATGATTTTCAGGACCTTTTTTTTCCTGTTTTCCTTTCTTATGCAGTTTCTCCCATGGTCTTGATTTTAAGATCTGTTCTGTAACAGGGCTTAAACATTTCTTAGCTTTGAAAAGATATATATTTTTATATTTTCTTGTGTTAAATATTGGTTTTATGTAGTTTTCAGACAACTACTACCGTGCTGAGTTGATTGATGCCCTAGCCAACTCTGTGACTCCTGCAGTCAGTGTGAACAATGAAGTTCGAACATTGGATAACCTAAATCCTGATGTGCGACTTATTCTTGAGGAAATTACCCGTTTTCTGAATATGGAGAAGCTTCTTCCCAGTTACAGACATACTATCACAGTCAGGTATGGTTTAATGACATTGCTTTTCTTGGGTTTTATGTACCTTTCTGTAGTTAGCTTTTGAGATTTTAGCTTGTATGTCTTAATCTTAAATGTCAAATTCCTTTCAAGTTTCAAAAGCTGATAATGCAAGTTTGTCTTGATTGCTTTACTTTTCAGCATTAATTTTTGTCAGTGTAGTGTTTGTAGATCTTTTGTAGCAGTCATAATTTGATCATCCCATGCCTCTTTAAGAAGAGTATTTGTGAAAGTTTTGCCTTGTAACAATAACTGTAGGGCATGCAACATCATCTGAGCTGTGTTTTCTCTAAGTTATCATGGCTATACTGAAACCAATCAATGGATTTGACAGAATGGAAAATTTTGTTTGTGTTTCTGCCTAATTCAGAGATAATAAGAGCTGTGTGTTAATGCTGTGAAAGAAATTGTAACATGTTCATCATGTTAATGTGGATAACATAATTCAGAAGATTTGCAGTTCTTGATTTGGAAGAAAGTAATTTTATTTTCTTGGCTGATAATCCATAAAGCTGATGTGTATTTTATTCTGCTACCATTTCCAGCTGTTTAAAAGCCATTCGGGTGCTTCAGAAGAATGGCCACGTCCCAAGTGACCCTGCTCTCTTCAAGTCGTACGCAGAGTACGGGCACTTCGTTGACGTCCGGATAGCGGCGCTGGAGGCTGTTGTTGATTATACAAAAGGTACTTTCTTCCAAGTACTTTGACATTTTGTAACAATTCTCATACAAATGTAATGCTTACCTCATTAATATTAGGTTGAAATAGTGTCCACCATTAATGCACCATAGGTATATTAATAAGAAACTGAGGTTTCTATTACTGTTTTGTCCCAGCAGGTACAACTGTTGTGAAGATGTGCTGAGTATTGTTTCTCAGTGCTTTGCAAATTGAATCAGATACCAATGTTTTGAAATAATGATGGCAGTAAGGGGATTTGGTAATTTGTCTTTAACACTGCAGTGACTTTGATTTAGTTGATTTCAGCCATAATTGCTAGTCAAAGTCACTGATTTTGCTTTACCTTTTTCCCGATATCTTAATTGTGCTTTTTGCATGCATTTTGTGGTTATAAATTTTAGAAACTTAGATTATTGTAGAGATATTTTTGCTGATTCTGTTTTGCCATTCCTTATGCATAGCTTACGTTTGTGAGATGCATTCTTTTAATGTTACCTTAATCCTAGTTGACTATTGCAGGTCCAAGAAAAAAAAATCCCACGACAGTTTCTTAAATGATCTGTAGTTTATACACACTCCTGACAGATTTCTAATGGTAGTTAGAAATTACAGCTTCAGTGATTTGCATTACATAAAGTTAATTTAGCATTATATTGTCCTGTTCATTTATTTGGGTTAGTCTTTGTTTGTTCAGGAGATTTGTAGTACTTTTGTGTTTGGAGGTTTATACCTTTCAAAGTAGCCAAGTCCTTCAGCTCTTCCTCTGTAGCAGACTGGTGGATCTAGATTTCTAATTATTCTGCTTCAGATTCCATGGGTTTGTTTTGTTTTCAGGGTAAAGGAGAATTTCCTTTGCTTGTTACACAAATAATTGTTTTCTCCTTTTTTTTAAGGGCTGTATTACTTTGACATTACTCCTGTCTCTCTATCCAGAGACTTCTCAAAGTAGATAAGCAGTGGGAGGTTTTAAGGCAATTGGAATCTTTGAGTGAATGCATTCGGTGAAACTCAGGCATCCAGTCACAGACTGAAAGCAGGCTGTCATTCCAAACAGCTGATAACTGTGAGGGAGGCTGTGCACCCAGCAGGCTCCCTCCTGTAATCCACCAGACACTCTGTATCTTTAATCCACTGGTGATCCTGTGAGTGATACACTGCTAGAATTCAGTGCTGTGCTAGTGCTGTGCATATCTCTCTCTGGTGGGCTAATTGCTTACTCATCAGCTCTTTTCCTTTAGAAGAATCTCCTCACTAATTCATCCCCCCTTGTGGAAAGACAAACTGATAAAAATAATGTTTTCTCATTGAATTCTTGACCTTTTATGGAAGATATTTATAGTTAATAACTGGCTCGAATAAGGAAGTGTTTGTACTACAAAGTAATAAAGTACATATTTAAAACAGCTGATCAAACGGGGTGTTATATAAGCAAGACAATAGGGTAAGTTGCTTGAAACCTACAGGAAGCTAAAACTTGGATGGTGAAAAGTAGTAGATTACTTGAAATCAGTGGTTGAACTGAACAGTTTTTGACTGAGCTCACTGAGATCTGATAACGACAGACTAGACTACTGCTGTACCTAACTGCCTTGCACCTTGCTAACAGCTTTTTTTCTGATGCAGAGGTAGCAGATGCAAATATCTACCTTCTATAAAGTGACTGTAATTCACCACACAGCCTGCTATCTAGCTGGTCATCAGTCATTTTTCAAATACAAGCTTCCAGCAGTGAGCACAGGAGCTCCTGCTCCTGCTGTAAGACTGGTGGGTTTTTGGTGGAGGGATGATCCAGAAACTCAGTGTGCTAACTGACTTCTTCCTTTAGCCATAGAGAAGTTAGCAGTGCTTGTCTTGCAGAGCCCTAAACCTGGCTTTGGTAGGAAAAATGATTGGCCCTCTATTGCCAAGAGATCTGATTCTTGCTGTTCCCAGTTACCTGGTTTCCAGTTCACACTGGATGCAGACCAGCAGCTGTCAACGCCTGTTGCTTGTGCCAAAGCTGGCTTTTAACAGTTCTTGTAAAGGAAGCTGACAGATTTTGTAATTTCCATAAAAAGGAAAGTCTGTGTTTTCTGGGTGGAACTTTCAGAGTAGGAATAACACTACCTTTTTTTGAGTTACTTGAAAAGAAGTAATTTCTTCATGGAACTGAATAACTTGTTTTCTTTGCCATTAATAGCAAGGGGTTTTTTGAGAAATGGTAACTTTTTAAAATGCTTGAGGCAGCATACAAGGGCTTGGACAGTTTATCTAAAGTGGCTTGAAGTGGACAGAGGTTATTAACTTTTTAAAGTTAACTTGTGAGAGGCTATATTACCATTAATAGTTACTTGTATAGAACAAGGCAGTTGCATACTTAGAAGAGATAACAAACTATTCTAAATAAATAACCATTATCAAATTTGATGGATGTTAATGTTCAGTGTCAAAGATATCTGCTGCAATTGAGAACTGAGACAACACTGCTTGTAATTTGAAAAAAAGAATCGCAAGGGGATTTTTGTTTCAGAAAGGAATCACATGTGTTTATATCTACCAGAAGTATGAAAATCTACACATGTTGTTTTTCCCACAGCCTTCTCCTAGACAAACTGGCAAGCTACAGACAGGATGGGTGGTCAGTGCAGTGGGTAAGAATTCAGATCATGGGCCACACTCAGAGGGTGGTGATCAGTGGCTTTTACTCAGGCTAGCAGTCTGTCACAAATGGGTGCCCAGGGAGCATCTTCAGAAATTATGTGGAGAACAACATTGAAAGCAGCCTCACCAGGTTTATTGATGAGAATGCTGGAGATTTTCAAGATGCAGTTGGACAGAGTGCTAGATAATCACATCTAGGCTCCCTTCCCCATGGAAGGCCAGAGCAGATGATCTTGTGAGGTCTCCAAACCAGGCCTAGTATGTGGTTCTTCTGGCTAATAAGATTTGTTCTGTCTGAGGTCAGGTTTAATTTGTCATTGCTGTCCACATTGTTTCATAGTTCCTATATAAATTTGAAGAGCAGGTCAAATGCATTAGTAGCAAAGCTTTGGAAGCCTAGAAGGCTTAGTTTACACTATAAGGCAAATAGCAGGGAAGACTTACTTAATTTCTAGCAGAAGTAAGTTTAAAACACTTTTTTTTAATCACAAAAGTGTGATGTTAGCTGGTTTTGTTATCCAGCACAATCAGCCTAAAGGATTAATCTCCCAGACTTTTCATTTTCTAATTAAAAAGCATTTTAAAATCCATTTTGTTAGTCAAAATAATTACATTTTCCTAATGAGTGTGACTTCATGTTTGCAGTGTTGCAATTCGTTGCTGTGTGGTAATAAAGTACTGTTTTTGTTTCATGCAAAACAACTTTTGTTTGCAGTGTTCTAGCTGCCTTCTCTCCCAAGCCAGAAAGAGCAGCTGTGCATTGAGCTGAGCACAGGAAGTCACTAATCCCTTAAAAGTATGTTCTCTGCATAGTTTTTCAAAGGTTTCTGGTTTTTAAGGCAAATCTGAGATTGTAGATCTGTGTGTATGGATACAGATTTGCTCTGGCATCATCCAGAACTGTGTGGCCATGCTCTGAGCAGTGCACTGTGGGAGCTACACACAGGGTACATTCTGCCTCCAAACAGGGCTTAGTGGAGCCTCACCAGTGTAACCAGCGTTGTTTTGGCTGGGAAGAGCAGGGCTGGCTTGCAAGTGGCCTGCAAAAGACTCTCCAGCCATCCTCTAAGCAATATTTTAATGTAGTTGATTCTCCTAGCCCAGAAAGGGGTCTTATGTTCTAGTTGTCCAAAGCATTTTTAAAACTTACAATAGAATGACATGCTGGTTCTTATATTATAAACAAATGCCTCTTCTGTTAAAAGCAACTTACTGTAGTGAAATAACAAAAAAATAATAGGTATTAGAATTAATTGGACTAAACAAGTTATATTTTAAAATTGTTGGCTGAAAACAATCCAAAATAAGTAAGAAATGTTGAAGTTAGGTATTTAGAGCTAAAAAGACAATTAGCTAGTGGAAGAAAGAAATGTATTGCTAGGACCACAAGATGGAAAGCAATAGAAATGGTTTTGGACCTCTCTATTCAGTAATGATTAATACACTGTCTTCATTGTTTTGAAGAAATGAGAAGAGAATGCTGCTATAAAAATCTTTACAGTTATGCACCTGACAAAAAGATCACAATAAAAATTCTTTCTTGTTTTGTGTAATGAGTGATGATGATTTCCTGTGTAGTTTCCTATTCTGCAGTATTACTCTGATAATCAAAGAAATTTTGTAATATAAGTTACATTTCAAACTAACAAGCTGACTTTGTTTCCAATTTTCTACAAGCATGTGCTGATAGGTTTCAAAATCCATTTTAGCTGCAAAGTATAATGATTTGTAAAACTAATGAAGGCTAATGAGGGGAGCATGATTGCAGTTTTATATAATCCCTGTAGTAGTCCTCCTTCTGTCCTATGTAAAGATAGTAATCTTTCACAGATTCCTGTGTATGAGAATTGCATATTCTCTGCAGAAGATGTTATGCTTCTGATTCTTGAAAGGATATTAGAATGTGTTCATTTTAGGAAGCACACAATATCTAGATCAGCCTTTACTCTGATTTTCCCAATCAATGCTCATGCAAATAGTCAAATTGATTGGTATTGAACCACTGAAGCATGTAAGAGTTTTGTAAATGTTTATATTTCCATGTAAAGTAAGACACTTTTTACTTTGAATTTACTCTGTAATTAGTGGAATTCCTCTTTAGTTGCAATGATTCATGCTCTTTATGTGCTAATTCACAAACTCATGATTGTCTTCATCAAAATCCTTCCAGTTTATATATATTACTAGGCATTTTGTTTTATTTTGCTTTGCAGTTGATAGGAGCTATGAAGAATTACAGTGGCTGCTCTCAATGGTTCAAAATGATCCTGTACCCTACATAAGGTGAGTTAATAAAGAGACAGGTTTTTTTACTAATGCTGAGGCTATTAAGTAAATTCTTCACCTGGAATCACTAGAATAGATCAGATCCTTAAGTGCTTCTTCTCAAAACTGTTTTTCCTTCCTGTTATTTTACATTAATTGAAACATGTTTAGATGTTTCAACAGTTCACATCTCAAAAATTAGTATATTCTGTTCTTATTCTGCATAATGTTATTTTTGTCTTTTTTGTTCTACCTTGTGGCAGAAGTCTGAAGTTAAAGATTCTTTCCTGATCATAAATAAAGAGTATAAATATGATGTTGCATATGGCAAAAAAGTTCTTCATGATATTTAGAAAAGACAGAGGCTGAGACATAGTGCACACAATATTTGGACACCAAGGGGTGTAAAACAATTATCAGACTGTAGATGGGGTGAAAGGATCATGTGAAAAATGTGGTGAAATTTCTAGTATTTCTTGTTTCAACTTCATTTTCACATGAGTGGTTGGGTATTTCAGCCAACCATGTTTATTACAAACCTTTGAACACCAAGGTTCATAATAATTGTTTTTTCCCAACACTTTATTGTTATTACTACCATTGAAATACTGAGTTTCAAAGTTAAATAATATTACTTTTACTATCTCTTTATAGGTGATTTCTTAAAATACCATAGCTGCAAGGTTGTTCTGTTTCATTTCTGTCATTCTTGTTAATGGAAATAAATACAGGTTTAGCTTCAGTTTAAGAAGGAGATTTAATTTTATTTGTATCCTTTTAAAGAGGAGTTTAAATTTTGAATTGAGTGCAATATTTTAGCCTCTTCTAAAAGAAAATGCAAAAAAAAAAAGTCTGCAAGTCTTCTGTTCCAAATGTGTCAGACTGCAAGGTGAAAGCTGGCTATACAGAGAAAAATTGTTAAAATAATAAGTAATGAAACAAAGAATTCATTAAATGTTTTCAAGGCCAGGTTTGAAGAAACAAAAATGTATCTCCTTTCAGCTCAGTCTGTAAATACTGTAAGCAGCATGGTAAGTTCAGGATCTTCAGAAACCAAGGTAACATAAGAGATGGCATTGTTTGTTTCCAGGAAAGCGTGCAAGTCACTGGTTTTGGGCCTGCCATTTTGTATCAGTCATAAACATTTACACTAATTTAAAAACTCTTTGATATCAGTATGTAAGGAGTTTATTTGCCAGTGTTACATCTTCTTGGTAAATTTCCAAGTTAATGTGCAAAAAATGATCGTGACTAAATAGAAGAGCTTAGTGTAGCCTACAACTGTTAACAGTTATGTCTAAAAACATCCTGCTGCTTTGCACCTTACTTTTTATCTCTGAGTTATACTGCTGATGCTGAATGTGTGTCTAATGCTTATTGTGGACAGAAGGAAGAAGAAAGAAGGCATAAAACATTGGTTAAAAATTTGGAAGTAATCCTGTAAGTTTAATAAGTTTGTAAGAATATTAGAAACTGAACAGACTTTGTATCCTTAGGGTTTTTCTTTTGGATTTAATAAAGATTATTTTTGTGCTTCTTTCAGACATAAGATTTTGGATATGCTGACTAAGAATCCACCTTTCACCAAGAATATGGAGTCCCCTTTATGTAATGAAGCTTTGGTTGATCAGCTTTGGAAACTGATGAATTCAGGTTAGGGTTTTCGATTTGTTAGTGGTTTTGTTGTGTTAGACTTTTATTGTGAGGTTTTTTGAAAGAAGTATTAAAAACTTGCTGCAGAATATGCCAAGAGCTCTCTTAGTTTCAGTAGTCAGAAATTGAAAATCCAGTCTCACAAGCTGAATATCATCTATGGACTTCCAGAACACTCTTAGTGACATAGGCTACCAAACCTTGTTTTTAATTCTTCTGGTTACTGATGTAGTGTGCTTTGATGTCCTTCTGCACAGAATCATACTTGGAGTGTTCAAAATTGTACAAAGCAAGTGTTTCCTCAGATAACAGTGTCTGTGTTACACTTAGAGTTTGCTTTACATTAGATGGTCTCTTTTTGTCCTCTTTTTCTAAACTCTCAGAGAATATGAGAGGACAGCATTGATACAGATAATTTAAATGAGATTTTTAGAAGTGCATTATAGACCTAAAACTCAATTTGCCGTGTGAGATTACGAAAGATCCTAGTGAGAGAAGGGCTTGCATCTTTACCATTGACTGTTCTTCATTACTGAAGCAGTTTTAGCCAGTCCTGACAAACTGCCCTTTAACATTTGGCACATTTCCACACAGATTATATGTAAACATTTATGTAGCTTTTTTAGGTCATTGCAGGCTTTCTGTTCTCTGTGTGTCATTATATTCAGTGTTGAAAAGTTTACAGCTACACTCCAGGGGTTGAAGTGGAGAAACTACTAGTAGTTCAGTTTCATAGGAATTGCCAAGTGTCAGACACAGAAAATAAACAATTTTGATGTTCCCATCAGAGAATTTGTTTTTGCTTTTTCATGAGAGAAGAGTGTGTGCAGTGTTACAAGCATTACTTCTTTTTGCAAGTAACAGATAAGGTATACATGCTTATTAAGGTTCATGGGGCTTTAAGCACCTAAATTTCTGTGCCTCAAGATGACATAATGTTTCAGTTAATTTTCTGTAAGGGATAACTGTGGCATTTCAGGGTGCCTTGAGAAAAATTGTTGAGATGTGACAAGCTAGCAGCCAGGTTTAAAGGTGCATGATTCTAGAATCATGAGTTGCTTTCATTTAGCATAAGCACATGTAATGGAGAACAGACTCTGATTGATATATGTAATGGGTTTTTTTCTGTGTAAATCTGAATTAAATTGATAATATCATAATAGTTCTACAATTAATATTTTTGAATGTGTCATTCTCTGGGGAATATTTTAATATTAAAAATGTCCAGATTAATATTCATGTTGCTGTCATTTGTAACTGGGTATGTGTAGCTGGTAATTTATAAGGTGATTTGCTCTGGTAAGGGCAAGCTAAGCTTACTCCAAACACTATTTTGGCCCTATAAAACTACTATTTACAGGGATAGATCTTGTAATTTTATTTTGTGCTAAGTCTTGCACAGCCACATTAATATGGCAGTTGGCACATCTGTGTCTTGTTTACCAGATATAGTTCAATTCCTGCTAGGGAACAATATGTTCAATAAACTTGCAATCAGTCAAGAGCTGGGCTGAGTTAACACCAGAACTGCTGTATTTGCAGCACTGCACCAGATGTTAAATGTCTTTCTGTTGTGATTGGTGCCAAACGTGCTTAGACCATTTGCCTATGAAGATATTAAAGCAGTACACAGTTTGTAGTGAAAAATAATAAAAAAATAAAGCATTGCTTTATGCAGTAAGAATACATACTTTGAGTATGAATACAGATTAAAGTATTGAGTATTCAGTGAAGCTCATGACGTAGTAATGATGTTAAAAAGCATGCTTGTGCATTTCTCTTATTAGTGCAGTTTCCAGAGAGTAAAAATCTTAGTCATGCTTAAAGCTCTTGCTGTATTTTGTGGAATATCCAGAAATATTGGAAATAATATAATACAGTATAATAATATCCACAAATATTTGTGGATATTCCAGATTTATGGAATATCTGCAAATCCATTGATACAGGAAGCCAGTTTGGTAACAAAGTCTTCTATTTACTTGTCCAGTAAAAAAAACTTAAAGAGTGCAGCTTGAAAAATAAAGGCATGTGGGTGTGGTTATTTTTCTTCTATTTTTCATTATGTTATTATAGCATTTACTTTTCCAGTCTTGGTCTACTAAACCTGTCTAACTTGGAACTCAGGAAACTTCAAGCCTTCCTTTAAAACAGGAAAGTTTACAAAGAAAGCAATTAAGAGCTAATAAGAGGCAGGAGTAATGAAGGAAGTGTATCTTAAGCACAGAAAATGCCATACTCTGGTGGGCCTGGATTACTTAAACTGTTATATTTGTGGGAGAGGAGGAGATTTTATCTCTGTATTAACAATCTCTTTTGTATTTTAGGAACTTCACATGACTGGAGATTACGATGTGGTGCTGTGGACCTCTATTTCACACTCTTTGGCCTCAGCAGACCTTCCTGTTTACCATTACCAGAGCTTGGACTTGTTCTTAACCTGAAAGAAAAGAAGGCTGTACTCAATCCAACAATTATCCCTGAATCAGTTGCAAATAATCAGGAGCCTGTGATCAGTTCTAACAATCATGGGCAGTCAGTAGGATTTCAGAACACCGTAAGCACAAAACATCTGCATCCATCCTATTCAGCTGGCTCTGAGTTCTTGCATGGGTTGCTGATTTAATTTTGTATTGTGTTCAAGCCTCTCATGCTTTACCTAAGCTACCTTCTGACCTCATTGCTCTTTATTCTGTCCTCTTGAAAAGCTGGTGTGTACCATGACTTTTTATACATTTTTTAACTGTTTTGCATTGCGTATGCAAGCTTTTTACTTGGTTTTTTTTTCTAGTCTCATCATTTCTGTTCTTTATGAAACTTTATATATTGCTTATGAGATATGAAATGATTCACAGAAATGTTTGATGCTGTGATGAAAGCTTTTTTCATGAGACTGTTTCTTATAGGCAAGTTATCCAGTTTTCCAAAACAAAGCCTTTTATCAGTAAATCTATTGCATCTTAAAATACATGGATACTCCTCATTTTAAACAACTTAAAGTGATGTGAAAGTTGAAATTTTAACACATCTGCATTGAACTTTGGTATTGTGCTCTGAAGGATTTGTAACAACTTCTGAAGAATGGCATACATTCCGTTTGGTATCTTTCTGGATTTGGAGGCTTCAGTCCTAACACATATTCCATTGCATAGTTAGAAAATATTCCATTGCATAGTTAGAAAATAAATTTTTATGAGCTATTAAGGTCATACTTTCCTCAAGAATAACTGCCACTGCTGCAAGACCAAGTATTTTTTGTTGGACAAATTTAATTGTGAGGGGGGGAAAAAAGTCAACAGACATGGAAATAATAAGTGAATTTTTTTTAAGTTTCAAAATCAGCATGTGATTAGCATGTTTGAAACTCTTTCCACCCTTTTGAATAGGATGGTTTACTCTTACTTTATAATAGTTAATGTCTAAATAGTTTTTATTGAAAAGTATGCTGAGAGTACTAATTAACAGTACCCTGCAAGCCCTTTCCAGCAGGGGGAGAAAATGCTGGTAGTCAGATATTGTTAGACTTGTCCTGCATATTTACAGAGCATGTTGTAAGTCCTAATTTGCTGCACCTAATCATTAGAATTAAATAGCAGGAGGCATTTTGTTGGCAGATTTTTAGGCTGCAGTTTAATGAACACCCAAACTTTTTTTGCAACCAGACTAACAAAAGATTTCTTCTTCTTCTTTTCCTAAACTTTCCTCTCCCTTGTGCTAGCATAGTAGTGGTCCCTGCTGGATCAGGGAGGATCTGGTTGAACAGTACCTTTTTATGAACAAATATTTGAGTTTCCTGAGCCAGTTTGTCACATAGTTGTAAAAATGCTTGTGGCACCCCAGGAGAGAACCGTGTATGGATGAGGCTGCTTCATTTAGCAATGTACTGGTTTGCACTGGTGTGGAAATACAGCACTGGTATAAGCCTCAGTTTGTATTTCATCCCTTGTATCTTCTCCTATTCCTCATCTTCATTTTCCTACCCCTTACCTTAAGGTTACCATTTTCACTGTAACTTCCCCAAAATTCGAGGAACTGATTTTCCAGTAGTGTAAAACAAAGACTGCCTCTTACATCAGACAAAGTTAATCCAGAAGTGTTTCACAATAGCAGTGCCTTGGACAAAGTAATAGGCATGAAAAAGGGAAATGCATATTTGAGGGGAAATAAGAGTAAACAGGTGATTAAATTTATCAGATTAACTAGATTCTTTAAACTAGACATACACTGAGAGCATAAATGTGTTAAAATCAGTACTGATAGAGTAGTGCCACTGAAGCTGCTGAGGATGATTGAAGTTACCCACTTCATAAAATGGAGCTTGAATTGTTCAGGGCAAGAGTTTTGGGGCTCGAGTGCCCTTTGTAGGATAGAAGAAGAGCAGTTCAGGGGAACAGTATATGCCCTTTAGAGTATATGGTATCTATGCCTGTTATACTTTTTAGTGAGCTTTTAATTATGTTTGCTTCTGTGGATGCTTTATTTTACCTTTTAAATTTAGTCTGTTGGATTTCTTGAAACACCTATCTCCTATTTTCATTACTATATGTGTAACTTAGGACTCTCCTATTTTTCTACTTCTTTGACCTTGCTCTTTTTATAATCTAAGCAGTAATTTACAAAACAGTTTTATTCTTTTTTTAATAAATATTGTAGAAAAATAAAGAAAAAATTATAAGTACTCATGATTTGTACTAAGTAAAGTAAGCTTTAGCTTTTAAAACAAACTAAAAGAAGATTTAGCTAAATCCCATGTGTAGATCAGAGGCTATCACAGTTTTTCAGCTGAGATTTGTCCTGAGGAGAGTCTGCAAGGCACAGATTTATAGACAGGCTATTCAGAGGCAGCAAATGTTGTTGCACACCAACAGTACCATGATTGTGGGAAGCGACAGAAAAGATGCCAATGCTAGATATGCAGAGGGAGCAGATAGAACTAAAGAGAAACTATGTTTGTAGGAGTGGTTGGCACAAATCCATACAGGGTTTTAGAAAATACTTCTTGCCAGAACTACAGAGAAAACTTTGTTCAAATCACCCACTTTACTCAGAAGATTTTTCAGGTATCAGGTCGCTTTCTCTGAAACATGGATCTTGCTATCTTCTAATTTTGGTCTTTTAATGCTGCTTCAGGAGGATGATCATCTTATTAAGGAAACAGCATCCAGCATTTCTGGTCATCAGCAGGGGGTGAAGAGGAAGGCTGATATGCCACTCGGGTCTCCATTGGAGCCAGGGCAAATACTAGAGAAGAATGAAGACAGTAAAGTCAAACTCAAAATCAGAGTAAGAAATGGAAATTCAACTTGCACAATGTGTAGGGTGTTCAGAATAACAGCAATGGCGTCTGCTGGCTTCCCTTGAAGCTGTGTTGAAACAAAAGGCTTGCTGTGTATATATGTACAGCAGTTGTTTTGCTTACTTTGGCAAAATCATTTCCTATCAGATTCTTTATTGGCTGGCAAGAGCTAAAGTTGACAGATAGTGCTCTTGTTCACACAGCTTCACAGTAAATTAGAAAGAAGGAAAGACACTGACCCTTTTTAATTTTACTGAATTTTTATTCTTTTGCAGTGGTAGATATCACTTCCTTTCCCTCTCACCCCCAGTTTACCTCAAAAATAAAATATATTAAATTCTGCTTAGTAATGTTTTTATGAATTATTAGCATCTGCTTATTTTTTTTCCTGATGTCTTAGTTCTCAAACTCTCAGGAGGAAGAGGAAATTGATATGGACACAGTTCATGACAGCCAAGCCTTCATTTACCATCATTTGAATATGCTGGAGAGACCATCCACACCAGGTATGAGTAACTTTATGGGCAAGGTGGTTGTATTTTTTTTAACTACTTCAGTTGTGAGGTGTTTTTTGCTACTGCTTATTTTCATACTTACAGTGTTGGTAAGTGTTAAATGTTACTGGAATTCCAGGAACTGCAGAAAGGGTGCATAAGAATATTTCTTTAGGTTTCAGTAGATGCACAGAAAAGTGTATACATATGTATTTTTACACATATCTAAGAAAAGTATAAATCATGCTGATGAAAGTGAAAAGCTAAGGAATGAATAGAATAGCACCAAGTTTAATTAGAATCCCATAAGTAATTAGGTAAAACTTGTTTTGAAATTGTTGTCATTTAAAAACAATTTTGAAGATTAAAAAAATAGAAAGAGTCCTCAGATTAAAAAACCTCTCAGATATTAATGATTTATACCTTAACATTGGCAAATGTTAAAGCCTCAAAGATATTTAGAAGATATTTAGAAAGTTGAAAGGATTGCATCTGTGAGTGAAATTGTTTCATTTCAAGCCCTTACTTTCTTTAATTACTTCTCTTAGGATCTTTTTTTATACAATACTTGACAAAATTATTCTCAAGGCATAGTGTTTCTTAGAAACTTTAAAACAGGTTGAACTTCCACCTTTTTTGTTTCTCTGTCTGTAGCTAAAAAAATTGCTGGTTTGTCTCATTTTCTCAAAATGTTTTAACCATGTGTCTGAAGTTCAGTTCCAGAATGTGCCAGTGGAGCAAAGCTGAGGTCATGTGACAATGTACTAATCATTTTGAGGGATCTTCCATAGAGATTCAGAACAAGATTTTAAGGTTGCAGTACTGTATTGTGTAAAAGTGAAGTTTTTGTGTTTAGATTTCAGAGTAATTACCCTCTTGGTTGTTTTTCTGTTTTTATCCAGTGACTGCCCAGTGTAAAACAGAAACAGACCTTAGCAGCAGGATCTGGAATGTTGGTTCCATCTTGAGTTGCCCTAGGTCCTGAGCTATGCTGGCAGGTGACCTTACCTGCTTTCCCTGTGACCAGGCAGTTTAGTGGCCCCATTTAAGAGAAGGGCTGGTGGGAGCTGCTGCCCTGAGGATCCTGCTGAGGTTGGTGCCTTGGTGCCAGTGGTGCAGAAGCTGGAGGCTCGTATCCCGTTATGAGCCTTGGACATAACGTTTTTCCTTCCTTGGCAGATGTTCTAGCCACTAAGGGAGTTTATTTCTTTCTTTTGATTTTTATTTTTTTAATAAAATGTTACTCCTGTCACTTCTCAGCTAAGAAATTAAGGTCATATGGGGACATTAAAACACAGGGAGGTCTAGTTTCTGGATTCCAGATGGCCTTCAGTTAATGACATGTGCCTACAGCCAACTCCACCAGGACAGCTTTGCTGTTAGGTATCTAGAGTAGCAAAACCCACGGCTTTTTTACTAACTTCAACAGGGTAAAGGGGCAGGTTGCATATAGGTTACTCTCATGAACTTAGGAGCCTATATCTGCAAAGCTTTAGTTTAAACTTCTCAGAGCTGCTTTGAGTTTGTTCTCAATGTTATCAACCATCACATTTTCTGTTGTGGCACAGAATAAAGCATCCAGGGCATGCAAGTGCAAAGCTGATCTGCTGAGGATTAGTATCTATAACTCTTACATGATATTTTGGAACAAATTTTTCACTAGATTTACACACTCTATGGAATATAAAGTCATAAACAAAAGTCTGCCAAATCCATC
The DNA here is from genome assembly GCF_027579445.1 of Ammospiza nelsoni. NCBI lineage: Eukaryota > Metazoa > Chordata > Aves > Passeriformes > Passerellidae > Ammospiza > Ammospiza nelsoni. The sequence goes on from NC_080633.1 coordinate 136,842,874, forward strand.
ACAAATGGGACTTAGGGGACCCTCTGTGCGCCAGCTCTGTGCTCCGGGACTGTTGTGGGTTGAGTTTGTGCTGGGGGTCAGGAAGGGTAAAGTCTGACTAAGAGTGGAGCAGTGGCCACTTAACTGGTGCTTTTATAGACCCCCAGCAGACACAAGCTGCTTCAAGTCTCACTTGTGTCCTGAATGACCTTCTCACCTCTGTTGTTTACACATTCAGCACGCTCGGATGCATTTTCTTTCATAGGTAATAATGAGACAAATGCCAGGTTTTGCACCAGAATTCATTTTAAATAGTAAGCCTTTGAAAAACATTGTTTTGAAACACTTCAGATTATTTTATTCTTTTTATTTTTGTTTGTGTGGTTAGAAACAGTTCCACGTCACATATTTTTTGTTTCTAAAATTTCACCTCTTTCTTATTCATGGCATTTTTCTTAGAAGCAGAGATATATGCTTTACAGACTGAGTATATAAAGCTAGTTCAATCTTTAGGAAATGGTATACTGCTGAGAAGAAACAGATGGGGAAGAATAAAAGCATACATAAATAAAATTGTTCACACATAGCAGTGTTCTGTTTTACAAAGGAATCCCAGGGCCTGTGAGGTTTTACAGCAGTGATGGAGGATGGGTGCATTTCAGGGAGTGATTATTGTGAAGCAGTTTGACAGGAGGCTCTGAAATGGTCTCAGTGTCTTGTTAGTAAATCTGCCTCAGTTCTGACTCCTTGGAAGGAGTGAGCTCTTAGTCTGCCCACAGTGCTCCTCCCCCAGCTGTGGGCTCTGTCCCCACGTGTCACATGAGGTGTTAGGTCATCAGCTGAGCACAGCATGTGAAAAGCAGCTGCCAGGAGGAAGTTCACGTTGGGTCCTGTAGTATCTGTATTTTTTGCTGGATTGTTGTGTTATTGTTTTTTTTCCATTTCCCAGACCACCCCAAATGATCATTTGGATTTGGTCAAGTTGATGTAACCCCCCTAACAGGAAAATATTTTCCTTTAAAAGTCGGGGTTTCCTTTAAAAGTGGGGGAGTGAGGGTGAGAATGTTTTTGCATGGTTCTGCCCATGGATGTGGAAAGTTAAGGCTGAGACAATAACAAAAAGTTTTCTAATACAACACGTGCTGGATTACAGGTTTCAGTGTTATAATTACAACACCTGTCCCAGTTCATACAGAAAATAATTGGTTTAAATCCTACTAAAGCATCCTAACTATGATAGTAAAACTGTGGACTCTGGCAGTTATAGGGGAATCTAATAATTTTATCAAGAAACTATTAAAACAAACAAACAAAACAGTTGTGAATTGTTTAAAGAATGCTGTTGTGATGATTACTCATCTGCCCTTAGGGCTGGAAACTTGGTAGCCTCCTTTGAACCTCCAAGGCTCTGCAAGGTTACATTTCTAATGTGAGAACAGATTTTATTTGCTATTAATCATCAAGAATATTAGGAACACTCCCTTCACTTAAATCTTAAGATAAAAGACTTTCAAGATGAGATTTTCTGTAAGCAACAGATTTGATCTCTCAGGCTGCAAGGTGACTTGTCTTGCTTTGTTGACTTCAGTGAAATCAGATAAAGGTACACTTCTTTAATATTTCACTCATCTGAAAGTACAGTATGTCAGAAGTAACCTTTAAAAGGTTCTGCTGTATCTGTCAGTGGTTATTGATTGGCCTGGTCTTTTCTGCTTCCAAAATAAATGCCTGGCTGTAGGCTGGAAATGAACTTTTTCCGACTAGTTTTGATGGTTTGAAAGTTGATAAAAAGCAGCATCCAATTCTCTCTTTATTTCTGCAAAGGAAAGAAAAATAAGATACAGTGATGTTGTCTTAGTGCACTGGCATTCTTTTTCTGATGACATTCAGGGGCAGTGAGCTTTGAGGACATCCTGAGCATTCAGACTCAGATCAAACAGATTCCTTGGCCATTCTGTTAAATCTTTTGCAGTTTTCTGGGATAGTCAAATTGGAAATTGGTGCTGCTGACTTTGTGGTTGCTCTGTTTACTGTGTAGATGAAACTTTGGAGGTCTAGACCACAGTCATAATGTTGATCAGATTGTGGTCTTGTTTATCACAGTTACTGCACTTTCAGGCAATTATAGTTTATCTGGATTGACTTTTTTCTGAAACATTTTGAAACTGGACATACTGCATATGCTGCAGTAAAGTGTAAACTACTGTAGTTATTATGTTTAAACAGTACTTTTACAGCAGCAGATCCAAGCCTGGGGTGCAAATCACTGCACCTGGAGTTTGGATGCAGGAGTAAATAGGAATTCAGTCCAAGCTGTGTGAGAAGCCCAGTCCTCTGCAGTTAGGTGAGAGTGCACCAGTACCTCAAAGTCCACCCTTTAGTGGCTCTCTGCCAAAAAGTGCTCTGAAAACATCAGCACACAGACAAATACATAAATGAACACTTCTTGAATTTGAGGGCACCACTGACAATGATGGCTTTTTGCTTTACATTCTAAGGAGGTAAATGTTGTTACAACTGTTCTGATAGAATACCTTTTCGTAACATATAGTATTAATACAGTATCTGTTACACTTTATTACTCAAGATATAACTGTTTCCAAAGTGGTAGCTCATAGGCTTTGAGGTTTTAGATAAATTTGTCTCACTAAAGTAGTATGTGGTTAATAGTACACTTCACAAGGAATGGTGTTTTCCAGTGATTTACTCTAAAAAAAAGCAGCTTTAATAGAAACAAACCCTACAGATAGTGACAACAGAAATGAGAATTGCATCAGTATGTGGCTGCAGTGTGGCAACTCCATGATTTAATAAAAAAAAAAAATACTGTAGCTATGTCTCTGAGAAAACAACTAATCACTCTCAAATCTAGTGGATGAGTAAGGCTAGCAAGTTTTCAAGTGAACTACCTGAAACTGATAGAGGAACACAAAGTATTCTGAATTGGCTTCCTGATTTAGATGTTCTTTCTTTCAAAAACAGGGATTTCACTAGAAAGTTCCAGAATACTAAAATAAATATAGTAAAAGTAACACCTCATTTAAGATATTATTTTAGTCTAAGGCAATATAGTTGTTAAATGAAAGTCAGATGAGAAAAGCAAACTTTTTACCAGTAAAAACTGCATTTTAGTTAAAACACCAACTTGTCTATACAATACTTGAGTTTTACCTGTGGTATAGGTATAAGAAATTGTCTATCTGGTTTTAAATCCCACTAAAAAATTGAAGTCAAATTAATCTGTAAATTTTAACTAGTTAAAATGTTTATGTTGGTTCCAAATTAACTGATTTGTTTACCATATCTTCAGAAAACCTTTTGGCTGGTTTTGTTTTTTTAACTAGACCTTTGTTTTTCACCCTCAAACTTTAATTTTTGTCCCATGGACCTTAAAAGAGCACTTTTCTAGAGAGAAAATTGATAACCCTTTTCAGAGATGTATAATTTGAAAATTCTGGTGCTTTAGACTAATTACAGGACATGGCATTCTGGAAACCTGAAATCATTTATGCTTGGTAACTTTTTCTATGTACTTTGTTGGTGGTTCAACAGATGCATAAACACAGCATTAAATTAAAAAATAGTGTGTCTTGGATGTTTCCAGAGTAACACTAAAAAGAAAAGAAGAAATAAGGAAAAACAGGGTCATTTTGAAACTGTTTTTATGGTATTTTCCATTTTCTGAATGTTTTCTCTTTAGAGAAAATGCTAGTCAGAGATGCACGTCAGCTGCTCTGCAAAGAGAGTGCATTACCTTTCTCATTGGTCAGCTTTCTTTGGCTTCTGAGGGAGACACATGAAGTGTTTCTGCACTTGTATCAACCTCCCCCTCTTCCCAGAGCCTGTCCTTGTCAGGTGCTGCAGCACCAGCCTGTCCTCAGGACCAAGGGCTTCAGACTTTGCTGTGATTTGTGAACTTGTCTTCTCCCTCTCTGATGTTTCAGTAAATTAGGGTGCAAATGGGATTTCAAACAAGTGTCAATTTGTAAAAATCCTGTATCAGCCAGCTGTTTTACGTTTATTGGCCATGCAAAGAAACAGAGGCTGTAAGTTTGTGGCATCCCACTCTCTTCACACAAAATCAGAAGCATAGGAGGGACCATATGAAACATCTCACAGAAGCCTTTTGGCATGTTAAAGTCTCAAGTTACAGGTTTTCATACTGTAAAAGTTCAAAAACAAAATATGGGAAAAATAGGTGAAACACTCTACCCAACAGTATAGTTCAATGCTAATGCACCAATGAGCACTAAAACTTAAGTGAACAGGGTGTTAGAATTATCTGACACCAATTTGTATTATGACAGCAAATGTTACTTTAATGCTTATCAGGATCCAAATCCCTTTAATTTACAGCATCTGTGTTTTCATATTTTATTCTCTCTCACAACATCTACAGCATTTGTATTTGTCCCTGAGGCAAATGGTACACAAATATTCTGATCTTTCCCCCATAGGATCATAATCTTGTCTAATTTTAAGCACCTACCCAGCTAGCTGGAACACCACAAACCCAACAATTACATTGGCCTCTCCACATCCTAAACAGGAGGAGATCCATGTGGACAGACACATGTATGTGCATTTTCTTCCAAGGAATGCTACTAACCACTTCAGAAGGAGCTCCTGGGCTCGCCCTCCACTCCACTTATTTTGTGTTTGTGTGTTTGTGAAACCCGGGTTTCAGTCATGCTCTCTGTGCCAGGAAGAAGTGGGTTCCCTGCAGGAAGAGGGAGTGCTCTGTGCCTCTTTGCTGTTCTTCCCCTGTTGATAAAAGGATGATTATACTTCCCTGTGAGGCAATTTCTATTTAGTCTTATTTTCCTTAACTACACTTGTCATGTTCCTGGCATAGGCTTTAAGTAGGAAGAAAAAAGGTTCTGTAGATTCAACACTGAATTTTATGCATGGAGATCTGTAACATTTTTGATAGAGCTTTTATAGGTCTGTCCATTTTGGCACACAACTGAGTTTAGTAGTTTGTGACCAGTCCTTTGGAGCCATCATCCAGGATCGATATATTTGATTCTTGGTTTCAAAGCACTCTTTAACAGTAGGAGGAAATTTTCTGGATAGCTTTTATTTTTGCATTTAAAAACCCAAGAGACTAGTGTCACAATTGTGGCTCTCTGAAGAAATGGTGTGTGTACTCCTGTTGCTGGCTCAGTAGAAGCAGATTTTTGTAATGTCATTCTTTCATTTCTTACTGATGTCTTTTCCATATTACCAATGTTTACTGCCTCCCTTAGTGTCAGTAGCCCTTGAGTTGCAGTTGGATCTCATTTCTCCCTTTCCTGAAGATCATCTTGCCTCTCTAGGTGGTCACCACCACCCTTTGGTCCTGATAGTTTCAACTACTGTTGCATTTGCTCCCTCACTTACCCCAGTCACTGGTGTTAAAATGCTTTAACAAACAGATTTCTTGAATAACACACCTAAAATAAGTAATGAGGTGATAATACAGTGTTGCCTTAGCAGAGCTGGAAGTTAGTAAACTGCGGGAAATTAGCACAAGTGGCAGGTCATGTAACAGAGTCAGGAAAGTCTGTTTGGTTGCATCCTCCATCTTCACTTGACACTACTGCTACATCATCCCTGCAGACTTTAACCAGTGTTTTTATACCAGTTCTGGTTAAAGTTTTTTAAGTTCAGAGGCTTAGCTTCAGTTTGAGGTTGTTACAACTGTAGTGTCTAGACTTACAGGTTTAGTTTCCATACAAAAATAACTCCACAATTCAGAATTAATGGTGCTTAGAAGTTTTAAGAGTTTGTGTCATGTTGTGTGGGTTTTTTCTTCTATTTGAAGTTGGTTTGATTTTGCCATGTGTATATTAATGTATCATGTGCCTGTAGCTTGAGAACATATGAGAATGTCTTCAGGACTTTAGGTCATCTTTTGTACATTTTCCATACAACCAACCAGTGGTCTTCAGGCTTTTTGCCAAGACCTTTATTTCTGTGTTTCTGGGAGCTCTGTTTGTGTCACTGCCACAGTTCACCTGTAACTACTGCAGCTTATTTTAACAGTATCAAATACTGCCTGCTTTGGCTTTCTGAGATACAACCTCCACCCTTTCCTTTTCTAATGCCCTGAGCCAGATATACTCCTTTTTTCACCATTGTGTCATCTGTTTAATGGCTGGTTTTGTATTCTTGCAGCTGCTAAATAAAGTTGTCTAAACAGTGGATGTTTAGAGGAAGAAGCCCAGGTTATGGGGATAGATTTAGATATGGGAGGAATTCCTTTTAAAAATAGAATTGGAAATAGTTACATAGTAAAGCAGTCTTGTACCTTTTTGCATCAAATGCAGTATACTTGCACACTTGTCTTCATTGTTGAGAATAGCACCAGACAATGTAAAAAAAATGGTAGTAGAAATGCATTAAAGTCAGCAAGTGGAAATTGAAATTGGTGTGCATCTCCTCTACCTGCCATAAGATACATAAAAAAGTAAAGTTGTGAGTTCCAACAATAAATTTTTGCATTGGTAACATGAGCTTACTGCTGCTTAGGTCTGATTAAATAAAATTTAAAGCCTTTAAAATAGCTTTATATTAGAGATATATATTTCAAGTTTATGCAAAACTATTGTACTTCAAACTAACCTCCTTCATAACCTCAACAGAATTTTATATTGCACCATATTCCTCTCTTCTGGTTAAGACCAAACATATTTCTAGAAAGACATCATTTTGCTGCTTAAGACTTCAAGCAATAGAAATTCCACCATGTCCTGTAGTAGGTTATTAACTATCCTCACTGAAAAAAAAAGAAAAATTCTGTTTCTATTCTGACTTCTAAACACTTCATATAGATGTAGATTTTGTTTTTCCCAGACATATTTATAAACAAACAAAATCCAGAACAGCTGTGCATATATGTATGCACATATATAGGAAAATCTAGAGTTTTTTCATATATATATGCAGGATTGAATCAGTCTTCAGTCTTTCAGGTGAGGATAGAAAGATTGCATGGAAATTGTTCTCAATACTTGCTTGTCATAGTACAAGGAGCTGTCTCTTTAGACTTCCAGGAATCATTACCATAGACAAATCATTCTTGCCTTTAGAGTTACACAACCAACCAACAAAAAGATGTACTGGGAAATAAATGTGTTTTCAAATATACAGAAAAAGATAACTGCACAGAAACATCAAATAACATCATTTCTTGTTATTTAATTGGGATATTTTCACCAAAAACTGGATGGGAGAAAGCCCCATATTTAAAGTAGTAATGAAGAAACTCTGTTGTAAGTAATACTTAAAGGATTAGTTGCCTTCAAAAGTCTGCTGGTGCTTTTCTACATTTATGGAGTTGTTAAAGCATCCTTGCAATGTGAGTGATTTGATTCAATTTCTGACTAAAGGAATCAGTATTCCTACCTTCCAAGTGTTTCCACTCTTCAACAAAGGTATCCTTAGAGTAATGCCCTGTAATCTCTACTATTGGAGCTATTGCAGGCTGTCTGAAATAATGAAATATTAAATTAGCCAGAGAGAGAATGAAAAAGTCATTCCTGAATTGAGATGTCATGGATCATATCTCCTTCCTCAGGTTCAGATACCAGGCTTGCTCAGTAAATAGCTAGTTCTAGTCTACTTGTGAAATATATAGTGATAAAGATGGTATCGTTATCTTTATTGGGATTTGGTTGTGTTCAAGAAAAAAACCCTTGCATGATCTTTGAAATAAGCTAAATTGGTTGCAAGAGGCAATTTTTAGAAAAATCAATTTAGTTTTCCACTATCAAAAGGTTTGTGTGTTCTTGCAGGGAGCTTTACCTCCCAACTAAAAAGAGTTCACATCCCAAAAATGCACTTTATTATGCCAGTCTTAGCACTTTATATGAGAATTTTCACAAGCAATTATATTCGCATCATTCAGTGGCCTTCCTACTCTATTTAGAAGTGAATTTCAGGAAGCTAGTATGACTTAAAGTTTCTTAGAGCTCTTTACAGTTCCCAGTTGTCTGGGACACTTTTATGCTATTGAGGAAATAAGGATCATCTCTAAAAATTGTCATAGTGTGAGAACTTGAATGGACTGTTCTGAACCTTCTCTGAAGCTAAATGGTACAAACATTGTAACAGATTCCATGATTTTATGTTTAAATGATAATGTAGGTTTTATCTAATGTTTCAGAATTCCTTATGTTTGGAAACAATGCAGGTTAAACATTTGCTAATCCCACTGAATCCATTCTTTCAGGTAAGGAACAATCTTCAGGGGAGATAAACATGCACCCTGTCTCAGCAGCTCCACTCTCTGTGTTCAGCAAAGAGTCCAACTCCTCAAAACACAGCGACCACCATCACCATCACCACCATGAGCACAAGAAAAAGAAGAAGAAACACAAGCATAAGCATAAACATAAACATAAACATGATACTAAAGAAAAGGAAAAGGATCCTTTTGTTTTCTCTAACAGTCCAGCCAGTGCACGATCAATCCGTTCCCCATCACTTTCAGACTGATACCGATGGCTTCTCTGAAGTTCAACTTGAAATACTCTTGGAGTGGTTAGAAGGATGTACATAACTATAGCTTCTATCTTTTTCTATGGAACTAAGAACATGTGAATTGTCTTAGCAATTCAGAAGAACCTTTGAAGCCTTCTTTTTGCATGTGTGGTTGTTGAAATCTGATTCAAAAATATGGTTTATGATTCTGACTCATTTTGTATTTCACTGTTCTCCACACCTCCCACTCTTTTTTCCATTTTAAACAAAGAAAACAGCCCTTTATGTAAGGGCCCCATGTCCACTGGCAACCCCCTGCACATCACGCTTACCATGTATTGCCAGAATCAATTATGGTTTAATCCTTTGAAGAATGTTAGAAGCAGAGTATGTTTTGAGCAGAAGCCAATTGCCAAGCCTTTGGTGACAGCCTGTTTCCAGAGCAGTATTGTATAACTAAGTGTAGGTCTCCTCAAAAGACAGGGATTTTCTTTAGTCTTCAGCTGACCTGTTTCTTGCTTTAACCATTGCAACGTAATGTCAGCCTTCTAAAAGAACAACAGTATGTAGAACATTTGCATTTGCCTGATACTAAAACTCATGAAAAATTTCAGGCTGCTTTTAAGCTGGTGGTATTTATTATGGATATGAGCCTTTTAATATGATTAAATTCTGCAATTGTTTTTGGAATTTTAGCAAAATGCATAATGCATGTTTTGTCCTGTAATTAGGCTTTTAAAAATCCAATAAAGTTTGCGAATTATTTTGACAGAGGCAGGATTTTTTCTTTAAGCTTACATTGGAATATGTTTTTGAAAGATGCTTGCTAAAATTTTAAAAATTCTGAAAAGTTTAAAAATTAAAATACTGAAAAATACATATTTCTTCCTCCTGACGGGTGGTTTGTTCGAAAGCAAGATGAGCTCAGGAATCCACAGGAGAAATACGTCAGATTTAACTAGGTCTGGGAATTGAAATGATGGATGCATTTAAATTTCTTTAGCTGTGTTTTATGCAGTGTACTGTTTACACCTAGGAAGTGTTTTATTTAAAAATTTTAAAATAGTTTTAATAATAGAGATAAATAATCTCTGCTACTTTTTATCTCTTCTCTTTATATGTGTAGAGGCAGTGTTTTTATTTCCATGTACTGGTTAGCTTCTGTTGCCCAGAGTTCACATAGCATTCTATAAGACGATTGTATTTGGGTTAAATATTTTTTTTTTATCAATTTTCACAAATTTTCATGAGAGACTGATTCTCCTTCTTAGAGAAAGAGAGAAAGTTCAAGAGGGACCTAATAAGACTTTTTTAAGCCATATTCTGTTTCATGAAAGTTAATAAATACTTTTGTATTCTATACCTGCTGGTGAATCCTGTAGTTCTTGGAATAAAAAGTTACCGGTAGGCTAGAAAGATGATAGGCTCAGGTACTTTGTAATATGCACATACTTACTTTGTTATTCAAACACCACATCCTTTTAATAGTGCACAGATAGTTGTGCTAATCATTGCCCTTGGAACCCATTTGGGCTGGATTCAGACACAACAGGCCTGGGCAGCCCTGCAGCCTCTCCTGATTTGCTTTGCCAGGTCAGGGAAAGCCCTCCTGGGTTTCCTTTTAGCAGTAACTGCGAGCTCCTGGAGCTTGGGTGAGCTAAAGGTGCAAGAGGAACACCTAAGCATGGGTTGGATGACGTGCTGGGTGTGTTTTGGGTACTCACCATGTGCACAGCTCAGCTCAGCTCAGCACTCCTTGTGAGACAGCGAGTCATAGCTCAATGGAAATATTCTGAGGTGTTTTTCCCTTGGCTAAGCAGTGATGTAACAGTGCCAGGGCTGTTTGTGGGAGACCTGGGCTAATAAGCAATGAAAGTTGGCATTGTTTGGGAGATTGAAGGCAGATGCATTTATGTTTTAAAAATGAGGTCATGGATAATTTATATTGGTGTAGTTTCTACTTTCAGAGATGTGGATTTACACTCTTAGGCTGAGAGGAAAAGTATTGTTCAGTGATACAGGCACAGAACTGAGGCAGAGCTGTAGCACAGGAATTCTGCCATCAGAGGTTTTGCTGTATGACTAATTGAACTATTAAATACATGCTGAGACAATATGGTGAAGATACTGCCAACAGAAAATTGGAAGGTAAGGGAGGGAGGGGGAGAATCTAAAAAAACTTTTTCTAATGCAGTTTCTGAGGTTACATCATGTTCCTGGTTCAGAATATCCATTAGTGTATTTGATGGAATACAAAGTTTGAGGTCTCCAGGTGGTGCAACATGGACAGGCTGTGTTCACAAACTGGTAAGTGTGCTCAGAAATCAGAATAATTTGGCAGATTGCACAGGTGATTCAAAGAAAGCAAACTGGAATTCAGAAGGAATGAATGTGAAATACTGAACTCCAGGGAAAAGGAAGTGTATGAAAGCAAGCCATTCTCCCCATCTAGTATGCTGCAGTGAAAAAAAGCATCTGCTTGCACAGAGGTGAGCAGTTTGATACTATGGCAAAAGTAGAAGTTACTTAAGGATTAACAGGAATTTTTCAATATAAGATCTGAAAGTAATTGTTCTATTGAGTGCCAGTGATTTGGGGCAAAATATTTTAAGAAGTGGGCATATGGAAACAAGATTGCATATAAGAAAATATATAAACAAAACTGAGTATTCCTGTCTAGAATAAATTAGGTCTGAGGGAGGAACTCGCCCTTCACGTACCTAAAATATTGCTACAACAAAAAGTGTTTTTCAGTTGTTATATTTCCCTTGGGATGGGAGGTATTACCTTTATTCACAAGAAAAAATATTTTTGTTGAATATTAAGATAAAAAGCATTCCAGCAGGCACCCAATGATGAGGTGAAAACTCATTTCTTGTAGGCTTTAAAGCAGCAGATTGGCAAACGTTTGGAGGCGATGTTTATGGGATGCTGCACCCTGCTGTAGTGCAGGGACCTCACTGCTATGGTTGTTTTTGTGGTTTCTTTAATCTTCCATTTTTGTCAGTGAAGTTCTTGTGGTGCCTCCCTGGATGTGACCAACACTTGCAGAAGGTTTAGGAAACTGAGATCTTTGCTCTCACTAATTGTGTTTTAGGTTGAGTTTTTCTTCTGCTGGAAACCTGATGACTATTTCAAAGTTATAACCTGACATTGATTCAAGTTAAAATTTGATATTTGGACAGTGGATTAATCTCTCTGTTCTCTCCACCTTCAAACCTCATAGGTTGCCTGTAACCCATGCAGTTGCTTTTGATCTGATTTTTAGTTAAAACTCCTGCTTTATAGTGCACTCTTTTTAGAACAAAAGTAAAAATATTTTGAGTGGGGTGTTATCCAAATACTGCAAGAATGCACATTATACATATAAGTAGAAATTAATGTGTTGTTGAAAATAGGCAAAACAAACTGGAGAATTTATTTCTGTATAACAGCTTTTAACATTAATTCCTTTATTTTGTTTATTCTGTAATATAAACATTAGAACCCACATAAGTATAGGGCAAACATGTAATGCTGAAATATCTGTATGTGTTTCTAATGCAGACTTTTCATTGGGTTTTTTCTTTATTTCTCAGTATAATTATAGAATAAAATGTCCACAAAGTAAATCCTGCATCTCTTAAATTTGTAGGCATGCTGAAGCATCTAGTGAGGACATAGCTCCTCTCCTTCGGAGTCCAAGTAAGCAGGAGTTTCAGGAGTGTCCCAGTGCTGTGGAGGGAGGGACAGCAGGATGCTGAAACCTTCATGGAGTCCTTGGGTGAGCTCAAAACATCCCTGTATCAATAAGCTCTGCTGTCCATAAAGCGCTCAGGCTGACACAAGGACTCCTAGCAATGAAAATTGGTGTCTTACACTGTTCAGCCTTTGGGAATAAAAGAGCTTCGTAGTTTTAGTTGATTTCATATTCATAGAAATAGATTTTTTTCAAATTCTAATACAAGAAATTTTGAGTCATGTCATTATTTTCAGTTCTTTATGATAGTTTATTCTCAGAACTTAAGAACCCAGATTTTAATGGAACATTGGTATTAAACAACAGCCCTTAAAATACACAAAGTAAGTAAAAATGTTTTAGATGAGATTGAAATACTTTTGTATGTTTCAATTTTTATATATTCATTAAAATATATATTCTAAAATACCTGTGTACTTACTGATTTTATAATTTTAAATGACAATAATATATGAGTGCATATGAATTAAGTCACAGCAGCTAATATCTAAAGTTGCATTATTGCATAGGCATCTGGTACCATAAATATACATATTCTAAACACATTTCTAAGGCTTTCTTTTACTATTATTTTTGTCCTGGTAAATCTTCAATGTTAGCAATCTTTGTAGATGTAGAAGAGTCAGGATTTCATTTGAACCACTTTGCATTTTACTGAAAAATCCTTCAGTTAGTATGGTGCTTAGGTTGTGATAACCACTATAAAGTGACAGAGCAAATGAAAGCATATGTAGCTGGATTTCCTTAATCTCTGAATGAAAGTGAATCTCTGTGGGTATGCTTTGGGCTGGTTTAACAGCTTGTCTCTCCTGCAGCAAGAAGCTCTTTTTTCCCCACAGCTCCTGACCCCACAGCCACATGTAGGATTTTTTTTTGCTATCATGCCACTGGGCTCTTCAGTGAGCCTAATTTCACTGGGCTGTTAGTGAGCTGAAACTTTTGAGCAGAGGCTGAGTAGGCAGCAAGGCTCATGCCTGCCTTGTGAAGTCAAGGGTGGAGTGGTAAGAGGGAGGGAGGGAGGGAGGCGTGAGCAGGAACAAAACCCTCTTTGGCAGCAGCAGCCAGTTCATCTGGCTCCACTGCTTCTTGGGACTTTGCTCCGAGAAAATCATACAATGGGGAGAATTCAAGTTTTCACATCTGCACCTCTTTGGGAGTCTTAATTTTGTCATGAATTGGTTGAGTGATTGTTTTGAATCAGATTCATTTTGGACATTTTGGAAGGTTGGAGCGAGATGAGCTTATGACTGGCAGTTACTTTTTTTAATTTGCTGTGTTAAAAAAAAAAAAAAAGGTCTCAATAATAGAGTGGAAAAGAAACTCACTTCAGAAATTACTCCAAAAGTCATTTCAGGTCAAATAGAGTTTTATTAATTACTTTTGTTATTATTATTAGTAGTAGTACTACTACTAATAATAATAATGTGTTTTTCTTTTATCCACAGAATTGAATTTCACAAGAGTTAATCTGAAGCAATTCATTCTGAAACTGCACTTTTCATTTTCTAAATATTCCTCTGTTTTGTAAATAAAGCACACTGTGAAGTGTAAGTAACTGGTTAAATCTCTAAATTTAAAAATTCCCTGAAAAAAGGCAGAGTTTGAAAATAGAGTACAAATGAAAGCATATTGCAAGACCTGATTGATTCTTCCCCTTTTCAAAACCATATTTCTGGGGAAAAAAGTCTCTTTTGAAATTTATGTGCTTTGTAGCTCATTCCCCACCCAGAAGCTAAATCAAAGCATATGAGGGAAAAAGGTTTCTTAGAAGTTTTGAAACTATTTGACTACAACTTTTCAAGCTGATACAGAGCTCAAGGAAGTTTTCACAATGCTAGTTTTAGTCACTTAATTCCTAGTTTTTCTGTACAGAGAAAAACTTGAGATAGGGAGGAAGAGAAGGGTCTGGGGTGGTCTGTTACCTCAGGGAAGAGAGGCTTAGCGACATTAAATGTCTCCCATCAGCTCTGTCACTCATCCTCCTGAGGCAGCTTCTGCTGCTTTTAGGTATCACAGATACTGCTGCTGTCATCACTTGTTTTCCTGTACTGTTTCTTTGCCTTCAAGTCTTCTTCCAGTTTATAGATGTAATATAGATGTAATAGATGTCAGAGGGATGTCCAAGGTTCCAGAAAGACAAATCACTCAAAGACATCCACTAAAGCAGAGGGTTTAAGCTGCTTAGGAGCAGCTATCCTACACTTGAGGGTTTGAGTCTTGTCATGGCTTTTCATGGTCTGTTCCCAGTTCTGTGGCCAGCAGGCTGCTACAGCTTATTTCTCCTCTCTGAGAACCAAACACAGACATTCCTTGTCCCTTACAATTCCTTGTCCCTTTACAGTTCCTGAGTCTGTGCAAGCATCTTGCTTGCGTTTGAAGCAGTATGTATAAAAAATGCTTTTTCATCTCAAATGTCATTTTATAATGTTGGAATTCTGTTTGTTACTGAGTAGTTGACTAATTTCAAAATACTGAACACTTTCTGTTGCTTTTATTTTGAAAGTTGGATTTTTACAGAGACATATTTTTTATAGCACTGAAAATCTTCCAGGTGTTCTGTGAAACACAGCACTTAAGTAGAATTAAGACACAAAGTAAGAGAGAGAACAAAAGTTTTTTGTACATCTCTTCATGGAAGAGAAATACAATTACACAGTAGGAGAACTGATAAAGGACTTCAAGGAATTGGTTGTTGGCTACAGTTATGATGAAGAGATATGAAAACCTCAGAGTAAAATAGTATGGAAAGGGCAGCTGATAACAGTAGTCTTTTTGCAAAAAAAAAGTTTAAAAATTTAATTGGAGATAAAATCACTTGGGAAATGAAAACAAGAAAGTGGTAATGTATGTAACGTACAACAGCTGCTCAATTTTTGACCACTGTCCTTGAGTGCTGTATTCTTTAACTGAGAACCCAGCAAGAGCCCCATTTCTTTTTCAGAGTCAAGCAGTTTATCATGACTGAATATCTGTCATCCCACACAATCTAACAGCTTGGAGGTTCACTTTTCATTTTCCTTTAGTGATTTGTGCTATCAGTAATAGAGAAAGCTTCTAAATACGTGATTTACAGCTGTTTTACAAAAATCAAATAGACTTTGAATCTGATTTACCTGTTCTGTAATAATGTATGTGATGTATACTTGGGCTGCACAGAAACACAGTTGGGAATTAACCTTTGAGCTGTGTTTTTAGCAGTATGTGTTTCTGATTGTGGCTGTGAGTCGAGGCAATGACTTGTACCTTTCCCTAGAGTCTGAGATGATTTTGGGTAATCAGTGCCACCATTTGAAGAGATATTGCAATGCCATTGAGAGCCCCTTCCAGCTTCCTCAGTTTGAGTGCCAGTTTTTCTCATTCATCCGCCTGTCCTGTACTTAAATATGATGGGGGCTTCACCCAAGGATGACTGGAGGATTCAGTCTGGGCAGATTTTCAGGCTGAGGTGATCCTGCTCCATGTGCTGGGCTTCTGAAGCAACTCCTGGCAGTTACTTCTCTGCTACAGAAAAGAGGGAAGCTGTAAATCCTAGAGTGTTTTTTGGTAACTGATGTATAATGTAAAGATGAATTAGTATAAAGCATCCACAATGCTATTACTGTTAAAAGAAGGTGGTGAGTTGTTGCATGTGTAATACTTAATATTCTCGGGCCTTTGACATTCATTGGAGGGATCTGACCATCCCAGCTTTTTGGATCCCAGTATAATACAGAATTTTTTAGTTTCTTTTTGTATCTGCAGAGTTCATCTCTGTGAAGGCAGCATCTCCCTCTTCCTTCAAATTACTGCTCAGATCCTCTGTTTACATACTAATTACTTCTCTGCCCTTTCAGGGGGGCAAAAAAGCACTTGCAGGTGCCTGGGCTGCAGTCACAAGTTCCAGGACTTTTTCTCCAGCACACCTTCTGCATTGTAACTGAAATGTTCATCAACCACACAAATGAGCTGTTTTGGACATTTCATGTGGCAGCAGGTGCTGTAGCAGCACCTTGCCAGGCAAGGAGGGGATGGGCTGGAAGGTGAGCCCCTGTGTACCTCTCACTGTGTACCTCACACCCCATCAACTCTCAAGCTCCTCTTCTCCCCAGCCCCATCCCCCTGCTCTTCTGTCTCCCCTCTTCCTTCTCTCCATTTTCTTTTCCTCGACTATTGTTTCACAATCATCCAGCTCAGACATGATTTCAAACCTCCTTGAGATGAAGAGCTAAACCAGAAGATGGAAGTACCTTTATGCATAGGCCATCAGTACATGCCACCAAACAGTCTCTCATGGCCTTGAGACCCTTACAGAGGTGGTAAAATCTGCACATGCAGTGTGCAGTGAGGGCACTCTGCTCATTTGCCACTGGTCTACTCCCCAGAACTTGTTGTTTTGCTTTTGCAGAGGTTTTGACTGTCTCCAGTGTTTTCTATGGCCCAGATGGATGCAGTGTTCTGCCCTTGGCACAGCTCTGGGGTGCTGGAGTGACTGGGGACAGGGAGCAGCACCAGTGCCTGGCATGCCTCTGCTTTCTGGACTGGGGGTCATGCTGGTGCTCCAGCAGCAATCAGAGATCTGTTTGATCAAAATACAGGCAGCAATTCACCTCCACATACTGCTCATGTCCAGCACTGTCTACAGGCTGGCCAGGGAGCAGGTGACTGAGCAGCATTTTCAGCCTAGAGGAAAATAGGTCATTTTGTTTAGGATTGGGTATTTTTTCCTTTTTGGAAGGCTACTCTGTTAAACATCTTAAAATTGACCTAATAATGTACTATGTCCTTTCCATTCAGAGACTGTAGATTTCCTTCTATATATGTAAATAAATAAAATTTATTCTGAATAATTGCAAGATTTCTATATAAATTGACTTTATATGGCACCGATCATGCCCCTCTGGGTTAATAATGCTCATACTAAGGTTTGATTCTGAAATATAGCAAAACCTTAGAAAGGCATAGGGAAATGAGAGGCCCCATTGTGAGCTAATGACCTCTGTGAATGAACCAACATGTCAGCACTGTAAAATGAGATACA
Organism: Ammospiza nelsoni; assembly: GCF_027579445.1. Classification (NCBI taxonomy): domain Eukaryota; kingdom Metazoa; phylum Chordata; class Aves; order Passeriformes; family Passerellidae; genus Ammospiza; species Ammospiza nelsoni. The sequence continues at coordinate 136,860,075 of NC_080633.1, forward strand.
CTTAATAGCTTTTCACAATGAATGCTTGTATACGATACACATCAGCGTACTGTGAAGTGGCTTGTTATGATAAGACCATAATATAGAACTTTTTTGTTGAAATGGTTCTCTCTCCCTACTTCTTGGGAAATATTTGTTCAAATAAATATGTGGGTTAGTGAGGCAACAGATAGTTATTTGTCTCTCAAGTGTGAGTAATGTAATATGAACAAGCATTAATGACCTAACTCTTTAATTCAACAGGAGATCCTTATTTTTCTTACACGCTAGCTTATTTCTTAATATTTTGGAATCGATTGCTCAGTGTGTGTTGTGTGTTCCCAGGGGAGCTGAGAGCAAGTTACAAGCTCTGGATTAACTTTCAGTTTTGCTCAACTTTATTATCTCTTGACTCTTTCTGGGGCTTCTTCAACTCAATGGTTGGCAACCATGTGTATCTGCTCCCTGCATCATCCACTAACATCTGCCTGAAATACTGAAAAACTCACATTTTTCAGTGGACGTGAGAGGCAAAACTGGCCAAACCATTCACGTGATTTAGAAGTCCTTGCCTGATTTCCAGAGGAGACTCCAGCATGGCAAAACCAAAGCCCTGTGAATTTCTGTGAGTTTGCACCTTGATACAAGGCTCAAGCAGTTCACATAATCACTGCCACCAGGGCAGAGGCAGCAGAAGTGAGGGAGCTAAGTGAAGCAAATGGATCAAGAACTGTGAAAGGGAGCCAGTGACAGGCCATAAAGTCAAAGAAATTCTGAGAGGCAATAGCAACAAGGAAGAAAAGCTGGGCATCAAGGAACAACGGGCAAAGATGATGAGACAGAATAATTTAGAGCCACAATCCACTGGGTTGTAGCCAGAGGTTCAGGAGTCTCACTGCTCCTGGCCAACAGGTTTCATATCCATTTGCTTAAAGCACGTGTTTTATTCCTCTGTAGCTGTGAGTTACCAAAGGGATGACAGCCTACAGCAGCTGTGGTTGCCAATCTCTTACCTCATGCAAGCCAGACATGTTCCAGTACTGCTCTTGAACCATGAAGGAGGCAGCACATCACCAGCACAATAGGAATTGCTCTTCTTTTTCAGTCTTTTAAAATTCAATATTTTAAAATAATTTTTAAAAAAAAACAAGCCACAGAGCACTCTCTTTGGAGAATATGAATAAGGCCATTTGAATGGGCATAAGACCATCTGGGCAACTTTATGCAGTACCTTGGCATTCAAGTACAATGAGACAATCTCAACACAGTGTCTGAGTGGGGAATGGGGCTGCAGGGAAATCTGGTCATGCTCAGATCAGCTCAATCTTTTTCTGGAGAGCCGGATCCTGTTTCTGTGTCTCCATAGACAGAATTGTTATGAGATGCTGCCAGGTCTTTTAGAAAATTTTTAGAAAATGTTGGCTTTTAGCTTCTCTGTTTAGCACTCAGCAGAGCCCAGCTCTGATTAGGAGAACTGCTGAGTCTTGATGGGTTCATGTGAAGGTAACAAGTCTGTGCTGCACACATCCAGTACAGCCAGTCTCTGGTAGTGCCTATTACAAACTGTGGTAGTAGTGTATTCTTGAAATTGGCATTCTTGAAGTCTTAAGATAGGCTCTTAAATGTAATAGAAATGGTTTGTTAATGTCCCTGTCTCTTATTTGCAAGTGATGCTGCCTTTACCTGAAAGGAGTGCTGTCAATATATTTTGGTAGCTGCTTGGACACCACTGCAAGGACATTTTTTGATCATCTTGTCCATAGAGAAGCTTTGAATGGTGCTCCTTAATAAAGAAGTAAGGAATTTGTATGCAGTGACTGTGCTGAGCTGCTACGCTGCTGTCAGTACCACTGGCAGCACCTGGAAGATTCAGCTGGTCCTACAGCCTGATGTGCAGCTCTGTAGCATTTGAACAGCAAGGGTGTGTTCTGTGCCCTTTTTTTTTTCAGCAGCATTTAGCATTGCTAAATGGATGTGTCTGAGAGCAAGCTGGTTCAACATTTCTGATCTGGAACAGCTCTCTGCCTGCGTTTGCTGAGTGGTGTTCATGTGGGAAGCAGATGAAGCAAGGGTGTCAGAACATCTGTTTGTTGCTGTGGCTGATGTTGCCTTAAGCAAGGGTCTACAGCACCAAGACCTGTACAGAAAGCACCTGAACAGGACATATATGAGCCAGAGCAACAGACATGAATCAGTGTCTGACCACAGGACAGAGTGGCAGTGGAAATCTGTCCTAGTCTGAGTGACCTAGAGTAAATTTTGGGTGATGTATTTGAAATTTAGGTGATAGTGCTGATACCCTAAGAGCATGTTAAAGCTGGCTGTTGCAGAGATATGAACATACTAAAAAGTGCAGGAGAATTGTGGTCCTACACTGGATGTCTTCTACAACACAGAATTGGTTGCCACCTTGATCAGGTCCCCACTAGCAGAGAAGCACAAAACCAGCTGGGAGCTCCTTCTGCATTAGGCACGAGGTTTTCCCTCAGCCACACTTCAAGCTCCCTTCAGCCTTGTGCTGCTTGTTGAACACTGTGTTGCTTCTCAGTACTTGATCACTGTTTGTATTTGACAGGTGACCTTCGAGTCAAGTCAGCGGCTACTTGCCATCCCTTGTTAAATCCGCCTGGTTTAGGGTCATTGTAAAACTTTAGATGGACTTTTGGTGAATATAATTGGTTTTCTCTTTGGACAACATTCCAAATTTAGCACATCTTCTCCAAAACTTAGCATAGCACTTTGCTGGAGCTGCATCAAATCCCAGCACTCAGTGTTTAAAACTCAGTGTTAATGCCTGTTGGAGATGATGTTGTAATAGCCTCTGTCACACTTTGAGTGATAGTCTTGTTTTCTTTAAATCTCTCTTACCATCTTGGAGATATCAAATTTTGGAATCAAACACTGACTTTAATGCAGGAATGTTCCCCATGAGCCCTGATGTTTTATCCAAGAGTCCCAAACTTTGTATACAATTGCTGCTGTTGATTTCCAGTTTAGGGGACTGTCTCAAACTCCCTCCCAAGTTCGGTGTCACCATAAAAGCTCACATCTCTTTGCAGGTATTCAGAAAGAAGGGCTGGGCATTAGGACATCATCTGAGTTTGTAGACACTGGAAGAACCCTTGATTAGTGGCTCTTGAGCTGAAGATTTATTAAGTGCTTTTATATATTATATTCCTTTTTGAGTGACTGAATGCATCTCTTGACAAAATGAGACATCCCTTTTCTGCTTCTCTCCATTCTGCACAGTTCACGCTCCCCAGGGATGGGAGGAGTTCCTTCAATGAAATACAAACAAAAAAGTCAAGATTCAGTTGCTACATGGGAATAGCAATTAGTATTTTCAATGTTTTAAACCTTTAATATGTTTTAACCCTCTCATTCTTGTTTTCTAGGTGAGGAAATTGTTTTGGCTTTCCTCAGAAAGGCCTGGGTAATCCTGTTGCTGAAATATATAATTTCTTTGTGTAATGGAAAGTGCATGAGCTGGGGAGACAGAAAGTGCCAGCTCCTGGATTGTTTTGTCAAACATTTGCAGTGGATTTGGATTAATTCAGGGAACTTCTTGGTTTTGTCATGAAGGGTGAACTTGACAATCATGTTGTTGCACCTTCAGCTCAGACGTATTTTGATGGAAGTGAATTTTTTATATAAAATTCATGTCCAAGCTGCTCTGTGGCCCCATGTGGGGGTAAGATTTAGTATCAGGTAAAGGAAGGAATCCCTGCTCTCAATGAACAGCCCAGCTGTGTGTTACTGTTGGGCCTGTTGCTAATGTTTTTTCTGATGAGGCATGTTTACTTACTTTCACCATGACTGTCCGGAAATCCCATGGCAAGAAATGTCAGAACATTTGCCAAATCACTACTTCACCCATCAAGCTGATTGTTGTGTGTTACTCAGTCTGGTTCACATTAAGGGTCTGCTCCATCCCTGCCTTTGCTCTTTTTGGGCATATTGATTACTTGTGGTGGGTTTTATAAGAAACAGCCCTTTTTGAGGGATTACTCCCCCCTTTTCTCCCTGAGCCTGTGGCATGTTAGTAAATACAGGACTAATTTTTTCTACTTCAGACACAGTCTATCTAAGGCAGTTCATCCAAAGCAAATCAAAAGCAAACTCCTTCCAGTGGCTGATTATTATATTATAATGTCTTTTGGAGAGCAAACAAAAAAGAAAAAGCCTACCTATAAAATAGAAGGAATGTAATACAACCGGAAGAGGCTTAATTTCTCTTCCTGACAAGTATCTTGTTTTTCTCGATATAAAAAACTTTTTCAAGAATCACAAGTCCTGCAAGCAGAGGTAGGCTGGTGCTGCTTGAGAGCTGGCCTGTGTAAAGGGAAGGTTTGGCAGCCTGGGGTCTGGCTGGCTGGGGGTGCACACAGCCAAGCCCCCTCGCGCCAGCACAGCCAGGGGCCTGAAGTCTCTCCAGGGGTTCCTCCAGAGCACAGGAGGAGATCTGACTGATAAAGACAGGCCTGAAAGGCTGTCTCAGATCTGCTGTCTGCAGTCCCTGTGAAACTCTGCAATGGACAGAGGGGGCCTTTCATAGCCTGGGTTTGGAAGTCTGGCATCCTCCCCAGCCTCTGATTTAACAATTTCATCTTATGTCCAACCTGAGATGAATGGCAAAAGCATAAGGGATCAGAGAGAGTAGGCTGGTGCTTTGCAAGAGAGAGGCAGCACTCTTGGAACCCTCTTGATGTTGTATTATTGCTGTTATTTATTTGCATAGTTCCACATTAATCCTGCTGGTTTTACCTACTGGTAAAATATGAGCTGAATTAATAGATGGGTGAAACTCTGCTGGAGAGTACATGCTCCAATAATTAAATTTTAAAAATTATTACTTGTTTTATTTCTACTATGCATATATTGCATTTATACCTAAATTGGCTTTTTGTTGTGCATCAAGTATTCCTGCATGTCTTGCAGGTAACTTGGGAAGGAAACATGATGGGATTGTGCTCTACTAATCCTTTTAAATGGAGGAAGACACCTTAAAAAGTCATCTCTTAAAGTATATTTGGGCTTAATTTTACTTTTGAAATTCTTATTGGTTCCCTGGAAGATGTGTGAAGACTGACAGTTCAAACAGCAAAATTCTACTTCAGTAGTAATTATGTATTTTCTGAAGGTGCTACCTTGTTAAAGGTAAAATATGATTTTTGCAGAAAGATGTTTATATGCTAAAAATTATGTGGAAATCACTGTCTGTGAGGCAAGAAGAGAAAGTGGAAGAAGGATGGGTGCTGTCACCTGTTAATTTTTGCCAGTCTTCTCTTCTCTTTTGCCAGTCTTCTTGTTCTATTAAATGTTTTTCCCTGAGGTAATGGATGTAGGGGTGGGATGATAGCAAGAGGCATAGCAGGCTGAATCTGGAGGTGTTTTCACCTTTTGAGCCAAAAGTGGTGATAAGAATCAGCAGTGGTACTGAGAATAATGGATCTGGATCTTTGAGATTAAGCAAAAAATTCTGAAACCTGAAATTAGGCTGTGATGAAGAGCTTTTTGGAGTTTTCTAAGCTCAACAGCTCTTCATTAATGCAGTCTGACATATGTTTATTTCAATACTGTGATCCATAACAGCTAACTCCAAATGGAAGCTAGAAACTCAGCTGAGCACAACTTGGCAAGTTGGTGGGGTGTCTGAGTTTTATATGCTCTTCTGGCTACATGGAAGAGATTGCAACAATTTAAACTGGAAATACTCAAAGCCCTAATGAAAGGTTTCATATTTGAGATGTGGACCAAGATTATACTCTAGGCATGAGCCAGAAAATGAGAGGGAGTAGCTGACATCACCTTAGCTAGATTTGAGCTTTTGTTGGCGGAAAAAAGGTCTGAGAAAAAGTACATCTCTGTAACAGCAAATTGTGTTGCTTAGGCCACCTACAGGGACTCCTTGCTGTGCTGTTCATTCGCTGGCATCCATGTCATGAAAGCAGCTGAGATCTGTCAAGAAGTACAGTGCTAGGAAATGTAAAGAAAATAGAGGTGTTCAGCTCTCACCTGCCTCAGGCCTCTTCCTGGGCATCCCCTCACAAGTGCATTGCCTCTCTGTTCCAGTCTCACAGACTCCTGCCCTGTGCACATGGACTGCCAAAATCAAAAAAGGAATCAAAACAAAACCAATCAACCCTGGAGAAATGGCTTTTAAATTCTTTGTTTAGTGAAAGGTGGCTAGGCAAGTGATCAGCACCTCACATTTACTGTATGGGTCCTTGTCTCTGCTGGGATGTTTGGGAGTCTGGTTGAAAACTAATTGACAGAAGTAGTATTGATGGTAAGAGATCCTGCAAGAACTAAAGCAAAACCTCAGGACATACAAATAAATATCCATTTCTTGGTATTCCTAGACACTAACTTGCTGCTGCTTGTGTGCAACATGGCGCAGCTAAAAACTCTGATCACATTACTCAGGTCCTGCTTACCCTTTGCAGGGATGGGAAGGGATTGACTAGCTTCCTTTATCTAGGCCACTTTTCTGTAGTATTTAATCTCATCATACAGCTAATTAAATATGCAAACACTTATTATAAATTATAATAGCTATCGCTGGGAAAATTCAGCAGAAGATGAGTCTCCGAGTTTTCTGCTGTAAATCTTGATGCATTGGCTTGCTGACACATGGTTAAAACACAGCCATAAATCTCCTTGTGAGACATGTTGTGAGGAAGGAAACACACGGAGTTTTTCAGCAGAGCAATTACAAGGAAAAAGCTCGGAGCTCCTTGCTGCTGCCAATCCAGCCCCACTGGTGTCCAAAGTAATTAACGAATTCCTGGCTTTTTACCAAGGCTGGAAAGTGATAAAAAGAAACAATCAAGTTGCTTTTACCTTGATTCCTGTCACTGAAAAGTTCAAACACCCACAAAAGCCTTCAGATGTTTTCACTTGGGTTCAAGTCAAACATTGCAGTTTGCGGTTCCCACCCCCCACTTTCTGACCTGGAGTATGATATAATCAAACTGTTTGCATCCTTACCTTAAAAGTAGGCGTACAGCTAACATGCCAGCTTTGAAATGCATTTAGGTGCTGCTAAAAATCTGTCCAGGTCCAAAAGCTGCCATTGTTTTCAGGAAATCTGCACTATTTTCTTACACTTTTTGTATTGTAAAATGCTGACAAAAAAGGAGATGGTGTATAGAGATATGCAGCCAGAAGGATAGATGGAGCTGTGTCTTTCTCTTCCCTAATTCATGTATGATTCTACAATTAGTTGATACAGGACTTCTAAATGTGGTGGTCTTGTCCTCCTCCCACTCCACTTCTGGGGATTCCTGAGAATCAGCCCAGAGGCTCCGCTGGATCTGGTGAGTCAGTTTGCTAAACAGCCAGAAACCAGATCCAACCAAAATCACGGGGGAAAAAAACAATTTGTGCCTTTTGAAGGACTAAACTATATCCCCTGGGTGCCAAGTGGGAGCCAGAGATGGTACAAGAAGGGGGCAGTGGTGCCAGCTGGGGGCTGCCAGCTTCCAGACCTGCAGGGCTATGGGTGAGATCCTGTTCTTGGGCACTAGGAGGGAACAAACCCCACGGGACTTGAAGTGTTTGGTGTCCAGCACTCAGCAGTACTCAGTAAAAGGCAATTCCATCGTGTGAAGGCCACGGGCACAGAGCTGCAAGCTGGAGGCAGCCATGACGCAGTGGATTTTGTGAGCAGATTTGGAAGGCAGCATGTTTGGCCACTACAAGTGGGAGGCTGTTCCCTGCGTGCAGAGTGGGGACACAGCTCTATGAATGGAGGCATTAATTGGGAGCGCGGCTGCAGCACCAGCTCAGGAAAGCTGCTTGGTACTTGCTTGTGTCCCTTCGATTCCATCAAAGCTCGAGCACTTCATGGAATAAAGGCATATGGGACCAATAAAGCAGATTTAAGGAGATGGAGTCCAGGTGGCAAAAGTGTATAATGGGAAGTGACTTATGGGAAAATGTTGCATTCAAAACTCCTCTGTTGGTTTAGGTGACCCTGTAAATCCAGGCCCGGCTTTTATTCAATGGGACTACTCATGAGAGCTAAATTACTTATGTTGCAGGATTGAACTTACTGAAAGGAAGACTTTTCAAGGAGGTCCAAATAAATGTTCTAACTCAAGCTTACAGTGTTCTTAGTTTTAGCATGAGCCCAGTTGTGAATACAGACAACCAATTTGCTGTAATTTGTATATTTGGTTGGCATGTGTTTACAGAGGGGAGATCTGGATTTATTTAAAGAACTATTTTGCCCCTGGTTTCCATATGCTTCCCTTAATCTCTCTTCACAAAAGAAGCTCAAACAAAACCCCCATACCCTCCTTTCCCCCACTTAATGCAAAACTTGAAAGCAAGCCCTGCACAGTGTACCTTTCATATGCACATAGGTACCTTGCAGTGAAATGAGAAACAGCAGAAGAGCTCTTCAATAACCATGACTGAATGTGCAAGGAAAAAATCAAGCCTTCAGTAGAATACTCCTTCGTTAGATCTTAAAAGCAGAAAAAGTCCCCTAGAAATAAATCCTCAACATGATTCTCATATGAAAGAGAATCTTTCCACGTTGAAACCAAATGTTCAAAAGCTCTGTGCTTTGTTGTATTAATGCCCATAATTTATTCTTCTTAGAAACTATCCCTCACAGGCTGTTACAGCACTCAGTGTGGTACATCATAATAAAAACAACTTAGAAGGCAAAAACATTAGAACAAAAACAAAACTCTGAAAGCTTTAGTGAATAAAGACTTGTAGGGGGGTCTGGAAAAAGGACACAAACGTTGTGAGAAATCAAAAACAGAAGTATGAATTGTAAGCAGAAATATAAACTAAGCTTTGTGAACAAACAAGTCCTTTTAGAATTCTCAAGTAGTTGCATGTAAAATTGATTTGTGCAACCCAAAAACCTTCACTGCAGTCAATTCCTCTCTGCAGCATCCAAAGGTAAACAAGCCAGTTCACTCTTGGGGTTTTTTTTTCCCAGAATTGAGTACATTTCAGTGCAGGAGGAGCTGTCACTGTGATTGATACCTACTCAGTCTAGCACTTGTTAGGCCCTAATCCATGTTGCAGCTGGGCTTGTAGCTTCTTCTCACAATGGATTTTCACACAACAAGGATGAGTTGTTAAATCATGTGAAACAGCTTTTAGACCCCATCTGTAGATGATAAGAAATAAGAAAATTTTATTATTATTATTATTAGTATTAGTATTAGTATTATTAGTATTAGTATTTACTTCTTAAAAATTTATCCAATTTCCCCTGTCCCAAAAAGACTGAGATGTTTATTTTCTCTGGAGATTCAACTTTCTTTTCAGGAAGATGAAAATCCAAGCACTATAGTAATGGTGGCCAACCCCCTGATTTTGAATTACAAATGCTGCATCTACACCCAGGTCATGTCACAGCTTGGACCAACAGCTTCTTGCTGGTACAGCAGATGGTGAGTGGTCCAAATTCCTGACTGTGCTTCAAAGGCTGATCTTGGTGTATCACCTGCAAATCCATGTGTATTTTCAACCCCTGCCCTGCAGAGGGACCCTTGGAAGTCATCAGTCCTTCCTCTGTAAGCCTTGTCCTCTAGGGTAAACCTCTGTTCTCTGGGGTGGATTGACTATATTTGTTGCTTATGTCTGTTGGCTACTGTCACCTATGGATTGGTGTTAACATCTGGGAGTGTGAATTCATCATCATATTTTTTATTATTTAATCTTCATAACCCTCATTCCTAATGCAGCATCTCTTGTCAGGCCTTTATAGTCAGGTTTCAACACTGGATTTTCTGTAGCAGGTAAGAGCAGCCTTGAAATTTATTGTGTTCCCTTCTCTATGGATTTTACTAACTTGGTCCCTAGTTACAATTTGTGAGTTACTGTTTGATTTAAGAAATTTGTACATCTTGTTCAAGATGTAGACTTTGACTTCACTTGAACATATTGTGCAAGACTAGGAACTTCAAAATTAGGTGGAGCTGTAATTGTGTTAGATTAAAGAGATGTTGTTTGGGATAGGGCATAAGGGATTGTCTTTGGGACAAGAAAACCAGTAGAAGAAAAGGATTGAAGGTGTAGAGAGCAATGTCTTAGTGATAAGGCAGGTAGATAAGGAGCCATGGTGTCAGCCCTCAAGCCAGGGAACAGGATCTTGGCTGATGCTGCTAATGCTCTGTTCTGCCCTGTGGCTCTTTGCTGGCCTTATCCAAGGCTTGGAGTGCCTTGCATGATGCCGAAGTGATAAAGCTGTGAGCTATCTCAGCTAGTTCTTGCTTGCTCTCAGAGGAGAGCTGCAGCCCATGCAGAGTCTTCTCATGTTGGTCAGGGAGAACTAGGCCTTAGTTTACAATCTTTATGATTCTTCACACATCCAAACTTTTCCTCCTCACACACATTTACCCCTGGCTACAGTTTATGGCCATTTCTTTTCCATCCTAAACTCCCCATGGCGGACACCCTCACAGAGGTGGATCCTTCTGGTGAAGGTTTGTAAAGTTGTGATATTTTATGACTGCTTGTGGCCTGGTATACTGTGGTTAACACAGCCCAGGACAAGATGATTAATATTTTTACAGATGATTTTTAGAAGCTCTGGATCTGATGACGTTTCAGAGGGAAGACATGTTTTTATTTTAACTGAGGAAAAAGGATACTGTAACATCCCCACTGGTGGGCAAAGTCTACTGGAAATAAAAAACATTTAATAGCAGGAAAAACATTGTTTAACAGAAGTGGTAAAGCTCTGGAGTTTGAACAAAGCTTTTATGTAGCTGTAATACTGCCAATGAAGGGTTAAGAACAAGAAAATATGCCAAAGCAAAATCAGAGATACAAGACCACATAATCCATTCAGATTGCAGACGGAGTAACTCCAGCCATGCCTAGAAGGTAACTGGACAAAGTATGTTTTTTCCATTAGCTCAGCTCACACTATTATGCTGGTACAGGATTACATATTTCTGCACAGTTCTGGCCACATAAGCGATTTCTTCATGCTCAGATCTGCTTGCTGGAGGTGAAACTGAGCCGGGTCATTGGAGCTGCAGAGAAACTTATAATGAAACAAAATCGCATGAGGTTGTGCTTTGCAGGGGGTGGATGGCTGGATTAGGCAGCACACTAAGTAGTCCCTCGGGATATTTTTCAACTGCAACGCAAGCTCAGTGATCAAATATGGAACAGATTAACAGGAGGAGGGGTTGTATATTTCTTGTAAGTCACAATCGTCTTTTATTCGTGACTATCTGCAGTGCAATTTTTTTGAAGCACTGGTTTTTATGGTTGATTTTAGTGCTGTAATACCCATGGCACATCAAGCTGCCAGTATAATTTTCTGATGAATTTATTTGCATTAATACTGTTTAAAATGAGTGCAGTAAGTGCAGAGATTAAAAGAAGTTATGTTTAAAAGGTCTTTGTTTCTAACTGTCTGGCTTATCTGTAAACACAGCTTTTAAAAATAGGATGTTAATGTTAGCTCCATATATATCCATATATAGTTGCTCAATGTGTGGCCTGATTTAATTATATAGCTACTCCCTCTGATTGCATGAGATCAGATTTCTGATTCTGAGGAGAACAGCTTCTTTAAAGCTGAGCTTGTACAATCTTTTCTCCTATGTGTGCTGAATATTGAAAAATAAATAATATTTTTTATCCTTTTCATTAAACCTTAGTTACACATGAAAGCATGAGCCTATGCCCCTTATAGTGAGTACTCTATACTCTCCTCAATGCATTTGTTGTAAAATCAAATTCCTGAATACTGATATCCGAACCCAGAGTACCAGGGAAGTTACCACTTTTGTTTTCATTATTTTGGATGTTTTGCATGATCAAAATAGGACCTTGGTGTCTGACATGTTTTACTTACAGCTATACCTGTGCAAGTGCAGCCCTGCCCTGATCTAAGCAACTTGTGCCTTGCTGCTGCCTAAAGCCAGGTCCAGAAGGCAGATCCAACGTCTCTGATCACAGCTCACTGAGGGTTTGCTGCAGCAGAGGCTCTTTGATATTTTCACAAGGGCATGTAGTGGTAGGGCAAGGAGAAATGGCTTCAAACTGAAAGAGGGCAGGTGCAGATTGGATATTAGGAAGGAATTTCTCATTAGATGAGTTTTAAAGTCCCTTCTGGCCTAAACCATTCTATGATTCTGTGAAAATGAAGTGATGGCCCCAGCCTGTGAAAGGGTGGTGGTGGCAGTGCACAGATCACCTTTTAGGGATGCTAAATAACTCCTTATACATACACATTTCAAAATTTTGTGTTTTTGGTTAGTAATCCATTCCCAAAGCCCTTCAGGGCAAGCAATGGCTTCCACTTCCATCATTGTGTGTCCCTCTGCCCCAGGCCACTGCTCCTGCTTGAACTGAGGTAGTTAATTCTGGGGAAGCAGAACCTAAAGCAATACCCACTGCTCCCCATGACACCGAGGGACAGCAGCATTTGTTTTGCTAAATAGCCTGAATGTGTTTATACAGAGTGAGAGTTGCCTAAGATTTATTTTAATTGAGTATGACTCAAAAGTGAGTAGCTGTATGACAGAGAATGTTGTGGTGTTAAACTGATGTAAAGATTGACCAAAATATTTTTAGAGTGCAATGAATATATTGGGAAATGCTAAATCTTGCCAGTTCCTGCAATCCATGCTGGATTGAGACTAAGTAGGGAAGCTTGTGCTTGTCTTCAAATACAGGTATATATTAACTCTGTAAATGTGGAGAAATAATTTAATTTATAATGTAGACATGTCTTTATTCAATAGAACACTTGTAACACTAAGTTTAAGCACCTCTGCTGTAGAATAGATTCGTTTTCATGGTGTAACAAATAATGAAAAGTGATAAGCTAAAATCAAATTTAAAAAAAAGGAAAATTATATTTAAGTGAGATGGGGTTAAAAGGCTGTCAATGGCATGGCAGGCTGCACATTAGCTTCTAAGGCAAGTGAAATGCATCTTTTTTCACACGGAATTCAAGCAAGTATAGGGAGCACAGTGTTGGGAACAGCCTGCTATGTATGAGGTGGAGATCTGTGCGTTTGCTAGTTTGTTTCTTCTTCTCTGGTACTTTTTTGCTCCCTTTGCTCAGATATTTTGTGTTTAGATATTGCAGAATATATGTATATATTAATTTCCTTGCGTTCATTGCTTGTAGTACTCTAACTGGATTTGTATCTAAAATTCTTTGCAATTTTAATATTCCTCAAACACTTGAAATCTGTCTGCTTCTGTGTTCTCTGTGCATTATCACATACTCTGTGCTGTTTTTCCAACAGACACCCTGTTTATCACAGGACCTATGCAATAGCTCCTCAAAGCTTTGATTTTATCCTCCTTCTCAATGTTCCCTCTCTTAAAAGACTGATGTTGAAGGAAGGGGCTGTAGGGAACAGGGAGGATGGTTAGGAAGATTTCACAGTGGGGTTTGGGGTTTTTTGGGGAGTGGGCTGAGATTTATTTCAGCACAAGAAATTTGCTTTCCCAGCATGCTCAACACCACACTTTTAATGGGAGAGACTCAGACTCTGTGTGCAACTGTGCTGAGGGAGTGGTGTGTGAAAGACAGCCATGACCACACTCCTGGACCTGGCTGAGACTGTGAGCACCTTTTACAACTGCTTTCCTTTGAAATAAACCTGCTGTTTTAATTCACAAATTGCTGTTGTGACCCATGGTCAGTGAGGGCCTCAAAGTCACCCAGAGAAGATGATCTCCAGAGAGCTCAACCACTGGGTGTGAGCAAGTTGCACACAGTGCTCAGCATACACATAGATCTCTTAAAATCTATAACTTGACAAAATTTGTATGGAATTTGGTAGCAATAAATGAATGTATTCATTTGACAAAGGCCATTCTTCCCTGGTCCCCAAAATCTGGTCTGTTGCTCCAGGGTATGTAAGCCTGAGATCTGTTTATGGACAGGACAGATAATTTTGGTTAACATTTGTATAGAAAAGAACACATTCTTTGTTTTAATCTCAAAAATGTTCAGTGTATTTTGCTGCAAACTAAAAATAGATTAAAAACTCCCAACTCTTTTCAGCACAAAATATCAGTGCAAATATAAATTTGTCTGAGCAATAAACAGCAAAAATCAAGGTCTTATAAAGGAAAATTTGGCTAACCTCAGAGTCACACTGCTATTAACTTTCCCTGTAACCTAACAAATAATCACTCTGAGGGCCCATCACTTCACCTGCAGCATTCATTGCCATATCCCAAGGTAAAGGTAATAAATTCTGTCTTCACACCTACACCTCCAGCCCAGCTAGCATGATATTTGGACTTCATGCATACTGTGTATTGACAGCCACTATTTGAAACCCATTCAAGTAAGAAGCCTTCAAAATACTTTAAAATCATAGTTAAATTAAACAATTTTAAAATACATTTATTCATAATAAATTTATTTAATAAATTTGATTTAATAAAAGCCACTCCAATACATTAAAAACCCAAAGGCTCTGCTGTTGTTATCTGGATGCACAAATTTAAAATTATATGTACTCTAGCAAAGGTGGCCTGAGCTTGGATGTGTCAGAAAAGGAGCTCAATATAGCAGATCCCGGTGAAGGACTTTGCAAAGTGAAGAAAGGAATCTTATCCATTACTCTATTAAATGATGAGAAAAAGCTCAGCACCACCTTGTTATCTGCACATGACCTCTTCTGAGGCATCTGTGGCACAAAATAAAATAGGAAAAAAGAAGGACAGATTAAGCAAGAACCCGAGAGTTCTGCATTTGAAAGCAGAGCTTCAGGACAGGGACACTTTCCAAACAACCATTTCAGGCAAAGGTCACATGTATGCATATAAAATCATTCCTGAAAGCAGCGCCTTTGTCCCCCAGCTATCTCCCAATGGAGCCATTGTGCTGCCGGGGCAGCTGGCACCCTGTTTCAGCCAGGCCGCAGCGGGGCCGGGCCGCGGGGCACCCCCGGAGCCCGCCCGGCCGGGGCAGCCCGCGACCTCCCCGGGACACTCCCGGCCCCGCGCATCTGCCGGAGCCGCTGCGGAGCCAGCGCCGAGCGCAGCTTCCGCGCCGAGCTTCTGCCATGGAGAGAAAAGACCCGCTGGTACGGTAGGAGCATCTGCACTACCCTTCTGCCCTGCGTGTTTTCCTGGCTTGCCAAAGTAGCCTTAAATAAATAATATAAATGAAAGCTGACAAGCAAGGTCAGCTAATGAAGTTGCATGAATGTGGTTTTGCAGAATGCAACTCGGATTGGGATTTGGCAAGCAGGAAGTCCTTCCAAAATGCATTCAGGGGTGATGTTGAAAGTCCCCTGGTTTATAATAAAAGAGAAAATATTATTTAATGCACAGAGAAGAAAATGTATTTTGGAAACCATAGTAGTTCTTGTGTAGCTTGTTTTGCCTCCTGAAGAGATCTCCTCTCTTAAGCTATTTAATATAAACTGCTTTTCATATATATTCTTACCTTATAGCAATATCAAAATAGGCATCCAGCACAGACATGAGCAAAGTATCTTGTGTTTTGTTTATATTTACCTCCTACAGTATTAATATTATGCAAGTACATAAATATGAGTTTAGAACTCCTCCATCACTTGGTTTTTGATTTATATTAAAATTTCCAGTGTCTGGAGCTTCACTGGTAAAGTTCTGGGCTTGAAGGCAATCTTTCTCAGTAAAGTTCCGGTTACAGTACCTCTCCCTAAGCCTTTTTCTCCAGGGGAACTATATGGATTCCTTTAAGCAAGGTAGTAACACTTCAGGTATCTGTATTTTTTTTCCCATAACTCCCTATGCCACAACTGTAAAGTGCTGATTAGAGAGATAAATTGGATAAGGATCAATGAAACACTGCATGCCTCATAGTTCCTCTACTCGTAATGGACTCACGATGATTTTGATTATTCTGATTTTGAAGTATTAGTCTTGGGTCCTTCTTTCAAGTTTCTTTTGCTTCTGATTTGCTTACATTTTGACTGTAATTTGCTTCTAATTTCTGTTGATCTATCCAAGCTTCCTGTCAGCATGTATCAGTGCTGTGCACCCTGTTCCTTATTGCCACCACATCTGTGATGGAAACCCTGAGCTCTGCAAGTGGAATTGGGACACTGACTTGTCCATGAAAAACAAAACAGGGAATTAGGGCATTTCAAGGGTGCCGGTTCTACCTGAAGTTTACAGGAATGCTCCAGGTCCCCACTGGACCTGTGGGGAGGTGGGTGGGAGCTGGCAGAGAGCAGTGGCTGTGCCTGGTGGATAGGGAGAGATACTGGGGGGTTGCCTGTACCTAAAAGAAAGCAAAGGTGACTGTGCCCCTAAGATTGGCTGCCCACAGAAGACCTGTTGTACCTGTTAAGGGACAGATAGAAACATTTGTAGATTACGAGCTTTTCATGAAGTGCAAGGCTGGGGAATGTTTCCTCCTAGGAGGCTGGCCTGTATAAGATGTTAAGAAAACAAAATAGTGCTCCATTTCTGTAGTAATATTTATTCTACAAAATCTTAGCTTATTTCAGAGGTTGTAATATGAAGGTTAAACTATAAGTTTAATGTCACTGCAGCAAAGAGGTTTCCAATTATTCATCAAAGATGCCAGCTGAGTTTGAATGCCAGACAGCTGAAGATATGTTAGTTTCATTCTTGGAAGCTGGATCTGTTCATAGCAGTGCCTGCGCTGCAGCCTTTACCAAAGGATGCCAAATGAATCCTTTGACATTAGCTGAACTGGAAGTGGAGGTAATGAATATTTGTGAGAGATGAATGAAGTGGTGCATGAGACTGCTCCTGGCAGTGCTGGGGCTAGCAGCAGCTTGTCTGAATGCCTGTGTGCTGTTTGTGCTCATTTATGGTATTTCCCCAGATTAATGGACCACTTAGGAAACACATCAAACCTCACATTGCTGACACACCAGTAACACAAACTGTTTTTCAGGTGCTTCCAAATCTGACAGCATCCTTGACCTATGCCACACCTTGCTGGGTGAGGGGTTTTGAGCCTCCCAACACAGGTCTCCCCATGCCACCCACACCAGTCCAGCTGGGATGCACCCTCCCCTGTGCTCACCACCAGGAGAGATGACAACTGTGTTTGTAGGGAGCCAGACCAAATGATCTCACAGGCTTTCTTTGTCTCAAAACCCAGGAAACTCTGTGTGCTCCACATAGCTAGAATAAAAGAGAACTGTTGCCTTGGTACACAAAAAAACCCCATAAATATAGAAATAAATACATATTGGCTCTATCACTTTTGGGGAAATATTTTCCTATTGTGTACAGTGTTTAAATTCCGTAAGATTCATGGTAAATGGTCTTTTGTCTTAGAAGGCTTCATGTTTCAAAACACTGAAGTAATGAATTGTTTAGAAGTTCTAGTTGATAGTGCTGTATGTGAAAAATTGGATAAAAAGAGATTAAAAATACAAGATAATAGCAGGTATGCTCAGCTCCTGTCCTCTTGCCCTAAGCCAGACAGAACTTCCTCCTATTGCAGCTGGATTACATCCATGACTAGGAGATTGTGTCCAGACACCTGTTCTTCTCCAGATCTTAGCCAGCTGTTTTCTTTTCATTTCTTTGTGGGGCTTCATGCCCTCCTTCCATACTGTTTTTCTTGTGAAGTAACTCAGAAGTCTTGTCCAAAAGCTTTCCCCTTTGTTTATCTAACTTTGTCATTTTTTGTAGAGTTTTTTACTAGGAAGCTGTGTTGGGTTGGCCTTGTCTGGCTGCCAGATGCTCTCTCTCATTCCCCCTCCTCAACAGGCCAGGGGGAGAAAATAGGATGAAAAGGCACATGGATTGAGATAAAGACAGGGAGCTCGCTTTGCGAATTAGTGTCATGGGCAAAAAAGACTCAACTTGGTAAGAATGAATTAAGTAAGAGCCCCTCTCTGCTGCTCCCTCCTGCTCCCACATCTCCCTGCCCCGCTCTGGGGCCTTTCCATGGGCCAGGACAAACCTGCTTCCCTAAGGTATTTTCTGGTGGCTGCAGGGGAATCCCTGCTCTGGTCTGGAGCACCTCCTCCCCTCCTTCCTCAGTGATCTTGGTGCCTGCAGAGCTGTTTCTCTTACTTTCCCCTCACTCAGCACTACCTGCACAGCGCTTTTTACCCCTTTCTCTTTTGTTCTACCCCAGGCGCCACCATCTTGGCCTCGTGAGGGGCTGGTGAGGGCCTGAGCCCGGCCTGTGGTGGGACAGGCTGTGTCTGCTCCATGGCAGATCTGGCCTCTCCACATAATGCACTACTGCACATGTTTCTGCATTCTCACCCTCTGTTCTTCTGTTTCCATGTATTTTTAGGTTAGTTAAAGATTTTCACCTGAAAGCCTTCTAGTTTTGAAGACCTCTCTGGCTTTGCTGTCACTTGGCTCTTCACCATCCTTGTCCATAACCTAATATTTTTCTTCCCATGTCATCTGATGTAGTAATCTGCAGAAACACCACTGTTGGGACATGGCCAGGGCTGTTCCTGAAGTCCTCCCTCCCACAGCACCTGCCTCCCATCCCCCTCACTGAAATGTCACATTTTATTTCCTTCACAGATTTCTGTTCCCCGCTGCTTGCTGTAAATGGCACGTTTAGCTGAGGTCCTGCCTCTCATACCTGTGGTGCTTAAAGAACTTGGGATATATGGATTGTCCTGGGTAATAATGCTTTGTTCATGCAGGCTTCTTGATCTATGCCAAGTTCCAAGCTCTATATTGGCACATGTGGCAGTGGAGGTGGCTGCTGGTTCATGGCAGGATGAGCTGCTGAGGCTGCCAGGCCACACATGCACTCAGCCAGCACTAGCCCACTGCTTCCCAGACACATCCATCGGGGAATCACTCCAGGTTTTACAGAGAGCCCTGTGCAAACCTGGGACAGGACTGAAACACTTCCCTCACCTGTTTTGCAAACAGCATAACAAAGCAGAGGGTAGGAATACAGCCCAGGGACACCTCATCCCACACCCTGAATTTTCAATTAGTTGCCTACAGCAACTGGGCTCTGCAGAATTGCCCCAGATTGTCTAATTTAGTCCTTGAGGCGGGAGATTTTGGTGCAGCACGATGCACCAGCACTCATGACAAATAGCAGTAAAAAGGGCAAAGACACTGAAGTGAATTCCAAGATAGGAATTACTATCCACAGGACATTTGTGGATTTGAACCTATTGTATCTTACTCTGCTGAAAAATATTTAAAGTAGCATTAGCTTTATGTCCCTGGTGCTGTTGATGAATGTGACAGCTTGAAAACCTTTTCTGGCCAGTGACAGGAGAAAGGGGGAATGGAACAAGAGTTTTGGAGCTGCAACAGAATGGTGCTGAGGAACCTGTGTTGTGGCAGCAGCAAAGGGGGACCAGCCCTGCACCAAATTCAATGTTGGAGCTACCAAAGGGGACAGGGAAACTGTGATTGCAACTGCAAGGACTATAACAGTTGAGTGCCCCTCCAGCTGCACCAGCCCATAGTTTGCTGTGTCAGCATTGGGCTCAGGTGTGAGTGGGATGGTGGGAACTGGCACTCATCTGTATCAGGACCACTGAAGGATGGTCAGTGCAATACCTAAGACTTCACAGGCTGTATAAAGAGAAAATATTGCTTGGTTCAGCCATCTTTGGAGAAAGAAGAGTATGAGTTTGTGGCTGCAATCTGGTACCTGCACCAGGTGACACTAGAATTGAGGTATGGCTTCCTCAGTTGTTTCAGGCATTCTTCAAAGGCTCTTTGCACACCCACAATGAATTTTGGCTGGGACAATCATAAACATCCATAAACATGAACATGAACATAAACATGTTTATAAACTGGATATCCAGGGGATGAAAATATGGTAATTATGGGGTAAGAGAAAATGTACTGTAAATATTGCCATCACCCATGAATTCCTGGTTTTATTTCTTTCCATGTTGAGGCTGAGCAGCTAAAATGGCAGTGAAGACAGCAGGCAAACCCCAGAAAAGGTCACCCCTCCAGCTTGGAGAGAGGGCATGCTGTAAGATGGGGTGAGATTCCCTTGGAGCTGATGACCCTTCATCTGGAAAAAATGTAAGAAGCCCTTAAGTGCCTTTGGGATCTCCAGAATAACAGGATTCCTTTCTCTGCTCAGGGGAACAGCATTTCTTTGTATATTCCTTGTAAATGACAGGATTGTACCAGAGAATCTAAGTCTCTGCTTACAGGAAACAACCTGAAGGGTCCCAATCTCAGCTGGCTGCAAGTCCAAAAGCACTGGCCCAGGTCATTTGTGCTTGACTACATAAATTCAGTGCACCTAAAGACACTCCACTGCTTTGACATTCTCTAACATATAATGGACTTGTGCAGTAGGGTACAACTGAAAGAGCATTAGCAACAGGGCAGAGATCACAAGGACGGTCTCCTCCTTCCAATCCTCACAACAACAGGAAGAAGAAGGAGATTCCCTTTTGGAGTCTCCAAAACTCTGTTCTCCTAATATATTTCATCTCCTTTCACTCTCAACACTAAGATGTCTTTTTCTGCCCTCCCATTGCGCTGCCAAGCCAGCCCAGCATTCCCCACAGATGGCAGGAGATGGCTGTGACAGTCGTGGGGTATTGGGTACCCTTCATTTACTGTGCTGTCCTAGCAGTTGCTGCTGGTAGCATTGAGCCTGGTTTGTGTGTTGAATCTGCCACTTCTCCAAAAGTTTCCTGTGCCTCTCCCCTGTGCCTTCTGTCCTGCAGTCTGACTGTACTTCCACCTGCACTTATACAATGGAGTTTGGAGTTTGCCTTAATTGTTTTACTCATAATGCATCAGAGTAGGAAGCAACAAAACTTTTCCTAGTGTTGCTTTTTTTTTACTTCAGTACCTCCCAAAACTATGCTAGAATTATCTGCAGAATGAAGCAGGTGATTCAGCAGGCTTAGACTCCCAGGAAGCGGGAGTATGAACATGAGGTTATAGTCCCACACCCATTTTCAAACCAACTTTCACAGCTTAAGCTACCAGAGAGGCAGTTTGTGCTCCCGTTCTGTCTCGGTGCAAAGGGAACTCAGTTCACACAGGGGTAGGGGTACTCCTCCTGTGATGACTTCAGCTGTCACCTGAGCATATTGCTGCTCCTTGCCTCTTTCCATCATCCATCCTGGCTTCTTTGCCCAAAGTGTATTGGGATTTTTTTTTGTTTGTTTTGAAGGTGATTTACTCATAGTATTTCTCCTCTCCCAAAAGACTGAAATGTTGAGCTTGCACATCTGAGCAGGGATAGCAGGCCCTGGAGGCCCTCCCTGCAGCTGGTGAAGGAGATGTCCCTGCTCTCTTCACCACAGCAGTAGTTTACTCAAGTCTTTTTTACATGCGTTAGATCACATGTTGCCATCAAAGCTGTTTGGTTTCAGTGTTTTGGAGAAGGGTTAGCCATGGGCAGTGAAAAAATAATAAATTAAATAGCTTTGCAGGCTCTCTGTGGATGCCCAGGAACATCTGTCTCTACCATGGAAATCTTCAACAACTATAATTTTAAGCTGATTTCAGTCTTGTCTGCTGTGAAAAGGACATTTACCAGGGCGGGGAGCCTTCTCTGAAGGCTAAGCAGAGCAGAGCTGCTGTTGGTCTACAGCAGTCAGCAATCAGTAAACCAATGAATTGTGTCTTTCTGAAAGTTTTGTTTTGCTAAATAAAAAACCAAAATATGAGTTAAACAAAGCTTAACTCAGTAAGATTATTTGCTTTAAAATAATGAAGAAATCTATTAATATTTAAGTGACCTGAGTTTCCCTGCAGTTTATTTGTTTAATCCATTACAAAAAATACTTTACTCCTTTCCAAAGTTTTATGCTGAGAAAGTGAAAAAAGTATTTTGCCTAAAACCCCCTGATAATCCTTATGCAAACGAATGCAGAGTAGCATATTTTTGATTACTAGCATTTTTCTTCATTATTTTTATATTGTATTCCTGCAGACTTTGAAATTTTTTCAGTTACACATTATGATATGGGTTTTTAAAGCAATCATTCAGCAATGGATCACATTGTTTAGTTGTTGAAATGTTGCCTATACTTTTCTCACCCGTAGAAAACAGGGAGTACTGTTCCAACAGGATGTTTTTCCCTTTGTACTTACATTTGTCATCTTTGCACTCAGCTGAAATCAGAAAAAAAAAGTGACCTTCAACTGAACTTGCGGTGACATGTTTCAACTTAGGAAAATTTGTGATGCTTGGAAAGTGGCCCATCTGTCCGAAATGACCCAAAAGCAAGATGTGATTGTTTTACCCTTTTGTGCTTTGCCATTACAACGGGCAGCAGCAGATGCCTATTAAGAAATGCAGTGTGTTTAGTGAATGCTGAGGTGACATCGCTCCCCTGGGAGCAGAGGGAATGGGGGGACAGCAGAGCTTGTCCCTGCCCCCTCCCCACTCCCCTGCCCACGGATGCTCCTCAGTTACCAGCAGCAGTTTGCAGCTCACTGTGTCTCACTGCTGCCAGGGCTGAGGACCAGGGCAGGAAAATTGATCCAACTGTAAAACCTGTCAAAGGAAGGGAAGTTTTTAACCTGTTTTGATTTGCAGTGTATCTCTAGAAATGGTTGGGCTGAGAGGATGGAAGGGATAGCAAGGATTTGCCAGTCTACTAGGCCTGGTGGTAGACATTAGGTATCTGGATTCTATTTGCTGTGTTTATTTCTGTTCTGAAGGAAAAGGCCAGAAGAGCCAGTTATTTCCAAGGTGTGGAAATATCTCACCCCTCTCAACAGCTAGGGATAGCTTTAAAAGATGTGTCTTTCAACTATGAGATAAATCAGTACATCCAAAAAAGGGCTATAGATGGGATTAAGTTTATTAACATGTTAGCTGTGTCCCCATTTTATGCAATTTTCCATGAACAAAAGCCTGGACAGTTCCTGTTGTATCTTCTGCCACATAAATGTTCATGTGGCCAGTGAATCAGATCAGGCAGTTTAGGCAGCATTTAATAATTGTTGTTTTTCTCTTTAAGAGGACATCTCTTCTTCATCATCTGTCCTAACTTCTTCAGGATTTCCTTCTCTTTGTGTTGGACTGATTGCCTTTAGTGGTGTAGACCTGCAGTCCTTATGCAAATAAAATAGATCTGCTTGAGTCAGGCTGAGGCTGAGGCTCATGTGGAGAAGGTTCAAGCCCCAGAGGGACCACAGTTTGGTTTTTTTTTTTAATTTTATTGCCTTAACTGCAACACTGCCAAGGTCTATTCTATGTTCATGCATTTATTTACCATGCTAAAAAAAAGCTTTAGGTGGAAACACACATCACCATAACAGCAGCCAGTTCTTCAGCCTTAGATGCCTCTTAAGCATAGAACCAGGAAGAAAATGTGCCAATCTGAAGGCATGTCTCCATTTGTGTGGGAATCCTCTGTTCCAGCCTGACCCCACTTTGATCTTTCTCAAGTACTGATGCTGCAAAAAAAGCCTCAGCTGCAAGCAAGTTAAGAACAGTATTCTTAGTGACATATCTCTTTAAACTGAAATCAAATAGGATTCTGCTGCTTTGAAAATATCAGGTTGGTTTTTTTTTAAAGATTAACTAGCAGAAAGATATTAATTAAAATATTTATTTTTTGATCCAAGTGCTGAAAACATGAAAAAAAGTATTTCAAACAAACAGAAACTCTTGTTTGCAAAGAAAACAAAGTAAACAGTATTAATTATATCCACATTTTACTTGTAGGGGAGAGACTAGCACTTGGAAATTTTTAATCATATCCAAACCTTGACCTTGAAAATGTGCCAAAATGGAGTTTGAGCTGAGGGTAAATGTAATCAAGTCAGAGAGATATGTTACAGACTTATTGTAGAAGTCCTCTCAAGAAGTTTTATATACCCAGGAGATTCAAAGCTAATATTCTACTGAGAAAAATTTGAAAATGGTAAAGGATGTATATAGAAATTAGAAAAAGAAACTGGAAAGATTATTTGAAGTCTAGAAAACCTGCTTTTTACATCCTTAAGTAGCTTTCCCATCCTTGTGGGTTTTTTGTTTTTGTTTTGTTTTGTTTTGTTTTTTTTGTCTTTGTTTAGCTTTTTCACTGTTGCTTGTTAGTTTTTGTTTTGGTTGGATTTTTTCCCATTTAGCTTTAATTCATTATTTTAAAGAGTCTATGGTTTTTGTGGGATGTAATAGGTTGTATCTCTTGTAAAATTCAAATAAATTAACAGTGATTGTGTGCGGCATATGCAAGGTACCATGCAAGGCCTTTGAAACCTCCAGACTGCTGTCTGGGGGGTAGGTGGGTGGATTTCACGCCACTGAAATCTACAACTCTTTGAAAAAGACCGATGTAAAGCTGCTAATGGGCACCTGTGACATCCATATCAAGCACTAGAAAACCACAATGAGGACTTGAATACACAGCTTTTATGGTCTGTGCTAAAAACACACATGGGCCCTGTGGCTCCATGTTTCACTCCTTCATATTCTCCCTGAAGATTTTTCATAACAGAATAGTTTTTATTCTGCAGTTGCTAGAATTTTTATATATGACTATCTTAAGAAATACAATTCTCAGTGCATTTAGTGAAGTACTTGAGTACTGAAAGTGAATTTGGTATATGTAGTTTCTTTAAAGATGAGGAAGCCATAGATATGGAACTGCTGTTAACGCTGCTGCTGTCGTGTGTGGCTCTTAGTGAGAGGTGAAATACCGTGCCTTGGAGTGGGTGGTGTGCTGGGAGACAGACAAGCACCCAAAGCTTTCTCCAGGTCACTGAAAACTCCTCTCCTCTTTCCAGCTGACCTAGCTCTCCTGCTAAAAGACATAACCTGGCTCATAAACCTTGTTCTGCTTGTGCCACCACAATGGTGATTGTGTGTAGAGAGTGCACTTGGGCCAACACCCCTCCATAGGCATCATAGGCAGCTTCTGGAGCTGCAGTGCTGTCACCAAATCCACAACCCTCACTGAACCACTGAAGCTGTTGTATCTGATCTGGGGTGTGAGAAAATTTATTTCTCTGCTGCATTATGTCCTCCTTTTTCTCACTGCGCTGCTCACCAGCGTTTCAGTCATCCCAGTGAGGATACAAACATTTTACGTAAGTAAAGCAGAGACAGGGACTCGAGTCCTCCCCTGGCCAGTGGTTCCTCTTCTGTCTCCGGGTAGGCAGAACCCGGATTCAGCCAGGCGTGAACCCACTGTCCCTGTGTTTTGAGCAGGACACGTACATGAGGGTGAGGTGAGGAGGGGTGCAACGTGCTGTGCTGGTGGTACTCAGTGAGTTTTGGCTGTATCTGGGTGCTCTCCCTCCAGCCCTATGAACCCTGCAGGCATCATATAGAATGCTCAGAAATGCTGATGGGCCTGTATGTGCCTAAGGCACTTGGTGCTTCAGGGGCTGGGCTGCAGCAAACTGCAATTTTGAAGACTTTAATTTGTCCATGATTGTCCCTGAGGGTCTGGCACTGCCAAGAAAGTCATCCTCAGCACAGCCCTCCAGGGCAGCAGGCCCTATGATTTGCATACCATTCCCCTCGGGGCAGTGATGAGCAGACAGATAATTGAAGACTGGTGGTGTTTTGAGAAACTGCGGTGAGGAGGGTGTACTTTCATGTGAGCACAGCCTGGTTTGTGGGTCTCCCCAGGCTCATGGGGTAGCAGAGGGCATTGCTCCTTGGCAGTCAGTCCTGTGCCTTCTGAAGTTCCATCTGAATGTAAGGAAGAACTTATTTACTGTGAGAGTGACTGGAGCAAACTGGAACAAGCTGCCCAGAGAGGCTGTGGAGTCCCCTTCTCTGGATATATTCACCATCCTTAGAAATGTGCTCTAGGGAATCCTGTTTGATTAGGCAGGTTGGACTAGATGACCTCCAGTGGTCCCTTCCAACTTTAACCATTCTCTGAGTCTGTAATTAAAATGTGGTTTAAAGTCCTTTATACACAGGAATCAGCTCTACTTGATATGTTGTGCCTCTCTGACTTTGTTAAGACTCAGGGTGTCTTCAGCAAGGTACTCAACTCTTCCCCATGCTCACTCTGACTGTTGGAAGTTTATTTGGTTTCCCAGTGCTTATACCTGAGTACGACTGATGTGGATACAACTTGAATTTCTATGGTTTATCCAAAGGTTTTGTTCCTTGAAATTGCTATTTTGTGCACTCAACTGACTGTTTTTCTTGGCCACAACTATATGTGGATGCTGTGTTTAGGAGGATGAGAGTTCTGAGGCACTATAAAGAAGTCCTTCACCTTTCTGTCTTTCATGTTGCTGTCAACCCTACTGGAGGCTTTCACCCTGGTCCCCCAGTCACCCCATACCTCCAGCATCCAGTGCAAAGTTGACAGGAGTAGCTAAAAAGGCTCATTTTATTGCAGTCCACTCCATCCCCAACCTCTGACTCAGCCAGCATACTTGATTTCTCTGCATTCCTTTTCTCATTAGAAAAACTGCTCAAGAAAAATGAGTTTATATAAGACTGTAAGTACACTGCTTTGCTTATATTAACTCTATGGAATAGCTGATACCACTTCCCATAGCATTCTTCTGGAGAAATTGGTTATTCATGAGCTGGATGGGTGCCCTCTTCACTGGATTAAAAAACTGCCTGGATGGCCAGGCCCAGAGAGTGGTGATAGAGTTAAATCTAGTTGGTGTCCAGTCTCCAAGGCTCAGTAGTGGGGTCAGTTATGTTTAATATCTTTAATGATGACCCGAACAAGGGAGTTGACGGCACCCTCAGTCAGTTTGTTGCCCAGCAGAAAAGCAGCTGGGAGAGCTGATCGGCAGTGGCTGAATGTGGGCCAGTGTGTGCCCAGGTGGCCAAGGCAGCCAACGGCACCCTGGCCTGGATCAGAAACTGTGTGGCCAGCAGGGCAGTGACCTGGCACTGGGGAGGCTGCACCTTGAATCCTGGGTTCACTTTGGAGCCCCTCACTTCAGGAAGGACATTGAGGAGCTGGAGAATGTCCAGAGGAGGGAAACAGAGCTGGAGGAGGGTCTGGAGCACATGATGAGGAGAAACTGAGGGAGCTGGAGCTGTTTAGCCTGAAGAAAAGGAGGCTCAGGGAAGACCTTATCACTATTTACAACTGCCTGAGAGGAGGCTGCAGCCAGGTGGAGTTTGTTCTCTTCTTCCAAGTAACACGTAACAGGATGAGACAAAATGGCCTCAGGTTGTAGCAAGGGAGGTTTAGACTGGATATTAGGAAAAATTTCTTCACAGAAATTGTTGTCAAACTGCCCAGGGAAGCTGGTGGAGTCACTATCCCTGGAGGTATTTAAAAGACGTTTAGGTGTGGCACTTAAGGACGTGGTTTAGTGGTGGACATGGGTTTGGACTCTGTGATCTTAATGCTTTTTTCCAACCTAAATGTTTCTGCGACTCAGTGAATGTTTGTAACTGGAAATGGAACAGCTCGAACCTCTCCTGTGAGGCGCCATCTGGTGTCTCTTTGTAAGCTTTGCAACCCGCGTTAAACAATCAGGCTTGTAATCATACAAGCCTGAAAAGCCCAAGGACAATTTTTATACACAAAAACTGAGGAAGAGGCATTACATATTCTGATGAACTTGTTAAAATCCCTTTTTAACGTGTTTCATTTAAGTCTTAAAACTTCCACTGAATTGCTGAATTTGTGGGCCAGGAATACATTATTTCAGCTTTAGTCCTTTCTTTTCTGATTAGTAAAATGGCAATTAGTTGCTGAAAAATTAGTTGCCAGTGATCCCAACAGTGAAATTTTTCCTGAACAAAATCATTAGACCTTGTTTATGCTAATAAGTTCCTTTTGAATCTGTGGGATAGCTTCAGGCACAAGCCTTGTGACAAAAAGAACATTGTGCATCTGACTGTGTTCAGTTGAGAGCTACTAGAAAATGTCTTACATAACACAGATGAAAAAGATTAGCCTTTTCAGAGTCATCATCTATAGTTCTAAAGGACATTACAAATGACCTTAATTAATTTAATAATCTTGTAGCATGGACTAGGAAACATAAAATAAGCTCTTCCATTTATGTAAAATTGTGAAATTTACAAGCTCCAGAGATGTTACACGAATGGAAAAATGAAATATGTATGTTTAAATCGGTAGAAGTCATTCATAATGCTGTATTTTTTGGTTTTCTTTGTTAAGGTTTTTTTCCCTGAATGGCCATTTTTAACATATGTAGGAACCTTCCAAAAAAACTGAGGACCTGTGTGTTAGGAAGATATGCAGGAACGGCAAAGGCTCTGAAATTGAGAGCATCTCAGAGACTTCATGTATTCGTTTGAGCACACAAAATTGGCCACCTGATTTGAAAAGTCCATTGTGTTTTGCCCAAGTCCCTTGGTGATCCGAAGGTCCTAGCCCGGAGGAGAGTTTGGAGCTGCCGATTCCCATATTTTGCTCTGAAACCATGAGCTCCATTAGTTAAGATACATGGGCAACACTGTTAGCAGTTTCATTTGTGACACTTTAGGTTTACCTTCTGCTGCAGTCACACACTGCTGCACTTAGCTGGCGTTTGGGGATGAAGTTGTTTGACCACAGGATATACTAGAGGCTAAGGGCAAAGAATTTTATAGTAAAACCTTTGATGATTACTTTTCTTTAGACCTCTGCACAACAGCTTTTTGCTAGAAGAATAGTGCCCATTGCAACTTTTTTTCTTTTTTTTTCAGCCCAGATAGTGATAAAGTGAACATTAGAAGATGGGTCTTGAATGCATAGTCTCAGCTGGTGCAAGGAAAACGAATACAATGTCCTTGTGTAGGAATTTTCAAGCTAATTACATGGCCTTGAGCCTTGCAATGCAAAGCTGCAGCTGCACAATGGAGCCACTTTCGGTTAAGAAACTGCATAAAAAAGGATCAGGTCCTAGCAAAGGCTGGCAGGCTGACACTTGGGCAGCAAAGAGAAGGGATTTTTAGACTCTGTCTTGTAAACCTTCACGGTGGGGGAGTTATTTCAGCAGGTAAAAGTTGCCTCTAAACAAAGTTCAAAATTGTATGTGTTTAATACTGCAAAATATTTTAAAGAAAACTGCACTGTGTCTTTCAATGCCAGTATAGAATATGGGACAGGTCCCAAGGGAAGCTCAGTCCACCCGAGGGCTTATAAACCTTGACTCTGTCCCTTTAAATGTAATTGTTAGTAAACACTTTCATGAAAGAAGCTTTCATCAGAGAAAAAAAAGTGGCAAACTACAGTGGTAAATAATTTGCCTGGGCAAATAATATTTAAGCCACTGATTTGAACCGTAATTCTGTTCAGCATTATCATTTGCTTTGTAAATAAAAGTGCTTATCCAAACAGCCAAGTTTTCTGTTGTTGATGAAAATGGGGAAATGTGGGGCAGAGGGAACGTGTCACTTCCCTTCCTTTCTGGAAGTTTGGGGTTTCCAGCTATTCAGACGAAACTGCTTGTGTTTCCATCGATACGAGCCTTGCCCTGCCACAGCAGCCCGGGAGAACACGGTTGAAAAACGCCCCCCTGCCCCCAGCTCTCCCCAGCTCTGAAGGTGTCTCTGGTTTCGAGAGGCCCCTGCTCGGCAGCGCGGTGCGGAGCTCGGGGAGCAGCCGCGGAGAGCGAGCCCCAGACCCGTCCGGCCGTGCCAGGGCAGCGGGGCGGGCGCGCCCCGGGTCGAGCCCCCGGCGCTGCCACACCTGACACCGGCCGGGCCGCTTTTGGGGCTGGCAGCGGCAGATCTGCAGTGCGCAGCCCCCAGCGAGCTTCCCCCCTCTTCTTCTCTGAGCCAGATGGAGCCGCATTTGGTTTCTCTTTTAAGCATGTTACTTTTGTGAGGAGAATAAAACGAGCAGGAACAGCTCTTGGCCGCAGCGGCACAAGCGAGCCCTGCTCTGCCAGAGAAAACCACATAAAAGCGCGCGGGTGTGCGTTTGGGGGGAGGGCGTAGCGAGCGATGATGCCTGGAGCTTCTTGCACTCGGAGCTGCGATTTGTGAGTGAAACATGATGAAATCACCCCCTGGACAAATCACACGAGCCTGTCAACCTCACCAGGTGGGATTACTCGTAGCTAATAGCCTCAACTCCCCGAGCAAACAGAGCTCTGCGCTCACTATAAAAAAAGGCGACAGTGCGGCGTAGGCTTTTCAAGAATTCCCTGGTATGGCTAAGCAGGGCTGCGTCCACTCGCACCAGGTAGGAGAGGAGAGGAGCGTGTTTACTTTTAGAGGAGGAGTAGCCCGTCTCTCATTCCGAATAAGTTCCTACAAAAAGGAGCGTTTCAGCTCCAGAAAGAGATGTTTTATTCATAAACCCCTTCTGGTTTGTGTTACTCTCCAACGGTGACGCTGTCAGCTGCTGCTCCAGTGATGGGAACTGCAGTGCTAGGGAGCTCCAATGTACTGAGGACCATCTCTTCCCTTTATGCATAATGCTCTTAGTGCAAAAGTCCTGCGTCTTGCCCAGTTTGCTTACTTTGCTGTTTTACTTTTGCAGGTTATATCCTTATTTGCTTTTGCCTTTGGAGTAAATGTCTGCATGGGATTTACAACAAATCGATTTAGGAGATCTGAAGAATGGGATGAGGGCCCGGTCTCAGGTACAGTAACAGACATAAATTGCACATCACCATATACCCTTATGTTATAGACTGTGGTTAGAAACCATTCCTACTCTGTAACAGTAGTTTGCTTGTTCCTTTTCCCTGTAGGATATAGAGAAGAATAAATAACTCACTGAGCTTGAGTCAGTTGACCTTTGGGACTCACCTATAGGTCTCCTATTTACTTAAACTTTTGCTCTGTGTGCATGTGACTATGGAAAATTTAGCTTATTTTAGGACTGAGCGCTGTCAGTCTCACAGAGACTGGTCTCCTCAGCTTGTGAAGTGTTTGCTGTATTTTGTACTTTGCATGGCTTCCTTCTAGCGCTAAGAGAAACTCCCTGATGGCTTTAAGGGGGGCGGATTTATTTTGGTAGCGCTGAAGCGGTTTCTAGAAACTTGATTAATGCTTTCAAGAGGCACTGGTGAGAAAAGCTTTTGGGATTTCTGTGGCTCCTGAGGTCATGCTGGTTTGTGAACAGTAGACGGCAGACATCTGACGGCAGAGAGGGCTGGGAGAGGAGAGCAGGTGTTCGTGCACATGTGCTGTCACCGAGTCCTCTGCTTTTCTTAGGCCTGCTACTTTTTTTCTTTTTGGAAGACAGCAAGAACATGCTGCAGAAGGAACTGTTATTTGTGTTGTGGGGCAGCATAGGGTTCTGTGAGCTCAAGCATAGTCCAAATGGAAAAATGTGTAAACCAGACAACTAGTCTTTTTTTATTCAAGAAAAAGCAGGCTTGAGTTGTGTCTCTGTTCCTTTGGCAGGAGAAGGGAAACTCGCGGTCATTGACTTAGAGCTGGTTAACATAACTGAAGTGAAAGGGTTTCATTTGTAGTGCCTGTCTGTAATGATAGCGTGTGAAGTTTAATTATAAAATTGCTTGCTGTGGCCAGAGTTTCTTGTGTTCCTGGTAATGTATCTGTGTCCTCCTGTCCTCCCTCTTTGAGGAATTGGTGTCTAATCACAGCCAATGTCAGGGCTGCTGGTCGCTGAGTAGAGGCATTTTAGGTAATCAAGAAGATAGTGGCTGTTGCTTTTGATCTTTTTAGAAGTAAAAGAAAAATTGATTGAAAAATAATTTCTAAAAATCTTCTAGGATGTTAACTGTAGAACAGATGTGTAGTGTCTGTAATAGGGATAGGAAATATTTGCATTTCAAATCCTGAGTGACAGTTGGTTTGCTTTCACTGGTGACTGTCTAGGGTAGAGCTCAGCTGTTTTTTCCTAAAGACCCAGAGGTCTGATATTGGGGTCCCATGGCAGCTGATCGGTGCCAACCCTGCTGAGCCAGCAAGCAGTGTTCAACACCTCCAGGGCTGGGAACAGTAGCTGTGTGCTCCTTCCAATAGCAGGAGGATTAGCTCAGCATTCCAGAAAAGAAGAAAGAAACACAGGATCTCTTGAAAAGGGCGGGAGATGGGGTACTTTTGGAAATATATTGAAAATTTGTTTACAGGTGGGACTGACCCAGCACCTGGCATTGAAGTAGTCCAGTCAAGGGTGCAATAATGAGAGACAAAATAATGGAGGATTTTGTCCATTCTGTGTTTATATAGCTTGGCTGCTTTTATTGCAGGAGAAAAAAATTATAGAAAAGCATAAAGGTGTATAGTAACAGTAAAATATAAACAGTAAAAAGTTACACTGGAGATGTACAGGGTTTTAGCTAACTGAAAGCACTGTGATCTAAGAACCTTAGTCACTCTTAACTGCATGACTTCCAATTATACTTCATTAGAAGTCCAATGAAATGTACAGAAAAAAAGATTAGTATAAATTCTTTTTTAACATCACTATTCTTTAGCTTATTTGCTCCCAAGTGTCTTGACTTGAGAATTAATTATTTTATGTTGGCAAAACACTTTCTTTACCAAATATTATTGTAGAAATCAGTTTGTTATTTCTCCAGAGGTATGCTGTGATTGTAAGCAAATTTTCATTTTCATCTAGCATGGAGCTCTGCTGTGAGCCAAAAACATCATGGTTTTTTCCTAGTCCCTTGCAAATGCACTCCAAAGTACCACCACAGTGGCTAAAACACCCCTTCTTGTTCTCTTTTTACAGTGTACAGATGTATGTCTTTATACACTTAACACGTTGAATGTTTGTACACAACAAATTGTTTAATCGAAATAAATTTTTACTCAAAATTTTAAGATACAGTAGAGAACGAAAGCTCACAATTTTCCTTAACTTTGCCTTTGTAAATTACTTGCTTTATGAATTTTCTTAGCCATCTTTTAAAGCACTTTCAGGGAAAATGGCCTTAGTAATCTCTTGAAGCATGGTTCTTGATCACAGTAGGATAACTTAATGCTTTGGAAGGAGAAACATTTCTCTCTTCTCACTGTAGTTTTAAGCATGCAATTAAAAATGGATAATGCTTTTCTTCTGTTGGAACACTTGTATTTTTCCCTTACCTGGCTTTCCATTTGGATTTAACTCATTGCAAAGATGAAAAGCAAGTTCATAATAGATGTATCATCTAGCAGAACTAGCACTCCAGATGTTTTAGGTATTTGGTTGCTCCATATGGGATCCAAACTGGCAAATTTTTTACTAGGTAGTCTCCTTTTTATAATGACTCTGTAAGCTTGTCTGTATTGTGTAATCCTGCTTTAAACACTACTGCAAATAAATTGATTTCATTATTTTTTAAACCTTTTAATCAGACAGAATCAAAAGAAATGATTTGATATGGCACTTTCTAAGATAAATAGAACACCTTTAAAATGGAAATGTAACAGCTTCCTTGAACTGAATCACAAAGGCACTATTGCCCTATTTAGGTTTGCTCTCTAACCTATGATATACAAGACAATTAGATGACTGTTTTGAACTTAGTGGCAATAAAAAGAATGGATGGAAAACAGTGTGAAAAGCTTTATGTATGAAATATTGAAGGAAGGATCTTCAGGCTGAGGTCCCAGTGCCTGCTGCACCATCTGACTGCAAGAGCTGTGGAGGGATGCAGGAGTTTTGAAAAGAATTTTAAACTGTCTAAGTTTGTTCTATACAAGGGTTTTTGTTATTTTGAAAGTGCTCACCAGGGAGAGAGCTCCTGATGACATATTTTCAAACTATTCTGCATGCACCAGTACCTGTGCCATGGCATTGTGCATGACCTGAAAATCGTGGTCTGGCTGCAAAGGAAAGGTCAAGCATGAGAAACAAAGGAGTGATCTTAATGTATTTGGAGAAATTCAGCAAGTTCTCTTTTCCGCTGCCTTATGGAAAGTGTCCTACATTGACTCAGGACGTGTGACTTGAATTTGCTAAGTGATTTGGGATAATTTGCTACATCACTAATGAGGTGGTTCTCAAGAGATGTGAAAAAATTAGACAAGGTAGGTGGGCTAAACCTTTCTTACATTATATGGAAACCCTTCTTGCAGTTATAGAAGATGGAGCTAGAAGGGATTTTGAACAGCCATGTAGACCTCCATATCCCAAGACCTGGTCAGGTGTTACAGAAGTACTTCTGACAGATCTTCTAGATCCCTAGCCCTTCTTCAAAATCTTCAAGCTCTGAGATCGCACAGCTTCTCTGTGGGTGGTTTTTGGTGCAAATGAGCTGCTCTTTACAACAGGTAGGCATTCCTAGAATGCAGTTAATTGTCTCTTACCTAATCTGCAGTCAGATTTACACCTTCTCTTTCCTAAACACATGTTGATGTGTTGGTTTTGGGGCTTTTTTGGCCCTCTGGAAAGGTCTCCCTCTCTGCCCTTTGAAATGAAAAGGATGATGTCCAGGTAAAGATTTGGTTTATATGCTGGTATGCAATACCTTCAAGTTTCTAATACCTTTGATTTGCAGTTTACTGGATCTGTGATTAGATATTACCTACCTTCCAAAAAAGAAAGTAGTGGAAGAGATTCAATAACATGAAAATATTTTTTGGTAGTAGATTTTCAGAAGCGTTTGATAGGAAAGAGCTGTCATCAAAAATAAGGACCACAGCTTCATAACTCTGAAAATTTGAGTGTTAACAGGATTTGAAACAATTCTCATGTGATTAATTTCTAGCGTAGATTTGTGACCTACTTATGTAATCAAAGAAAATACTGATCTGTGTATTGCCAGCATAGATGTGCACTCTATCTCCTTGGAATTTCAGATAGCCAAAATCCTAATGGCTCACTGAGAGCATGCTTGCAGGGTAGGTATGTACCTGTAGAGTGAAACTTCACTGTGTGTATGATGTTTCTCATCCTGAGCACTGCTGATCTGATTGAAATAAAAACCCCACAAAACCAGAAAGATGGAGTTGTCTGCTACTACCTTTTCCAGCAGTCATAGGAGTGTGCCTTGAACCTGCTATGAGCCATGACTGCAACCATGGTACATTTAGGTTTCTTACCTATGATCTTGCTGCAACACTTATTTTCTGGCAGGTTAACTCCCTGAAGTGGTTTGTGCTAGTGTCCAGTCAGTGCCACTCCAAGGCAAGTGGTGGAGCAGCAGTGAATGGGATGAGAGCTGGTGACACATCACCTGCTACAGTGTCACCTCCAAACCCCCCCTTCATCATCTTTTCCATCCATTCTCACAGTGTTCACTTAATGCCATCTTATTTGGGAAGAGGTTTCCCTTCAGTTTATGTGGAAACTAAACTCTCAGCTATGTAAAAGTGTAGGGGGGAAAATACTTAAGAAAATATCAGAGCAAGTATTTCCCAAAAGTGCCATTGCGTCAGTCCTCTAAAAGTCATACTCCTAATCATGGTGAGGTCTGCCAAACCCAAAACCAAACTATGGCCTAAAAGAAAACAAAACAGAAGACAATTTCAAATACTTAATTTTAATAAGTCTCTCAAGGAATAAAAGGCATTGTGAAATTTTTGGAACACCTCTGTATTTAAAGGATAACATACATTCCATAATTTATTTCATAAAATACAATTAAGCCTCGAGAACAGCACACAATTTTCCTGCTTCATATAAGCTGTTATGTAGGATTCTCCTACAAGAAAAACTTTTAAAATATATAAAGTGTATAAAATAGTAAGTTTTGAGAAAAGAGCTGACATATATCAGCTTTGACATTAAGGGCCCTTACTAATAAATAGATTATTGAAGTCTAATACATTATTCATGGTTTGCAGACTGGCAGCCCTCCATTTATTTAGATATGTAATAGTTATTGATTTCTTAAATACTTCTGTAATTTAAAAAGTTTTTATAATTTAGTGCTTTGCAAAAGCCCATCAAAAAGTCTTACTTTATTTCTCCATTAATTTATAGAGCATTTTAAAGTTTTCTTTCATGCTTCACATTGATTTGACACCTTCCAGTGTAGCAGACCAAGTCCTGCTGTCTGCATGTAGATTAATTGGAGTCCTTTCCTATGTAAACTGTCCAGCCAGCCATGAAAATGTCACTTGGTTTCTGAAAACAAAGGCCTGCTTCTGTGGAATAGCTGCAGCTCTTGGAATGGGGCCTTGGAGACTTCAATACATTTCTGCTAATGATCTCTTGATTGTTACAGAGGTAAAGCCAGGGCTGTTTCTTTGCAGGATGTTATCACAGCATGCTGCTTCCTCTTATTTTCCCCAAAAGAACAACTTTTTCTGAATTTGTTCTTTTTTTGTTTTGTTTCTTTGAGCAGTTCTTCTGCGCTCCCTTCCCTTTCCTGGAGCAAGCATCCGAGGTCTTGCTCGTTCGAGTGGCTCAGGGCTGAGCTGCCTGTCCCATCCCTTGCCAGCCTGACAGATGTTGCCCTGTTTCTTGTTCCACACAGTCCTGTCAGATTCCCCCTGGATCAATACCTCTGGCTCCTGCAAAAACAGATGCTTTGAACTTCAAGAGGCTGAGCCTCCTGGCTGCCGCTGTGACAACCTGTGCAAGAGCTACAACAGCTGCTGCTTCGACTTTGATGAGCTGTGCTTAAAGACAGGTATGATGGGTCTCCTGCCCTGCACTGCCAGGCCCTGCTGACACCTGGCTTCTGCCAGTGGTCAGGACCTGCTTGATAAAACAGCACTCCTTGGCATAACCTGCATCTCTTCCTCACCTTGCTTTGGCTGAGCAGGCTCAGCTCAGCCCAAAATGCAGCCCAGGTTTCCTTGCAAGGGGCAGCAGGACTTGTGCACCTATTGCTCCTTACTGTGGGGAGCAGAAAAAGCAAGGTACTCTTCATACCACCCTGAAAAGCAGATCTTCTGACACAAAATTAAAAGCAATAGTCAATGTTCAGGCACCCATCTGATCTCTAGTTTACAATCAAAAACCATGGTAAAAACTGGACATTAGTCATTTTGTGTCAACCATCCTTTTTCATCCTAACTGCTAACTTGATCGTGGAGCAATTCAAGCTCACTTGAGAGAGTGCCTTGGAAGCTGGGATCGTTAAAGGGGTATGGGTCCTCTTGGAGGAGGGGACAGCCAGGTTTTGCTACCCATGCCCCAGATCCTGATTTCCAGGTGTTAGGATGCATATTACTGCGCTGGTAGAAACATTTGACTTCAATTTGTTGGATCCTGGGGAATGGAAATGTAGCAATAGGTTCATTTTCTGGTTTGGACTTTTTTTTTCCATGAGTCATAGGCAAGGAAAACTTCAAAGAGGGACATGAGTTATATTTTACTTCTTAGCATGGTGCATTTAAATTATTAGTTGTACCCATCTCCTTCAGTGTTTGCACAGTGGTCAGAGTTGACACAGGTGCCTTTTATTTTTGCCATTGAACTTGTTCTTGCTTTATTGAAATATTATACTTAATAAGCAGCCAGAAGAAAAGTGTAATGCTTAAAAATATCAGTGCCCATGGATGTGCCATGCTTGAAAGTCCTGACTTCCTCAGTTCTGTTTATGATTATATAATTTTCATAGGTTGGTACCAAGAAAGAGTGAGCTAATCTAGTATGAAAAACAAGTTTGGTTCCAGGCCACAAATGTCTGAATTTTAGGCTGATGCTATTCTGCCCCTGCTGTAAATGGCTGCAGAATGAGAGGCTCTTTTTGAGGACTTTCAGCACAATGTCTGCTACCAAAGGGCAGAATTTCAGTTCCTTAATCTCCTGTCCACAGCAGACACATATGTTCACATACGCATATGGATACTTTATAGCCCCTGGGGCTGTTGTGCTAGCGATCATATACTCCCACAGGCATTTATTCAGGCAATTATCACATGTGTGATCTGTAAATATTACACACTTATAGGAAAAAGCCCCAAATGAAGCAGAAAAGGGGATAAATCACATTACTCTGATGTGTGGGTTTTTTTACTGGGTGCATGTTGTCTAAAGTGATTTTTAGTTTCTTGTGTGGGCCTTATTGTGGAAAACCATATGTTTAAAACCATAGGCCCTGTTCCAAAGCAATGTACTACCCTTGAGAGAGCATCTAATTTACACAGGCCAGATCTTAAATTCATTTACAAGAGAAGAGAAGATGGAGTTCTCACAGCATCCATGCCATGCTTTTCCTTGAAAAACAGCTCTTGGTTTTTCATATCCTTGAGGTTGGTGCTGGATCTGCCCTATGGGTGTGAAACTGATGGTGGGAGTAAGGCATCACTTTGCATGGATGTAGTCTCTTTTCTACTTTCTTATTTCCTAGGGATTGAACAGGGGACTGTAGTAATTGTGAGGAAAAGCAAAGGTTATCCAAGAAACACCGGAATTCTTAGTTTGTACTTTAGGTTCCACCATTTATCTGTGAAGATCCTTTTTTGTCTTTTCCTTTCCGCATTTTTTGTGGCATTCAGACTGTACAAAGCTTGAAGTATAACACCTGAGGGTAGCAGAAATACTCACACACTGGTTTGTGGAGGAGCCCTCCTGCACTTACAAGTGATGAGAGTCCT
Source organism: Ammospiza nelsoni (assembly GCF_027579445.1). Taxonomy (NCBI): domain Eukaryota; kingdom Metazoa; phylum Chordata; class Aves; order Passeriformes; family Passerellidae; genus Ammospiza; species Ammospiza nelsoni. The sequence continues at coordinate 136,898,293 of NC_080633.1, forward strand.
TTTTTGTTTCTGGTTGACATACCTACTTTAACGACTAGAGTGTTTTCCTTGTAGCGTGAATGAATACTTTTTGTTTTGATTGCAATCTCTCATTCTTGCTTACACTGAATATTTTAGCTCGGGGCTGGGAGTGTACCAAAGATCGCTGTGGAGAAACCAGGAATGATGACAATGCTTGTCACTGCTCTGAAGACTGCTTAAGTAGAGGAGATTGTTGTACTAATTACCAAGTCGTTTGCAAAGGTAGGTCTTTGGTCTTTCTACCTCTTATCTTTCCAAGCCCAATAGAAGGCAGGGTAAAGAGCTTTCATCTAAAAGAGGAACTCTCCTTGTTTCACTTTGATTTTTTTTTTTTTTTTAGGTGAGGGAAGTGGGGAATCGCATTTGTAAATTTCTGGGCACTAGCAGAGGTAAATAGTAGGTTGAAGGATGTTATCTTTGCCTGTAGAGGTAATGGTAGGAAGAGAAGAGGTGAAGGTGGGTGAAGTTTAAAGCTAAGCTCTAAAGTGTTCAGATGCGTTTTTCTGCATCACACGGAGTGCAGGGGTATCTAATGATTCCAGAAGGAACGGAGCATTCCTAGATATGTTATCTCTGTCCCAAAGACCTCTCTCCACCCCCACCACAAAAGCTCCTGCTCCAACCACTTGGCCTAATATCTGTAGGCTCTGTTTCTTGTGGAAGAGGAGTTGCAAGGGCTATGGCTGGGCTTCAGGTGACCATGACACCATGGCTGCAGAACAGCCTGCACTGCCTGGTGGATGGATGGGCTTTGAGGACTTTGTCTTCATCCACTGCTCTGCTCTTTTAGAGCGTGGATGCCTGTCTAGTGTGTCTGCCATTGACAGCAGGCCTTCTGGTCCTTGGTAATGAGCTCTGCAGGTTTTTGCTTTTGTATCTCACCGAGTTCTGAGGTTTTTTCATTCATTAACTTTGTGGGGGCAAGGGTTACAGTTTGAAAATGTTTCACTATTTTGGACAAATGCATGTGTTCACAAAATTGTAATTGTCCAGATCCATCCATACACCAAAAATGGGCCTTTTTGTTTACTTGGGTTTTGCTGTTGGGAATCCAGATGGAGTGTGTAATTTTCAACAAATCCCTGTGGATTGTCCTTCCCCTTCCCAAATAAACCAGAAGCTGAGACCACTTAAATACTGGTATAGATTCCAGTTCCTGCCTTTTTCATGAGCTTCCTCTCACAAGGGTCAAGACAGAGGAACTAGTACGTCTCTAGCTTTAATGTACATAATCTTCATTTAATTGGGTATAACAAACTATCTCATTGACCCTGGAACTCTGACATGACTAAGCTTTATGCGAGAACAGTGTTTCCTCTTTTTATGTGCCTTTGGCCATCTGAGGATAGTGTGTTGGGGTTTTTTTTTCCCTTGGAAATTGTCCATCCACCTCCTGTCATGGTCAGATGGAATTGCTGCAGCACACATTTCCTGCAGGTCTTTTCTATGATGTTTTTTGTTTTGTTCTTTTAATTGAATTGCAGTTCCTTTAATAGTGCCAGGTTCAGAAAGTAGGGTTGTTAGTTAATAATTTGTTTTTTTTCAACTGATCTGTAAAAATGCAAGTCATGAGCCACTCTATAGACAGCATTCAGCAGTGAAAACCTTAAGAAAATAGTTGATTACACAAAGTAATTTTAACTAATGTAGCTCTGAAAGAGTATTTAATGCTTTTTTTAGCTTGAGTCTCACCTGATCCATGAGCTGATCACCTCTCTAAGCCAACTGGAAACTATTTGGAGTTGTTTTTCTTCCCCAGAATGAATTTTGTTCTATGCCCTTAGCCAGCTGAATCAGCTCATGGAGCCATGAGAGCTGATGGTAGGAGGGTGGGAATTCACAGACAGAAGCAGCACTACCTGTTTTTGACACATCAAAAATAAAAAAGTTAAAATAGATGACCGCTGTGTCTAAAGCATTACCACTGTCTCCTGCGGTCAAAAGGACACTTATAACTCCGGTTTTAGAGCTGCTTGTAGAAGTGCTAGTTTGGATATTTTTGTTGAATAGAATATAACCAGATCACTTGTTCAGCTTTGTGAAAAGACATTCTCATTATTCATGGGAAGTATGACAAGTCAGTCCATTAACTGGAGCTAGACTTTATTTTTTTATGTATATTTTCTGTGAAACCTGTGGCTGTATCTGCAGATTTTGTATTTTTTTGTTTTTTGAAACTCCAATGTGACTTTTCTGGTAGGAGAAACCCACTGGGTGGATGATGACTGTGAAGAGATAAAGGCTCCTGAATGTCCAGCAGGGTAAGTTTGCTTGCATCTGGAAAGGCAAATGCAGCAAAGCCAGTGGTCCCCAGCTCTGCCTTGGACCTCTGCCCATCACATTTCTGCACTGGCTCTGTCATGCTGGCTGATTAACTGTGGATTGGATGCTTTCCTGGGCTTCACCATTTCTACAGTTAGGCTCATCATACTGTAATGCATTTGCCTTTATTTAGGCTCATAATATTGTCATGCATCTGCCTTTGTGCTGCTGGATGAGTAGTGGTGGATGATATTTGGGTTTGAATTCTTGGTCTTCAATCACCTGCTGCTGGGTTTGCCTGCTTCACTTATGTGCATAGGGAAGGTAGCCAGACTCCTCTGAAGTCAGTGGAGAGGCCTGGGTTTTTCTGCTTTCAGTAAAATTCTGGTTAAGCCATACGTGAGCACAGTTCAGGCTGTTTGGCTTTTTTTTTAAGTGTAATTTTGTACTTTTAGCATTATGCCCTTGAATGAAAGGGTTTCTAAACTGCAGTGGGGTACAGACTTAGTGAGGAACTTGAGCATATGAGCAATATGGAGAAAGTAAGTAACTTTTGAAACCATTTGTCTCATTATTATCCCTAAAGAAAGCATCTGCTCTGGTACTGTGTTGGGTTGCAGCTCAGCCTGTGCTGTTGGAGGATAGTTTGGAGATGCTTCTCCTGGTGACAGTGACAGATGCTAATCCCTGCAGCAGATGACATTAAAAGTCCAGATGTGTCCATCCATGGCATGTATCTGCCTGCTTGGACTTGACTTTCACTAGCAGTAGTAAATTCAAAAAGTAGTGAAGTGATAAGAAATACTGTCATCTTTAGTATGTTAGAATGAACTATACCTCACAGAGCATGCTCCACATGCCCCATGGACTTCTGTTTGAGAAAGAAGACCAGCAATCATGAGACATGGGGTTTTTAACTAGAGATTGTGTGCTGGACTGGGTACTTGTGCATGGTAAATTTCCTTCTCCATCACCTTCTACAACCATTTGCCTTTATGAGTTATGTGTTTTTAGCTCAGGGAAGATGTCTTTTATGTTGGATATCAGCCCTTTCACTGGCTGTGAGTGAGCACTGGCTGTTACTAAGTGTGAGGATTATCAGTTTCTCATGATCTGTTAAGTATGTAAAAGACTGTAGGTATATAGTTTATGCAGTAACTGAACTTCTGGATTTCCTAGAGGCTCAGTGAGCAAGTGGAAATTAAAAAAACTAAGATGTTGAAATGCTGCTTTGTATTCCTGGTGCTTTTGTCTTTAGCTTTGTTCGTCCTCCTTTGATCATCTTTTCTGTGGATGGTTTCCGTGCATCATATATGAAGAAGGGGAACAAGGTCATGCCCAATATTGAAAAACTGAGTGAGTACCTGTATTTTCTGCAAATAAATGAAAGACAGTCTCCTGCAGCTCAATTGCTTTCTTTGTTGAGCAACAGAAGGGTCAGCATAGAGATGAAATGGCAGAAGTCCCCTTTAAATTAGGTGGGATCTACTGGTGACTTGAAAGCACCCTGAATAATGCAGCACACAGCTCTGCTGCTTTGGGAAAGGCTGCTCAGAATCAGTGACCTTTATGTGGTTCTGTCAGCAAAGGAATTCATCTTTAGTACATGATACATATACATACTTACAGGCTAGTTGGTAGGTGCCCACAAAATTTTCCACTTGGTTCAGAAATGTCAGAGGTATGGATAAGTAGCTGCAGAAGCCAGACTTGGATGCCTGGTAACTGGCTGAAAACATGCCCTGCACTCATCCTCCTGAGAATAGGCATCCCTTTGGGTTTATGGAGGACTGAGTGCACTGAATATTTGAGCCTCTCTGTACTGCATGTTGGTTTGTGTGTGCCTGTACCCTTGAAATGTGTTGGGGTTTTTCCCCTGTGTTTGTGCTGGCCCTCATATTTGTGTAGCCAACTATGGTTGGGTTCAATGATCTTGATTCTATGATGGGGGTGGGGGTCTGAGGCCATAAAGCCCAGTGTGAAACTGCAGCTTTGGTGTATTTATTACTTAAAATAAACCTGTGTTTTCTCATGTTGTTTTATTTAAAAAGACACTTCCAATGACTCCAGATGGAGACTAGCTCAGGAAAAAAACCCAATCCATGGGAATATAGCTGGTTCTGTAGTCAGCTGGAGGCATTATTTCAGTTGTCAGTTGTGAAGTACGAAGAGTGCATGAATAGATTTACTACTGCCTGTACTGCTGACTGCTGTTAAGCAGCAGAAAGTTCATTTAAATTAGTTAAAATTTAACTAGTTTCTGCATCATTTTGAGTCACAGAAATTACTTTCTGTTGTTTGGTTTTCCATATCTAAGAGCTTTGCTTCCTCACATTTGCATTTGATTTTTCAGGATCTTGTGGTACACATTCTCCTTATATGCGACCTGTTTACCCTACAAAAACATTCCCCAACTTGTACACCCTTGCTACTGTAAGTCCCTGGGAAGGATTTTTTCATGATAAAATGTTGCACTGGAATAGAAATATGTGTTATGAGAAGCAATGTTTAAAAAAAAAATATATATATATGTATATGTGTAACTGTTTCATTGTCCGTGCTTTTTGGTATTTTCTTCATTTTGAAGTATTTAAGTATTTTCTTTTATTTTGAAGTGGTGAAATGGATTGTATCTCACCACTATACTCTGTCACAGCTTTCCTATGCTTTCTTATGCCTGCTTTTGCAGTTATTTGTACTGCATAATTACAGGTCAAAGTTTTCCTAGGGGAAAAAAACCCCACTCCTGCAATGCTGCCCTGAATACAACCAGCAGTTGTTTCTCTGCTGGAGCAGTCGGAGTCAGGGAGGCAGTGTGCAGCTGCTGAGTATGTCTGGCCCTGCAGAGAGAGGAGCTTTTGCTGTGCTGTGGTGGCAGGGCTGGCAGCCCCCACACCTGTGTGACACTGATGGTGCTCCAAAAGCTGCTATAAGGGACTCTCCACCTGCAGCTGAAATTTTTTCCCCTTCTTTTTTTGTGCAGCGACTGCACAAACATTTAAATGGATGAGACAGGGGCATATGGAGAAAGAATAGGTTGGGAGGGGAGACGGCCCAGAGAAAGGAATTTTCTGCTCTTCTCTCTGAAGTGCTTTCACTGCAGGACAAATTATGGTATAAAGCCATGGCTTTGGGTGACCTGCCTCAATTTTTTTTTCTTGGAAATAATTTATCTAACAGAAGCAGTCATGAAGATAAAAATAGTATAAAATGGAAATGCTAAGTGTTACTCTTGCAACCAGAGAATGAATTACTGTGTCCAGAAAGGGCATTCATAAAAGAGAACTGAAAGTACAAACAGATCTTGTTTTTATACATATATGCTTTTTCTTTGATGACCTCAAACTATCTTTTAAAGAGTGTGAAAAACTTCAAAGTATTGAGTAACAGGAGTTTTGGGGTTTTTTTTAGCACAATTCAATCATCTCTTACTGCTTTCATTAATACAGCCAGATTTAAATTTGCTTATCTGAAAGTAAAAATATTTTCTATTATGTAGTTACAAAGATAGTTATTTTAAAATAATTTAGTGGTACTTTCAGATAGCTAGGAAGCACTTCACTTGTGTGCATTAGGGTTTTACTAATTAATCTACTTCTTCACAAAGGGACTCTATCCTGAATCACATGGGATTGTTGGCAATTCGATGTATGACCCAGTGTTTGATGCCAGCTTCAGTCTTCGAGGGCGAGAGAAATTCAATCACAGATGGTGGGGAGGTCAACCAGTAAGTTTCAAATTCCCTCCTACTTTTTTCTTCCTCCCTTTTCTCCCCTCCCCCTGTGCTGTGGAACATAGCCAATAATAATAATTAAAAAAACCATATGTGAACAATTTGTACCTAATCCCTACCCCCTCCCCGCAGCTGGCCCTGTCTATCAGTTTAATGTAGTGTTTTGAGTTGGCTTTTGCTTTTCAGAATAATAAATCCATTGACTATGGAAAGGTCCTTGTGCTGATAAGTATAAATTAGACACAGCTAGGATAAAACCCTCATTTGAAGCAGCAGTGTCACACTGTGATTTTGTTACTATGGCGTAATGTTTCCTTTTCATTATGGGTTTCCTAGGTTTTTGTCCTAGTAATGTTCTTGAGAAGTTTTAGTGTAAACATTTTGTCAGCATAGCATGGCATAATTTCATAATTATTATTAAGGTCCACAAGTAATCACTGTTTCCTGATTCCTGTTACACTGTTGCAGAGGCTGGGGAAACCTGAGAATTAATTTCTGCAGTGAGCACAGCAGCAGAGGCTGGTCCAGTCTCTTAGATTAGTGTTGGGCTTGGTTTGTCTAGGACTGAACCCTTATTCTAGGCAAGGAGATGGAGTCCTTCCAGTCCCTTTACTTTTGCTGCTCTTTCCCTGTTGGTGCATGCTATGGTGGCTTTGACAAAAGTAAAACCAGTAAGTTTTAAATGCAGGAAGCCAAGGTGCATGCACATTTCATTACACTGATTGCTTAGGAAACTATGGTTTAAATGCTCTCTGATGAATTAACCCCACAAAAGAGTGACATGGTAAAGGTGAGGAAATCAGAAGGGGTTTGGGAGCACCATAATCTGTCATTTCTCTTTGCTAAATTGATCGATATCATCCCTCAAATCTCTTAAAACAGAAATATCCCAAGAGGCTAAAGGGAGTTATTGTGACAGTTGTAGGCCTAGCAAGTGTCTGTGCCTGTCAGTGAGTGTAGGCACTCCCTTGGCTAGCTATGACCTGGGTTAGCTTTTGGCATGGGTGGTGAGGACAAGACAGGGTGAGGAGCATAGCTATTACTTTTCCAGATGGAAGCAAGGAATCAGGATCAAAACTAGGAGCAGCAAAAGAGCAGCAGTGTGTAACTTCTTTATCTCTGCTACAGCCAGAGCCACACAGTTAAAACCTGCTGCAGTCTGGAGTTGCACTCACAGATAATCCTGTGGCTCAACTGCTGTGTGACAATTCATTAAGCAGTTGGAATTTAATTATGCATTGCAAATTTAATTCTGCATCTTACCTTAATCATGGTTAGGTAGGAGTTAGTGGAGAACTAATTGTTAGGGCTTGTACAAGTGTGTCTACTTTTAAAATATGATATTTTAGAAGTACAATATAAGTCTATGAAGACTTCATCACCTGCTGTGTTGTGTGGGGAACATTGTTAATTCCCACACCTATGCTACTCCAGGGAATAAAAGATTTTCTGGATGAAAAATTTCATCTGAGAAGAGTTCAAGAAAGTTATGCAATAGTGGGTGACCTTATGCTGGAGGAAATCCTCAGAGGATGGGGTGTGTGTTTGTGGGGGTGTTGCATACCCAAGAAGGGATGATAAAATAAACCAGTTGTTCTGAAGAATTGTCAAAAAGGAAACACACAAATCATGTAATAAACTGGACATGTCTTTGGAAAATTGGAAGCAAATGCCCAGAGGAAGGACTATAATTCAATCCCTGTACACAATAATATGAGGGAAACACATAAATTGGGCAAATCTGATAGAGTGGTCACAATAGCTGGATAAGGAGATGATAGATCTCTTGCAGAAATATGATCTAAATTATACTCTCTCTGCATGTGCAGGAATTGCACATTTGATAAGAGAACTGCAAATTTTTATAAGAGAAGAACTTATCTCTGTCTATATATTGGTTAGATACAGTCAGTTTCTAACACCTTTTTATAATTTTCTTTTAATATGACATTGACATAGACTACCCAAAGTAGCTGGGTATTGGAAGATGAGACAGTTCAATTAAGAGGATAGAAAGGGATACCTGGTCTGTGTATCAAAGGAATCCTGTCTGTCATATCACATATTCAGCTGGCTCTTTTTATGTCCTGGGTCTCAAACTGAAGTATTCAGAACCTGCAGAGTGGAATATGGTTTGCACAGTATTGGAAATTACTATTTTTCTGTGCAAGAAGGCAGAAAAAGTGTCAGAGATTCCCAGCTTTGTATTATGGCTAAAAGGCCTAGAAGAGAATGTAATTTAACATTGATAATTTCTGAAATATTTTCTTGCTCCTGGAAACTGGCCTACTGTGTATGGCTCTATGAAAATGTAGAGGGGTTTGGTGGTCTTTTCCTTCTTTCTTTCTTTAGTTATTCTAATGCTCAGTCTTTTGCTGAAAAACAGCCAGATTACCCCAGGCATCAGTGGGATTTGGCAGATGAATATCTGGATGCTTTTACTCCATGAATTATGAGAAATTAATAGCATTAGGAAAGAGAGAAGGGGGAGGAAGTAGCTTGGAAGTGTTTCAGGGTACTCTAGTTGGTTATGGGACTTCCTGATTTAGTATACAGCATTGATTTATTATATAAGCTTAAAACAACCTTGTTTTCAAAACAAAAGTGTTTCATAGGAAACAGCCATAAAACCACTCCTCATACTGCAACAGCATCTCACAGAAATGGTGAGCATCAGAGCCCATGGGGGAAACTAAGTTTACTGCTCATTTTTCATGACACTGACATTCTTGTTTTTATCCCAAGTAACTTTAGGCACTAAATTTAGGCCCCAGCTGTCTTTGGCTTGTTAAGCACTAGTTTTACATGACTTGGTTTGATGTAGTGAGTTTAAACTTACACTACACATATTGGGGTCTTTTAAAGTGATCTTTCATGATCTTTAGAAATAACCCATTAGCCTCTCCAAGGTCAGAAGAGGCAAGGTATACAACTGCTGGTTAACGGGGACAGAGAGGCTCCTTCACAAGGTAACCAGGCTTGCATTTGAGTTTGATCCAAAAGATGTCTTTACTTCAGAAATATCAAAATTATAAAAGTATTGATGGATGTTTAGGGTGCCTTGTATGTAGCTTTAAATTCACTATCAACCTTTTAAAGACTACAACACTCAAAAAAGGCCTGTCTCGAGATACTAATCCTTAAACATGGCCATGACATTCCTAGGTATCAGACAGCATGTTGTGAAGCTGTGTTGGTAGTATTCAAGGTACGCCTGTGGGCATTAGCTATCATCACCCTGAATCCCAACTTGATATTCCTGATTAATCCAAATTTATATATCAGTATCTAGAATAAAATCATTATTGGAATTTTGTTGATTTTGTGTGTCTAAGAATTACAGATGGAGCTTCAGAATGCTGTCATCTGCCTTTTCCATCCTGAGCAGGTCTTGTAATCACTTTGTTGATTGGTAGAGGAAGCAGAAGGAGAGATGTCTGTAATTCTGTTTTATAAGTACTTCTTTTTATCCAGCTTGAGCCATGAACAAGCAACAAGACTCTGTCTATTCAATAGACTTCTTGTACCAAAAATCTTCTGTCTGGGCAAGAAGGCAATGCTTAGTTGCCCAGTCTGGGAGAACATTTCTGTCATGTAAGAAGTGTGGAAGGGGCTACTCCACATTTTACCTTGTTGGCAGAGCAAATTGCAAATGGTGCAGGAGTGTTATTAATTCTACATGCTTGCACCAGTCTTGTACACATTTCTTTACTAGCAAATGCTGTGATTTCATCCTTCCCACCTCTGCCTAGATCTGGAAGGGATTTCTCATTGCTACATCAGCTTTTGATTCATCTGACACATCAAATATATGTCAGCCTTTGTGAAGTTGTGGGCTCTTGTTTATTCATGGAAGATTAAAACCAGGGAGGTGTCCTACTTTCTGTACAGGTTTTCAAAGAAAATTCCACAGCTATCTTGAATAACTCTGGATTAAGTGCTTGCACTTGCACCTGTGTGCAAGTGTGTCTAGCAGTAAGAAGAAGGGAGGACCTGGGACTTCATGTTCCATATTACATCTAACTTATTGCTTAGCCTTGTCTACTTTTATCCATAAGTAATGGAGAAGAATTGTAGTCATTCAACACAAAGGATATAAAAATAAAAGCAATTCAACTTGCAGGATATGTTTAATGTACGTCTAGGAAAGCATGTATACTATTTTTTGGGACACATGCCAGTGTACTAGGTTTGAATTTGTGATCACATATTTTAATAGGTCTTTCTATATTGGAAATGCTGCATATTGTTGGTTTGATGGTAGGAAGGTAGAGTGGTTGATCACATTATTTTTCAAATATTTATTCCCCTTCTCTCTGTTTAAGCAAATTAATTCAGAAATATGTCCTTTATATAGTTTGCAATACAATTAAGCTTGTCCCCTATGCAAGCCAGGAGAGGACATTTGACGTGGTTAAATTCTAACATATTAACAGTTAAACCCAACAAAATTATGTATGGCAAATGAATTGCATAAGCTCACAAATGGTACTGACCTTGCAGAACAATAAACCTTATTTGCTTCCTAATTTCAGCTGGTTTGAATGGACAAAGTAGAGAGGGCATCTGGTAACTTTTTTCTATCCCACCCTCCTGCACAACTTGTAGACTGCCTTGAAAGACAATGAATTTAACTTAACTTAGACAGTGAGAGGTGTTCACTGGTGATAAGACTACATTAAGAGTTTGCTGCCAACATTTCTACTGAAGTTATTATCCTATAACCAAAGTACTAAATAAACTTGTGTGCTTCCATCAGTTGCTCCAGTCTGTTGTCTAATTTTGCCTATCCACTAAGGGGTCTGGGTAACAAAGGTATATGTAGTAGAAACAGCTGCTGCTAGATGCATCAGCAGTGTCTCAACTCCAAAACATGATGAGTATTTTATTTAGAGCTTGATCAATGCAAGTAGAAATTCTTTCATCTCGATATGGCTGCCTCTCTGCATGCTGAAAGACATCCACAAACATTGCTGAGTGACAGTTTTAGGTACTGTGGTGAGTGTTGAATTTTCTTAATTTGGACTTAAATAAATCAAAGGGCTGGCTGGTTTGGTTTTTTTTTTTTTTTTCCTTCCTCTTAAAAAACAAAGGAGAGCAGAGATCCAGTAGTGATTTGTTGTAAGCTTGAGTTGAATCAGGATCTGCCTGCCAAAGTCAGGATGGTTTCATTGAGACTCACTCAGATGTTGCAGACAGATAGGGGCCCTTTGATTTGCTGATCTTTGACTTCAACAGATCTTTGTCTTAGCTATTCATCTTATTTCAAGTGCAGCAGACACATGTACTCATCTAAACTGCTAATGCCAATGTAAATGGCTGCATTCCTGAGGTGAAATACTGGCAGGTGCAGCTCTTCCCTCTCTGAAGCCTTTAGGCTGAATGCCTTTAGGCTGCCCTTATTGCTCTTAGGACTGCACAACTGGGAGCATCTCCATTTATGTGCATTACTCCAATGCATGCTGTTTTCAGGTGATGTTCATGAAGCAAACTCTATGCTCAATGAGAATAAAAATATAGCAACCTCTTTCTCACAGATGTGCTGGCTACTTGGCAAGATACCAATGATCCAGTTATTCATCTATCAGGATGACAAGTATTTTACTTGCCTGGCTGGAGGGAGAGTGAGAGTGTCTTTTGGCACGTGTTTAAAATCCCTGCTTAAAATACACAGGGTCAGAGGGGAATTCAGCTGTGTAAGGAGCAGCACAGGATGTCTTCAGCTGCTGAGGGTCGAAGTTGGCTGGTCACATTTAGACAGCCAGGCAGACTGGACAGTTTGGGCCCGTGTGGACCAAAGTACTAGGAATTCAAACTAGAGTTTGCAGATGGTAAAATTCAAACACAGAATTCTCTGGACTTAATTTGTTGGTACCTTCCCAAAGATATCTGCAAAATTATTTAGAATATGCAGGAACACAGACATTTTCAAAGAAAAATCTGTTGTGGGGGAAATGGTTCTCCAAGTAGAGCAAGACAGAGCATAGCAACAGGAGGAGCTGACACACATTTCATGCTGAATGTGTCTTTGACCACCTTTCTCTGCCAGGACTGGGCTTTTCTCTATGAATAAATCTGCAATGCGAAGGAAATTGCTTTAAGTGTGGGCCCTTTTTCACTTGTGAATACCATGAGGCACTAATGAATATGTAATGAATAGCTGTCTTTAATTAGACAGTATCTACGCTGGTTATATACCCTGATGTGCTGATAGGTGGCACAAACAAGCATCCTTGCATTGCAATCATACTTCTGACTGCAGTGTGTGGGCTGAGTGACATGGTCACTGGGTTGTAGGCATGCTTCCTTTCCTGTTCACTTGCATCCTTCTGTCCCATCCCATCAGAGCAAGTATCCTGTGATATTCAAACTTCAGTATCCTGAGATACCGAAAACAATATTCAACTATAACCCCCAAATTCCAATATAAATTCAAAGCAATTCTTTTTGGTAGTTACTGTGCAGCCAAATTATTTTGTGATCATTGTCACCATGCAACATGTGCTGCTGGTGGAAGGCTGGGGCTGCAGAGGCTGGGGGAGATGTTTGGGGGACTCCCTGTTTGGTGGCAGCTTGAGTGTTTGTAAATATGAACCAAGCCTGAAGTCAGATTCTTCAGGAGAAGCACCTGAAAACAAAGAGTGGGCTCCAAACCCGTGGCCATTCTGCTTCTGATCTCGCTGCACATATTTAGTAAAATGTCCTTTCTATAGTGTTACTCTGGATGTAGTTTTCACTGGAAAAGAGGTTTCTAGCATTACTAAAAAGTTAGAAGAATATGAAAGCAAATGATCTTTTATAGATGTAATTTTAATTTAATTGGACTGAGTCTAGTCAGATTTGGTGGAGTAGAAGATGACAGGTAAAGGTTGTGTCCAGGGCAATGGAAATGCAAATATGACCAATTTTCCCATAAATAACATTACAATATCCAAATCTAATTGCTTTTAACTGTAGCCTCATTGTGCAATTGATCTTTCATTACTGTGCCAAATCAATTTCAATTAAGACTGATGTGTGAATGATTCAGGCATGACGTTTGAATGATGCATGTCTAGATGACAATTTATAAGTGCCTCTTTGAGCAAAGTACAGGGACTTTGTATTTTTAGAGTTGATTTAAAGTAAACAAAATCCTGCAATTATTACATAAGTGAGCTACATTTTGTCTTAAAGCTTCATTAAATGTATACATTATAGTATGCATAAGTAATGGGAGGAAATAATCTAGCTCTATACACAGGCCACTTTTGAAATGAGTTTTGAGGTAACTTGGATAGTTCCTTGCAAGAGAAATTTAGTTCCGTAGAGCTATAAACAATGTTTGCTTTCCTTGATTGTGAACCTTTCTGATTTTCCAGCATTCTCATTCCTCTGCTTTGTGTAGAGTCAGGATAGAAGAGAGAAAGAGGGTGGTAAGGATAACTAGGAGTATGTGGTATAGCTTTCATTAGAGAAAGATCAAACAAACCTGTGTTTAAAAAGGAATGAATAGAGGGGAATATCATGAATGTTGTATAGAAGTAGAAAGAGAAAAGATTAATTACCTGTTTTGGAGTATGAGAATGGTACCGTAACCCCATTGAAAACCAGCAGGTTTTAAACTAAGCAAAATTAAAAATGTGCTCACGGAGTGTGTGACTGCATTGCAGAACTTTCTGCTGCAAACTGCTTTATAGCTAGAAAAATACAAGGTACTTGAAGGATTGAAAAAAGGGTTTGAAAATTTCATGGAGATTTTTTGGCCATTCCCAGCAATCACCCCATCGGATGAGCTCAAGAAGATCTTAAACATCTGTGTAGGAAGGTGTCCAGGTGTCCTTCCCTGCAGTCTTAACACCTCTGTGTCACTCTCTGTGGCCTTTTTTGTGCGCTCTCTTCTAACACGTCTTCTGCTGATGGTTACTGATTGTAGGGTATGGAGAAGAGGGACATTTATGCAGACACTGATTAGTGTTAAGGTATGTTCCTTTCTAACTGAGTATCCTCCAAAACCTGAACGCTAAAAGGGTCAGGTGAGTAGTACTGGGTTTTGAAAACGAAATTAAATACTGGAGGAATTCCTAACCATGAAACTTAGTGCTTTTAATTAGAAAAACATAGAGATTTAGGGGTGAAAGTCTACAGCACAGCAGCTAACCCACTGCTACAGAGTTTGCATAGGTTTGTCACTCCTTGTTTTCAAATTAGGGCCGAGGCTGAAAACTGCAATTTTCACTTCTAGGCTCAGGGTAGAAGAATGTGTCCTGAAAACATTTTCTTTTGATTTCAGAAAGTAATTAGAGATCTGAACACATTCTAATCCTCTTATATTTTCCTCATTAGATTTGGATTACTGCAGCCAAGCAAGGGGTGAAAGCTGGCACGTTCTTCTGGTCTATGTAAGTACCTTCTGTTTTCTGGAGGTTTTAAACTAATAATTCAGAATTAATTCAATATAAGTATTTAGGAAGTTGTTTTCCTTTCTCTAATCATTTGGTAGATTAGAGACTTTATTTGTAGCCCTCTATTTGTGCAATGTTTCTGATAACCAAAGCTGATGCTACTGTTTGCTTCTTTAGACTCATGCACTGACTTTTAACAGTTGTCTAAAGAAAAGATATGTGCCTATGTGAAAAATTAGTCTTTCATTTCAAAGTGTGGTTTTTTTGCTTCTTTAGTATTGCTAGCAATGTTTCTTAGTCCTCTGAGTGTGGAAGAATTCTTATTGTACTCTTATGTTAATTGACATCACCAGTCTAATTTACTTAAAGGTCTGATTCGTTCATTTTACAATACAGTCTGTCCTTTGAGCAAGATACCCAATTTTCCTTTCCAAAGAGACAGCCTTGAAGATCTCTGCTGTTTGTTCTCTTGTTCAACGATTTCAACTTATTTTCCCTTGTTCCCACTAAAATGTATCTTTACAACCATAAATGAATGAATTTTGATAAGTTTTGAGGAATTCACGTAGATCAGTCTTTCTATTACTGCTTCTGGCAGGATTGCAGGAGCAAAGAAAGTGTTTAAGCTAGAAGACTGAAGTAATAGGGGATTTGACTATTTTTCCTTTGTGATTCCTTTAGAAATAATATAGTTTACTGTTCTAAATATCATAAAGCACATTGAGGGAATAATAAAACACACCACAAGCTGATGATAGGTTTAGGCTTGCAAGATGAAATCTGACAGAGCTCCACTCTGGTACTCTACAAACTAATCTATAGCTACATAGCCTACCCTGGCCAATGCATGCTTGGGGATATAAAATGTAAAAAAGGTGGTTAAGGACAGGTTGTATGAATGGCTAGAAAGGGAGTGAGGCAGACAATTTATGTATGATTGAAATATATATGTCTTAAAACTTTATTTTTTCATTTGGTACACAGAATATTTTTGGGAGAATTTTCAGGCAGACTTTTTCAGGAAAACAGAATTTTCAAAATGTTTTAGTCAGAAATTATTTAATTGAACTAATGAATTTTCTTTTTTTTCATATTGCACAAGTAAAAAAAACATAAAAGTTAGACAGTATCCAAAATTATTATTCCAGTTTAAAATCTTGCCTTATATACAAATTTTAGTACAAATTCTCATTTTTATGGATTTTTACAACCCAAAGTTCTCCGTGTAGTTTGAGATTGAGGACTACTGTTTGTTTACAAGGCATTAAAAATGAAGGCATTTGGAAATGGCTGCTGCCATCTCTATTTCTCTTGCCAGAGATTTCCAAAGAGTGCTGAATTCAGTTTATTATGATGACTGATGGTGATGTTTGATTCCTGCCTTGGGATTCTGCCCCTGAGCTAATGGATTCTGATCTGACTGTGCCATTGTATTACGATGACTGTGTGGTCACTGACCTGCAGAGCTTTCCTAAGATGAGATATTTGGAACTTTAACAGTTTCTAGGGTTAGTCATTCTCATAGCATGTACTTGGCCTCAGCAGCCAAGTGAGAATGGCAAGCACTGTACAAACAGTAAAGTGAGATGGGTCTGTTCTGCAGAGTGAGGAACTGTCAGGGTCCAAGTCCCTGTGCTGCTGGCCTGGTGTTTCACATGGCTCTGTTCTGATTCACACCAGCCTAGCCCTCAGTGGCTACTGTTAAGGCAATGAAATTTTTCCAGTGTCTGGAAACAGGAAAAAGGAGTACTACCAGAGCAGGGTGGTTTTTTAAACTTGTACTGATGTGAGCAATATAGTGGATTTTGCCCATGCCAGCTATCCAATGGCAGCATAGATAAAGGTACATCTGGGTTAAAGGCACCAGAGTAGATCTTTTATTCACTCCTGCTTGAAGAGGTAAATTTACTTCTTTGAGTTCTGAGTACATTTGCAAACTTTTAATCATCTTTCTTTTGGAGTATGCAGACATTCAGGAGGTCTGATGTGATTTTGCTTGCAAATTAAGAATCAGTATTAAGCAACAAAGAAGATACAGGATGCTAAAAGCAAATTATGCTATTATGATACATTATATTAATATTAAATTCAGTTCATAGCAAGCATTTTGTTGATGCTTTTTGTATTCTGTGATAACAAGGTATATCTTTGTATTTTGTGGTCCAGTGTCATCCCCCATGAGCGCAGAATATTAACAATACTTCAGTGGTTAACCCTTCCAGACAATGAAAGGTAATTCACTTGTTATCTGCTGTTGGATAACTGCTAGTTTGTCTTCTCTTTCTAAGTAGCTGGAAGAGCAAGCAAAAATTTAATTCTGAAATTTATGTTTGTCTGTTACAAGCCATCACTGATTTAAGGATTTGTTTGGCTTTTGTGCTTAGTGTGAGTTCTTTGGGATTTGGGAGTTTTTTGGTTTGTTGGTTTGGCTTTTTTTGGGTTTTTTTCATATCAGCTTTTAACCATCCGCAGTTTGATTCTTCCAAATAAATGTATTATATGAATTTATTTCTTATCAAGAAGCATGTAATTACATGGATTAACTTGCATTGTTCTTGTCCTACTGAGCCAAATATGGTTTAACAACCTTACAGACAATGGCAGTTGCAGAACTGGACACCAAGCTCTAGGAAAATGTTAAGATTTTAATTATGAGTGGGTTTTACTGCACAAGTTCCCACATGCTGCTGCAAGGCTTAGGCAAGCTGTGGTTGGGATTTCTCCTCCAAGATTTAGAATGAGCATGTGTCCTCAGATGGTACTCCATGTGCCTCCTTGCTTTTGTTCTTGGGTTTAATAAAGCTGCAAAACAACTAATCATGCCATGGAAACAGAAAATGGCTAAATAATTGTAGGGTTCTATGTCTGAGAAACAGTTCCTTTTCCATAGAGCTAAGTCTCATTGGAAAGCTGACTCGGTTTGACTTTACCTGGCTAGCCTGTGTTTTTGTGGTGTTGTCAAAGGAAAATCTAACCTGAACAAGACCTTCCTTTCTTTCAGGCCTTATGTTTATGCCTTCTACTCTGAGCAACCAGATGCTGCTGGCCACAGATATGGTCCTTTCAACTCAGAGGTTAGCACAGATTTTTTTTTTTCTACAGAAAAAGCAGGTGTCTCTAATACTTTTTTTCCCTCCCCAAAATATTGATGCTGCTCAGGAGTAACACTTTTAGCAAGTTTGTTCTCACCTGTTTCTGCAGTATGCTTCCCCTCTACCAGAGAAAACAAAGTTGTCTTCTAAAGGATTGATCATGTAAAATTCACTTCTGGGAGAAGGAACTGCCTCTGCCTTTCAGGAGGAAATTTCTTGATGTGACACAATAATGCAAATGGAAAGATTTATTTGGTGAAGACAGGAGTATATTTGTGTGCAACAACATAATTTAACTTTCCTCTAACAGTTTATCCTTCTGAAAAGTAATTGAAATATAATACAGAAAATATTGAGATAAAATGTAGAGAAGAAAAAGGTTTTCTTTAAAGCTGACAGCCAGCAGTAGCCAAAGTAATAATTCCAGTCTGTCAGGAAATGTAAAAAGCTGCTAGTTCCAGTTTCATATAGGCCCTACAGGGGTTCAGAAAGCTTTTCCAATAATGTTCCCTCAGGACCATACTGTTGAGTTTGGAAAAACTTTTAAAGCACCATAAGGCATTTTAATGAAAAATTATGTGCAACATGCTGCAGTAGTTTAACCTCTTCTTTGACTTTGTGTAGCTGGCTGGGACTGATGGGCATTGTTTCCCCTGACATCACTGTCCAGGTGACAAGGACTTAGAGATAATGCACTTGTCTGGGATATGTGGGGAGAAAAAGTAAATGCTCTACCCAAATATCCTGCTTTGAGTGGCTGGGATCTGGCATTTCCAATGATGTCTGACGTCTTGCAAAGGTCCCCTGGTTTCAGTGCAAATGCATGCCTGCAGATACCTATCACAAGACTGCAGGAGTTTTATATGTAAGATTTTCAAAGGGTATACAAATGTTTACAAGCAACAAGTAAACAAGTGCAATCTTCAAAAAGTGAGGAGTGTATCTGATGCCTACCCCTTGGAAGGCGATGCCAATCTCCTTGAGCAGCCAGGTACCCAGCAGTAGTTTCTTATTTGTTTGGCAACATCTGCTGGCTGTTCTTGACAGTAGAAGAGAGCAAAGAGAAGCAGCATTAATATTTTGTAGTATAGTTGAGTTATTTGGGCTGTTTAAACAGTTTGCAGAGGTTATGAATTTGCTGTGAGTAGCAGCCCTGTTGGAGCAGTTTGAGCCATGGTCCTAAAGCAGTGGGTGTGATTATTCCCAATCAGTACTGAAGCACCATGTTGGATAGACAGAAGCAGTCCTTTTTCTGGATAAGCAGGGATTAAGATCTACCAACACTTGCTAAATTGACAGACATGGATATGTGTCCATGTTGTCATTTGGCTCAGGAGTTGTGTTTGATTCAGTCAGGCAAGGTACTGGTAATGAGAGCTCTCTGATTTAATGATGTAGCTCTTAATAATGCTTTATAGTTCCTCTTAGTGAAATGTTACAATTACTATATATGTGCCTTATGATTGAAAACTTTAGTTTTGTTTATCTGGATACAGCCACTTCCTTCTGAACAGAATGATGGAGCTTTGTCCATGGACTTAAAAGGGGAATATTAAGATGATGGCATTGTAAATGTTCTTTCAATTGGTGGTGTTTAACAAATCTGCTTAGCATCCAGTGTGGCAATCTAGTTTCAGGTTAATTATGAGTCTAAAAAGTGAAGTGTAGCAAAGTGTTCAAAATAGGAAAAGTCATTATAAAAGCAAAAAGCCGCCAAAGGCTCTTCGCTGTAGGAGGGCTCTTGTGGATCGTTATCTGAAGATTGATCTCTAATTGCAAGGCCAAGCTTCAGCTCTTGATAAGTGTGAATTAATAGCTTATGAAAGTTTTGCAAATAGATAGTTTCATGTCATTTGTATTAAACACAAGAAAACCATGAAATTGATATTTAGCAAATTGAGAACAGATGAGTTAGCAGAAGAACATGTATGGGTTTGCAGTTCAAACAGTGGACCAGACTTTGTGAATGGAAACTTAAGTAAATGAATACAGCTGTGTAAGTACACAGATGCTGAGCTTTGCTAGGGGCCTGGTTTCGGGATAGAAGAGCTAGAGGAAGCATTTTATATTGTTTCTCTTAACACTGGTTTCAGTATTTAGAAGCTATGAAATTTACATGATCTGGAAGACAGTCCTCAAAAGGATCCCCTCTAGCTAATTCCTTGATACCAAGAGCATGACTTCCCTGAGAAATAATATTTCCTTGTACATGACTGGCAGCAGTTAGACATTTGGAGTATTACTGACCATTTTTTTCTTCATGCAAAGGCAGATCAACCAAACAATAAAGTTTGAAAACAAGCTTGTAACAACTCTGTGTTATATTTACAATGGGCTTCTTATTTCTTCTTTTGAAGAGTGAATATTTCATGCTGATTTTTCTTACTGCAATTAGTAGTTTGAGGAATAGTTATTTACCTTGAAAACCTCCAAATCTTTATTAGAATGAAGGGAATTTTTATTTGAGCTTATTATACCAAATAATGTTCCAAATTTATTTTAAATAAATTTAAATCTTAGAGGTTTAATGGCATCCAGATGGCTCTTAGATCTTCCCAGCACATGCACAGCAGCCTATGTTCAGAGTGTCTTAAAGCAAGAAGCAAAGGGACTTAGATACACTTAAAATTTATTGGTGAATTGCCAGTGTTTTTTATATAAATGGAATTGATATTATAACTAGTCTCCACAAGTGTAACTTTGCATATCCACTAACATGAATTTCAGCGTAAATGAGTTGGTTGTCTAGGTTTTGAGGTTGGTGGGTTTTTTTGTTTTGTTTTGTTTGGGTTTTTTTGCTTTGGGGTGGGAGCATTTTATGGGTTTTTTTTCTTTAAAAACATTTTAGGGGGTATTTCAGTGGATTCTGTTATGTTTTCAGGAACAGTTGTGGGAGTTATAAAATAATATGCTTGCTTTTGATTTACTTCTGCCTTTTTTTTTTCTTTCCCTCTCTGCTTCTGCAGTTGAACTCTGGTAGGTTGGTCCATCCAGGTCAAGAAGCAAAGCTTTGGCTGGCTGGTTACCCTTGTGATGTTACAGTTTCCTTCTGTAAGGGGGGAGGGATTCAGTTCCCTCCTCCATAACTCTGTTCTGACTCTTCTCAAGCAAGACTAAGAATTGGCTGGTTAATAAAAACTTGGCTTTTTTTATTTTTTTCCTAGCTAACTTTTTTTACATAAAATATTCTAGAAATATACTACCATAAGAGCTCTGAAATCCATCAAAATCTGGCAGTGCTAAGCCATTTCTGCTGCTCCTCTAACATGCTGTCTTGAGACAGTCACCTCAGTGTTCAGACTGCGGTCTCCTGCACTCGCGTGTTTCTGGCATTGTGGAGCTCTGTCTGAGCCAATTCAGAGACAGTGAAATGAGAGTCCTTCCTTTCCCTGCCACTCCTCTCATCAGGACTGCACAAAGCTTGAAGCGTTTTAGAAACAGAAAACTCTGGTGCTGCTTTATTAAAATGCCTTTCTGGAGAAAGACGAATGAGACTGGACTAGAATCTCCTTTCCAGCTGCTTGCGTTGGAAGCACTGAAACAGCATGGCAGATGGTAACATCCCCTTCTTCCCCCTTCCCTGTTCATGGAGCTCTGTAACTCAACAACTGGGACAAGCTGCCTAAGTACATAGAACTTAAATAGCATGATAAATGCCACTCTCCCCAGCCCACTCAGCGTGCTCCATTGGAGATTGTGGTTTATCCCCTGATAGGTGTCACCTGTCAGCTCTTCTCACACCATCTTGAGCAGTGCCAAGAGCCTGCAAGTTGTGTGACAGTCAGCAAGAGTGGGACAGTTTGAAATTACAAGCAAGTTGATTAAAGGGAGAGTAATTTATTTTAGCTAGATCTTAAGGTTTTTTTCCTTCTACTTTTTTTTCCTTCCATAAGTCTATCCTAGGTAATTGTGCATTTAGGAATAATACCATTACCCAATCAGATGCCACTCTGAAACAGCTAGGAAATGAAATTCTCAAAATGCCCATAAAGCTGGTAATAAGAGAGGCAGCAGCACAGATTTCTCATGCACTGCCACTAATGTGCCCCACCCAGCTAATTTGAAGCTCCATGTTAATCAAGTCTCACCTGCGTAGCTCTGATCTGCAGATCCCAAATAGTGGCAAATGGGGTTCTGGTGATTTCAGTGAGGTGCAGGGCATGGCACTCAGTAGTGGTACCTGCTAGTGCTATGGATGAGAGGACTTGCTTTCACTAATTCAGTCAAAACATTGGTGTGGTAAACCTTGCAGAAGTCACTGAGATTGGACAGCCTCTCATACTCAAACCTGAACTGTTGTTCAAGTGAAATGTTGCATTTCCATCAGTACTCAACCCTGGACACTCATTAAGTTGTGTGCAGTGAATTTTGCTGTAATTGAAATTAACTTAAATCTCAGTAATATTAATGGATTAATATTTGATAACTAATACCCCCTATATAACTATGTCTTTTCAAATACAGAAGCCCCACCTCTCTTTAGAAACATCAATTTAATTTGCTTTTATGCTGTCTGCTCTTGTAACTGCTGTTCTGCTTTCAGTACAATTTGGTGAATTCCTCCTTAAAAAGGGGTAGATCCTAAATTGTCCAAAAGCCTAAACATTTGATAAGGCCATAGCATTTATGTTTCAGGATTATCTGGCGCAGGTAGCTTTACTATCTGATGTGAGTTGAGACAGGCTTTTTTTCTGAGTCCAGACATCTCTCCCTGCCAGTACAGGAGAGTAGTTATGGCTCCCCTCTTACTCCGCCTAAGAGACCTAAGAGAAAGCTTCCTCCTAAGAGGAGACAGGAAAGACCAGTTGCAGCTCCAAAGAAAAGAAGAAAAGTACATAGAGTGGATCAGTATTCTACGGAAACTCGTCGGAAGAAAGTAAGTTCCAAAAATTTATGATGGAAGTGCCACTTTTTAGGCACTAAGCTGTCTTTATTTTTTTCAATTTGGGAGTTCTCTCCATGCTTCAGGTTGGGATTTTGCAGCCAAAACTTTTATAAATTTACTGAAGGACCCAAAGGAGAGCAGCCAAACCAGACCAAGCCTTCTGGGAGCTGTGTTTATCTTGTTTCAGAGTGTTTGCGTTAGGGAAAGTTATCTTTATTTTTTAAAATATGAGTGAGAGAAGCCATCAGCTGGAGGCAATGTCAGAAAAATCTGGAAAGACACTACCACTGCTGCTAAACTTTCTGAACTGTTACAAATTCTGCAATATGTTGTAGCCTCCCTAACTCCCAGCTCATGGGAGCATGGTGATGACTTGAGGTTTTGTGTCTAGTTATGTTTCCACAACATCATGGTTGTGGAAATATCCTGAAAATATGACTAATAAAATATGAAAGGAAAAGAACATTTGTTTTAAAAATACACATTTTGAAGTCATTTTGTAACTTTGGAGGGTAAGGATTTTTTCTTGCGGGATTTCTAAATGGTGCATTTGCAAGAGGTGGTGTGTAAGTCTGTTTTCACAAGGAAAGCATCAAATAGAAATTGCTTTATTAGGAAAAAGTGCAAGTGGATGAAAAGAGTATTTCTTAGTGTACAGTCTTTATCCACCTGGCACTAACAATCTACATATTTCTCCTTTAAGCTAGAAACAAAAGCCTTTACACTCCACAGCATCCTACAAGAGGCTATAAACATTCTTCTCAAGAGATTTTTGTGGGAATGTTTTTTGACTTGTTGCACAATTGAGCTTTAAAGAGTTATTTTGAGACACATTATTTAAGTGTAAAATCATGACAGACAGGGACATGCAAAAAAACCCCCCACATATAGAACCCCAGGAATTTTTCCAGAGAACTTTTAACATTTTAAGGTTTATTTGAGAGGAGAACTAATAACTACTATGGATGATGTTGCTATTACTCCCTAATTTGCCATTCCAAGTGATTCCCTTCTGACATGAAATAGTGTAGAAATTATATTCCTAGTGACGTGAACATGTATTGCTCTTTTTTTGCCTTTCTTTCTCTGAATGAAAAGGTCATCCAAACTTACCCCTAAAGAACTTTTTCTTAAAAGTCAGCTGTGAAAATTTGATGCCATTATTTCAGAAAAAAACTCCCTACTGTTATGTAGTAGTTGCCATCATATTTGCAAGTTAATCTTTTGATGCTGTTTGAAAGCAATGAAATGCCCTATGGAATGGATCCTATCAATTATTAAAAATATTAAAAGTAAGATTCTTTCTTTCTTTCTTCCTTCTAATCAGACATTCTCAATGGGAAAACCTGTGAGAGAATACAGCTGGATTTTTTATAGTTCAGGTACCACACCTAGCACTTTCACAATGCTAAAAAACTCTTTATTGTAGCACCATCCTAGAAATCCATGTATCTTTAAAGATAAAATGTTTCTGTACAGTCTTCCAAAGTCTTGATAATAGGTGAAGAAAGGTTTATGCAACAGTTTTCTTAGCCAGTAAATCTTTGAAATCTGCATCTGGGAGGAGCTGTAAGAGGAGATCAGATTGCTGAAGAGGGTAGCTAAACAGAACTATCACTTGAAATCTTTGAATTATTGGTGCTGTTTATCATCATTATTAATTTTGAAAAGAAGACTCAAGCTTGCTGACAAAGGAAGACATTACTGGGAAATCTGTCTGGATTTCCAGCTTCCTTGAGTACATTTTGGATTCTGAGTAAAAGTTGTATTTCCTTATATGATTGACACAATATAAATAGACTTTCATAAAAATGGAATTTTCATTTGTAGAAGAAACTCCTTGTATTGGAGAGTGGAAGAATGGAAGAATGCTGAAACAGAAAATGGTTTTTTTGAACTTGAAGGTTTCAAAGTTTTAACTTTAATGACTATTTAGGCTTTCCTGAATTAAATTATTTCAAAATTTCACCCCTTGTCTGAACCTCTTCCATATGTTGCAGAAATTGTTCCTCCTGTTCCCCACCATGATTCCTTCTCCTCTAAGTCCCTTCTCTGTATTTATAGTGCCACATGGGAGTTGACATTTCCTGTCTCGTAACCTAGCAGACTCATTTGACATCTCTCCCTTAATGATTCAGGCAGAGGGAGAATTTCTGAACCATCTCTTTCTGGGTCACACTAACATGGTGTTTATTTTAGAAAATTCTGCTGAAATCTATTTTTTTCTCATCCAGATTCTGTCATCCTCTTTGTCATTGGAAGGATTTTTTTATTGTGAATATTTGAACCAGCCAAATCAAACAGACAAGTGAGGAAGAAGTTGCCATATAGTGACAACAAATGCTTTATTCTCAAAATCAAAACAAAATGAGTCTTCTGCCTAAAATCTTACTTTTCCCCTCTCTGTGTCATGTGGTAAAAAATGTTTCATTTTTTAAGGCTGAAAACATAGTCCTATGTCTTGCTTTTTTCAGTTTTTTTGCGGGGCTTTGGGTTGGGGTTTTTTTGTTTGTTTTGTTTCTCTTTCTGGTTTTTTTTTTTAATATATAAAAGAAACTTTAATGAAGAAATCACAGTTCAGTATCTGTCCTCTGGGGCCTGCTGACAATTTTGCCAGAACTGTCATTTGAGCTGTTGGAAACTCTTGGCTTTGAAGCTGAAGAACACTCACTCTGAGCCCCATGTGCTACTCAAGTGACATGCACCATGTCATACTGGTATCAGATGTCCTTTGAAGTGAACTTCATTAAGTGCCTTGGCATGTGAATCCCAAGTCTAAAGCTTCATTTCACGCTCATTTTTTGAATAAACCATTCACATGAAGTCCTGTTTTCTTTTAAAAGCACTGCTTTCTATCTACAAGAAACGAACTGAACCCCAAAGTCATGTGTGTTTTTCTGCTATTTACACATTGTTTTACCAACTGTACACATGTTCATGGGAGGCCTAGGATCAGCCATAAAGACCCTTTGCTGTCTTGTCAGCATCTCAGCAAGGCTTTCTTACAATACAGTCATGGTGTGGATATACAAAGGAAATGGTACAATAATTGTAGGAGTAACAGCTCAGCCAAGGCTTTGCCTCTTGACCTGGATGATTTTCCCATCAGAGTTTTGCCAAAGGACCCCCATTTGTAGAAGTTGAATGCAATGACAATTAATTTTTTTTCCTTCTGAATATTTATACAGATGATGGTGAATCCCCTGAGAGAGATTGACAAGACAGTAGGACAACTAATGGATGGACTGAAACAATTGAAACTACATCGATGTGTCAATGTCATATTTGTTGGTGATCATGGTAAATTTTAAACCATAATATTTATGAGAAGATAAATGCTTGAGCAATGTAGCTGTAAATATAATAGGTAACCTAAATCAAAGTTCCATTTAAGATATTTTTGTGCTGATATTTTTTTCTGGTAGTTTAAGTCTCCCCAAAAAAGCCAGTTGGTGTGAATGGGCCACTCGGCTCACCTGGTAATTGTTATCAAGAGACACTTTTCTTTCATAACAGTGATTTGGGTATTTACTTCTTTACTCAGAGCTTTTCAAATATTGGTGTTTCTGATATCACATCCAAGTGTAGCTCCTTATGCATGTATTGGAGGGCTATAATTTGCCTAGAGTAATCTTCTTGTCAGTTTTTATGGAATGAAAAATTTAATAGCCTTGTTCTCCTGTACATGAGAAGAATAGGACTTTAGATTGGGGTACTTCCATGGCAATTAGTAGATCAAATTATCCTATTAGAAGAAAGACTGGAATACTTTCTTATATCTGTGGAATATAAGACTGTGCCTCACTTAGATGGAAAAGTAATCAAAATAATGGAGGAAGGAGGTAAAAAGATATTTCATGGTCAGATGTCATCACCTAAAAGCACAGATACTATTTGGTTGGTCTTATTCCTTCAAACATTAGAATGAACTTTGCAATATATGAAATAGTAAATATTAGCAAAGATAAAAAGAAACTTTTAAAGGAAAACCTGGGTTTGCATAACTTTTTTTAGTGATGCCACCAAAGGTCCTCTTCTTTTTAGATCTTTATTCTTGGCAGTCTCAGATGAACTGCTATATCAACAATAAAATGGCATATGCCTCGTTTCTGGATGTGGATAGAGGAGGGTAAGGGGCAGGAAGGATTTCCAGGGGTAGCAGTTCTGTGCTGAGAACCTCCTGTGGCTGGCAGTACATTCCTCCCCACCACAAATATCTGCAAGAGAAAATTGTTTATCTGCGGCTGCCTTAGAGCAGACCACCAACAGACAATACCTTTTGTGTGCTATTCCTCTTAAAATCATTTGTTTAAAAAGAAATAATCCCCAAAGCAGAACATTAAACTAGAAACAGACTTTGATTTTTCCATGAGTTGAGTTTGGAGTTGAGTCAGTGCACACATGTTGTATGTGGTGACTGTTCCTACAATGCCTAGGCTGGTATTTCTCTTGCATAGGCGCTCCTAGCTGGAGTCCCACTAGTGTATTATGCTGGAATTAGATGGCTGTAAAGAGGTCGTCCAGAAGGAAATAATATATAGGGTGTTTGTGGTCTCCTTTTTTTTTGCTGTTTTGGAAAATGTGTTTATTTTCAGGGTGGATTAATTTTACATTTCCTTTCTGCAGGGATGGAAGACACAACTTGTGAAAGAACTGAATTTTTAAGCAACTATCTGACTAATGTGGATGATATAATTTTGCTGCCTGGATCTTTAGGGCGAATTCGCCCTAGGTCTAGCAATAACTTAAAGTGTAAGTTAGTTTAATTGTACCCTTTATATCCTGAGAACTAGACTCTATTCCTTCCTTGAAATGATGCTGTCCACAGAGTATAAATTTGCAGGGTGTTGGCAGGAAGTTCAGAGGGAATCCCACTGAAGACAGCTGCTCGCTCCCTTTCCAGTTTGTACTTCACAAACCCCACAGTGGTAGAACTGTTCTGGGGAGTGCTTAAAAGTTTTGGGTTAAACACGACTCTTTTATATCATGGAGGAATGGGAGCTCCAAGCCAGTTTCACATGCCAGTTTATGTGTCATTGTAAGTTTATTCATGCACTTTTCTCCTCCTTTTTTCCTCCAACTAAAGCTGCATTTGGGTGATCTCAGCACTGCACAGCTTGGATGTGAAAAAAGAAAAGCATCTGGTACATTTTATGAGATAATAGGAAATAAGTGACTTGTTAATTTTGAATTCAGTAGTTTTATCATACTTTTGGCCTAGATGAGAATCATGTGGGTTTCTAAACAGCAACAGACTGGAGATGTTGAAGGATATAAGGAAGATTAGCACATGCATCCAGGGCCAATGTTGTCAGTAAAACTTATTGTTATTTTGAACCATGCTTTTAGAAGTTTACCCTGACTTAGTGTTTGAGATTAACTCATCTTTGACAATAGGCTCAGGGCTCAGGCAGGAGTCCTCTGGTGAAATTAACTCTGTAATTTCAAGCATTTCAGACCAACTGCCCTCCTTTTGCCTCCAGGGCAGCAGTACCAGGACAGGGCTTTGTGCCAGCACCCTGACTGCTCTGGTTCAGCATACAAGGGCAAACCTGGCTTTGCCAGCAGTTTAAGCTACCGTGCAAACTGTGTAACTCATAAATAACCCATAAGTACCTGTGATTTTTGCACCATATGTTTTTGCACCATATGTTTCTAAGAGTGACAGTTTGATAGAGGGGAAGATCTGACATCTGGGATAGCCAAATTTTCTCTCACAACAGTTCAAATGTGCTCTGGGTGAGGACAAATTTCATAGAAAGATCCATCTTTGAAGATTAAATACTTCCAGAATAATAGCAAAAATCTTAAGAATGTGGTAAAACATCCGTAATACTGTTTTTTTCCTTTTTTTTTGTTATAAATTTTTTGCCAGGTAAAAAAAGGTTATAGCAAAATAAATGCATACACAAATCAGTATTTGGGTATTTATGCTCAAAGAATATATGATGAGTGTGTAAATATTTGTTGAAAATAGTGCATGTGTTATTCAAATTTTGTAGACTAGCATGAGACTGAATTCCTACACTACACAGTCTACTGAGAACAAATTTCAGATTTCAGTTCTGAGTTGTTTTTTTTTTTTTTTAAGATCTGTCAATCCTTGTCTTTCCAAATTGCTGAGAAAAATAAGTTTTCCTTGGAGAAGGAATGGCAGTATGTTTCGAAAAGATCAGCTTGTCTGTGTGACCTCTGAGTCATAACACTGGTTTTCCCACAGTAACATTTTCTTCTTTTGGCCTCTGTGTGCAGCTTCCTAGTTTGAATATTTGCAATTGCTTATAAATCAGCAGTTTGAATGTTTGAATGTAGAACAAAGAAGCATGTTTCCTACCTTTAGAACTGGGATTTAGCTCCTTAAATGACAAATTACCACATTCTTTATTCTTTATTGTTCCATAATACTGTCTCAGTACTGCAAACACACCTTTGCAATGCAAAAGCCTGCAGCTTGTATTTTGAGATGCAATAGAGCCCATTTCAAGCTTACCAAGATCATGCCTTAAGCAACCAAAACAATAGTATTTGAACAAGAGATTTTCACTTCCCAAAATGTTGTTTTAGCCTATTTTCCCCCTCATAACTGAAAAATGTTTCCCCCACCTCCCAGAAGAGCACAGTTAGTATGGACTGTTACTGGGTTTTGGGCTTTCTACCTCTTGCATGTCCCTTTAATAGCTCAAAACCAAATCCAGAATATTTTACTGTTGCTTTTCACTTTCTCAGCAGTAGCCTGTGAAACTGGTCAAATGTTAAAAGTGACCAAAAAATGCTGCATATTTGTCTTACTCCTTCTAACAGAGTGCATTGTTGCATTCAGGTATGCTTTCAAAATTTTTTGAAGGAAAGTCATTGTGTTTGGGGATAATTTTTTATTTTAAAGTAAATTAAAACAGACAAAAGTTTTGAAAGTATGTGTTTGCAGAAAACAAAATGAGTATTATCTAAGGCCCAGATTATAAAACAGTGAGAGCACTACCTAAGCAAGTCCATGCCAGCAAGCCCTCACACATCACATACAGGACAGCCAGGGGATCAAGCCCATCCAGCATGGGTTTAGGAAAGTCAGGTCCTGCTTGACCAACATGGTCTACTATGGCAAGGTGACCTGCTTCTGTGGATAATGTTTACCTGGAGTTTTGTAGAGTCTTTGATATTGTCTCCTACATCATTCTCTTGGAGAAACTGTGACTTGGACAGGTGCACCCTTCAGTGGGTAAAAACCTCTCTAGATGGCTGGGCCCAGTGTTCCCCAGGGCTCAGTATCAGAGCCAGTTGTGTTTAATATCTTTATTGATGATCTGAATGAGAGGATTTAAGGACACCCTGAATCAGTTTGCAGACAACACCAAGCTGGGCATGAGTGCTCATCTGCTGGAGGGTAGGAGAGCTCTGCAGAGGGATCTGGACAGGCTGGATCAGTGGCCCAAGGCCAGTGGTGTGAGATCCAACAAGGCCAAGTGCTGGGTCCTGCACTTGGGTCACAATAAGTGCTGGGTCCCATGCAGTCCTACAGGCTGGGAAGAGTGGCTGGAAAGCTGCCCTTGGGAAAGGACCTGGGGGTGCTGGTCAGCAGTGACTGAACATGAGCCAGGGTGAGCCCAGATGGCCAAGAAGGCCAATGGCATCCTGGCCTGGATCAGAAACAGTGTGGCCAGTGACTGTACTGGTCCTGTAATTGTATTTTTCTCTGGTAAGGCCACACCTCAAATCTTGGGTTCATGTTTGGGCCCCTCACTCAAAAAAGGACACTGAGGGGATGGAGTTTGTCCAGAGAAGGGCAACGGAGCTGGGGAAGGGTCTGGAGCACAAGTCTGAGAGGAACAGGTGAGCGAGCTGGGAGTGTTTGTCTCCTCAAGAAAAGGAGGCTCAGGAGAGACCTTGTCACTCTCTACAGCTCCCTGAAAGGAGGCTGTAGCCAGGTAGGGGTCAGTGTCTTCCCCCAGGTAACAAAAGACAGGACAAGAGGAAAATCCTCAAGCTGCACCAGGGGAGGTTCAGATTGAATATTAGGAAAAATTTCTTTATGAAAAAGATGGTCAAGCTCTGGAATAGGCCACCCAGGGAAGTGGTGGAGTCACAATCCCTGGAGGTGTTTGAAAGATAGAGCACTTGTGAATGTGGTTTAGTGATAGACTTGACAGTGATGGATTAAAGGTTGGACTTGATCTTTAAGGTCTTTTCCAACCCAAATAGTTCTGTGATTCTATGATAAGTAGAAAGCACTTTTAGTAAAGGTCATGGAAGTATTAGGAAGTATGCTTATGTAAACCTTGTGTTTTCTTTTGGAAATTTTTAATCTTGTCTATTTTTTTTTACCTTTGTTTACAGATGATCCTAAAATGATTGTTGCCAACCTTACAGTAAGTATTTAGGACAGGGAGGTATCTATCTGTACTTCACTGTTCACTTCTTGATTTGTGGTATTATTCAGTTTTCTTTTCTCACTCTTTGACAGAAAAATCAACCAACTATCATTAAAAATAAAGAATGTTAAATGCTGCTCTTCATGAGCACAGGTTAATGTTAGTCATGTTTTCCACTGTTTGCTGCTCTAGTAGCTTTTATAACCTTTTTGGGCAGTACAGAGACAGAATATCCTGGACTGTCTTTACTGCCTGAATTGAGTCTATTTATTCATTGCTTCAGAATTGGAAAGTAATCTTTTAGGGTAAGCATTTTACTAGCACTTTGAAGATGCTGAAAAAGTGCTTTTGATAGCCTTCAACTCTAACCTTGCCATTAATGGAAGAAAAATGTTTAAAATTAAAATTAAAAAAACAAAACAAAATCCCCCGAGTTTTGTAACCAGATGGCTTTGAATATATCTGCAGATGAGGTGTATTTTTGAGCATTCAAGTTCCCGCTGTAACTTAAACTTTGGTCCAGTTCTGATAAAATTATTCATCTGTGAATTAAGTATATGTAATATTTTGTTTGATAGTTTTATAAAGACTGTCACGAGAATCAAACTTTCCAAACATATATTTGAATGGCTCCCTGGGCCTTGGCTGCATGTAAATACTGCGCAGAAATGACTGGACTAAATACTCTCGGTGTACACTTTGTTTTCCAGATACCATCAGTGATGACCTTAACAGCTTGATTTCTGTAGTCAAAGCTTTTGTGTGCATCTTCAACTAGCTGACAGCGTGCTATTTGTAACCATTTATTTTTCAGTGTAGAAAGCCTGACCAGCACTTCAAGCCTTACCTGAAACAGCACCTGCCTAAACGCTTGCACTATGCTAACAACCGAAGAATTGAGGATGTCCATTTACTGGTGGATCGCAAATGGCATGTGGCAAGGTAAATCCGTGCGTTTGCTGCCATCCTGAGCTCCTGTCTTTTCTCCTGAGGAAATGGGACACTTAGGATTGCTCTGTCTTGACAGCATCCTGCTCCCCTGCCCTGTGAGAAGGAGGAGTTTTGAGAGCACAAAATATTTTTAAGTGTGGGAAAAGCAGTTGATGCATAAAAAGTAGAAACCCAGACTGATTTGTTCAAGCAGCTTGGTGGCTTTGACTGATTAGCTCAAATGTGGAAGCTGATAAATTTTTCTAATGAGGTGCAAGCTTTGTCCAACAGGGAAGCAGGGAATATGGGAGGAAGGGGTAGGCTTATGTGGTGAAGGAATGTTAGGGAGCAAGAGTTTGAGTGGATGCAGTAGGTGAATGGAAAGAAAATGGAGATAATGGCGGAGTAGGTGAATGTCTGAGAACATGTGTAAGGATGTCACAGATTGGCCATCAAAGTGCTGTGCTGGCAGTGTATTGCATATAAAAACAAATCCACAGAAAGCCAGGATGGTTTAGCTCTGGCACAAACTCTGGTTTGGGTTGCTCTTAGCCTCATGACTCTGAATTTTTGGTTATAGAATACGGGCGGTGTTTATTAGTTACCTAAAAATTGAATGAGGAAAAACCAGTTGGCACATACACATATAGAGAGAACAGGAGAGGAATAGCCTTTGTTTATGGGTGGTGCACAGCTTTCTATTTGAATATGCTTTGCCACGTGTTGCCTGTCACAGTATGAGAATGGTGGGCTCTTTTTGCATGAATCTGACTCAGTGCTTCTTGGAAGATGACACAACTTTTGGCTCGTGGTAGACTGTTATGAGCTTTAAATTATGGTAGGATTTTTTGCCCATATAGCTGCCAGGCAAACACACGGTGTGTTGTAAGTGCCTTTTGACATCTGTGCTTATCTTTCCGTGAATTATGCAAGGATCGCTCTGCCGAAGCAGTGAATGAGAAACCTCATTTGCTTTCTTGCATAACTCCGCTGGCTGCTGGCAGGCTGCCCCGTGGTTGGGGTTGTGTATATTTCAAAGAGTCACACTCTGAATTTTAGGTCTATAAAAGCTTAAGCGTTAAGAATTGTACTGGAATGGATGAGACTGCCCAGGTTGATTTATATTTAGTAATTTCTTATTAATTACATCAGTCTTTCTTTGGCTTATTTATTAATTTGCAGAGATCTCATTCACCAGTAATTCATTTATTAGTGCAACTGTAATTGGTAGTTACAGGAAAGTGGTAGTTACAGCCCTAATTGCTGCAACTCTAGTAATTTATAAGGCCAAAATCAAACTTCGAGCGTTATTTTATTGCAGATGAAGAAATTAATTTGTAGGATAATGTGGTCCTCTGCATATATTGTCTGCACGTGGTCCTATAAAACTGTATAGAAATACTCTGCAATAAGCTGGTGATTATAATTCCTGTGACACAATACTTATTTTCCCACATATTTTGTAAAAAACCCCATCTCAATAACAAGCTGATAATTAGCATTCCTGTGGTGTAGGACTTATTATCCCAGCTATTTGTCTTCATGAAGATCTTTCTTTTTTCTGCTACCCATTTTTGTTTATTGGACTGAAGGCAAACAGGTGAAAGCAATTTATATCATTGTATGACATTTGCAGCATTGTAACATCACAGAAGTGCTTTCTGAGCAGTCTCTGTTGGACTGGAGGTCCAGCACCTCCAGTCTGCAGGAGATTATGTGATATAAGAAAATCTGAGAAAATAATAGATACTGACGTTTTATCAATAATAAGAGTTGTTTCTTAGAGCAGGAGTAGAGGGAGAAACCCTGGGGATGCTTTATAAGTCTACAAGTCCCTACTACTGCTACTCATGAAAGATAAATTATTACAATGCATTGCCTGTAACCTTAGCCTTCCTGCCCAGAAGAATATTGTCAGGTCAGCCACCTTTGATGAAAATTTCTAATACTTTTTCAATTTAGGAAAGCCATGGATGTTTACAAGAAACCAACAGGAAAATGTTTCTTTCATGGAGACCATGGCTATGACAACAAGATAAACAGCATGCAGGTAAGAGCAATGTCTGGGAGAGTCATTGAAGGTCTCTGAAATGTAAATATTTAGTGAAAACCCCATAAATTTTATGCTCTTCTCTCATATTCTTTTTTTTTTCTTTTTTTAAGACTGTCTTTATAGGTTATGGCCCTACCTTCAAGTACAAGACCAAAGTGCCTCCTTTTGAAAACATTGAACTTTACAACGTTATGTGTGGTAAGCTGCCTGCTTGAGAAATTGCAAAAGCAGCAACTTATATTAATAGGC
The DNA here is from genome assembly GCF_027579445.1 of Ammospiza nelsoni. NCBI lineage: Eukaryota > Metazoa > Chordata > Aves > Passeriformes > Passerellidae > Ammospiza > Ammospiza nelsoni. The sequence continues at coordinate 136,932,268 of NC_080633.1, forward strand.
CATCATGTAGGCACCCATGAGCTTATGCCCTTTTTTTTCCTAGTCCCCTTTTCCTAAGCACTTGCCAGGAGGGATGAAGGCCCTTCTCAGGGGTCTCAGTTTGCTCTGGAGCTGGCTGGTCAGTAAAGGGGGTTACTGTAGTTTTGATGTTTGCAGCTTGACAGAGATCAAATGGACACCTCTGCAATGTGTGGTGTCCACATCTCAGCTGTCTAGGAAAGAGATTTCTGTTCAGAGACTGCTTCTGCATCTGCAGGTCTCATGCAGCAGTTCAGGTTGATTACTTAGTTTTCTATGGCATTTCCTTGTATGATTATGTTTCCTGAATTTGTACTGAAGCTGTGAAGAAGAATCTGATGATGTATACAGGTGTTCATTAGGGTCTTTTCTTTAGTATTGATTTTTTAGAACAATGAAACTTTCAAGGTGTAATTCACAATGAAACTTTAAGGTGTTTCAAAGATGTAATTCACCTTTTTCCCCCAAACATGCAATGTTTAACTGCCTAAGGGGTAGTTAGCCCTTATTTAGAAATCACTGTGTTGCAGATGTTTGGATTGAGGTCAGCACATGGACCGTACATAGGTTTGCACTGGAAGCTGAAGGAGTAGTTATAATAAAATAGTATATAATAACTTTTACAGTTTTAAACTTTTCCAGTGTCTTGGTGCAAATTAACATTTTGTCATAAAGCCAAAGATACTATTAGTGCGACATTTACAATTTTATAATTTGGACAAAAAAAAAAATCAGTGTTTTTATTACATTTAAAGCTTTCACTAACATGCTGTGGGGTGTAAACAGTATTACTAAGAAACGTGTTGGCTCAATAGAGTTGCTGCTTGAATATATGTTTGTAGTGTAACCCCCATTCATTTTTCCTTGGTATTTTCATAGATCTGCTTGGATTAAAGCCTGCTCCCAATAATGGCACCCACGGAAGTTTAAATCACCTGCTGAGAGCCAGTGTTTATAAACCAACTGTGCCAGATGAAGTTGCTAAACCACTGTATCCTGTGGCTCTACCTTCTGCATCAGATTTCGATATAGGGTGTACATGTGATGATAAGGTAGGTGTGTAGGATCTGTGGAAGCCTCCACTATTAGTGGTAGTTTTGGTAAAGTTGTAGCCATTTTATTTATTTTGAGAGGGTTTGATCTGTAAGAATTTCCCAGGTCCCCCTGTGAAGTCATTATGCCCCCTTGGAAAAATTACTGTTTTTTGTAAAAGTGGAGACAGGAAAATCCTCACTGTCTTATAGCACTAGTTTTGTTTTGTTAGATGCTAGTAAAACAAGATGTTGGAGTGCTCCAGTGGTCCTAATCTCATTCTTTTTTTTCTGTTCTTGAGAAGAACAAGCTGGATGAACTCAACAAGCGCTTTCATATCAAGGGAACAGAAGGTAAGAGCCTGGTGCCTCAGTTAATGAAAGCTGATTTAATTTTCTTTTGTAAACTACTTTGCATCATTAATACCAGAGCAACTCCTGATGTGGTTTAGGTAATGTGTAGTAAACTGTCTTTTCAAGTACTTGCTAAGGTAGCCCATGGACACACGTGAGATTTGTGGGCAAGATGAAGTGCTGCTCACTTGAGAAGGTACACAGTACCTTTTGCTGAACCAGGACTAAAGTATTGTTCAAAGCAATGCGAGTTTCCATTCCATCACCTCGAGATGTTTTAAGCCCATATGTGAAAGCAGAGACAAGAGGAAAGGAGAGGGTGCATGAGGCAGTACTCTGTTCAACTACAGGCTGTAAATGGGGAAGAAACCAGACTGTATTTGTGGGCTGGGTTTTACCATAGTTATCCAGGCTTAGGTTTCACCTAGAAAGGATGCTACAGCTGCTTTGACAATCTGAGTGAGTCTTAATGCTTGGCTCTTAGGGTGCAGGTTACACAGTGAAGGAAGTGCTCTGCTAGTTCAGGCTGCTCAGTGCAATTCTGTTCCTCTTCAGTGCTCAAGTCAATGTTGCTCCCAGGAGAAAGCATTCCCAGCTTTCCTGGCCACTAGTTCCTGCTGTGTGCCAACACTGACTTCTGTGTGGCTGCACCCTCAGCTGCATCAGGGCAGTGGTCCAGGTTTAAGTGGGGCAAGAGGAGCAGAGGAAAGGGGATGGGAGCTGCTTTTCTGAGCAACTCTACTGACTGAAAGGCTCACCAAAGCAGAGTTTTCCTTCTCACAATGGTGATCGAGTTCAGCATAACAATTCACATCATTTCCCTTACCATAACAATTGTCCAAATTAGCAAATTCTGAAGCATTCAGTTTAGGCATAGATTTTTTTTTAGGTCCCTCAAATTGCATTGTTAAGATGATTAAGGAGACTTGTTTTAATTCCCTTATGAAGGTATTTTCTATTTCTCTGTTGTAAAAGGGCAATGCAGCCTATCCTTTAGTTTCAAAAGGTGACTGTAGTCTTTTTATTTGTGAGTTAAATTGCCTTTCTGCAGCTTTCATCTCGTTATACTGATTTTCCCAATTAATGAAGAGCTACTCCTCACTGTGACAATTTATAGCATCAGGAAAAAAACACCCTCACTGTTGTAATTCGAATTTCAACATCTTTATTTTGGTTGCTGGTTTTCATCCTTCTTCACTGCAGCAATATAAAAATAGTATTTTTGGTCTGTTTTAAGATGTAAGCATTTAAACCAGTGGCATTTGCTCATTTGTCAATTCTGTGTTAAATGGCATGATGTGTCCTTATTTAAAGAAGCACTTCTGCTTCATGCAAGTTTTATTTTCCTTCATGGTGCACTTTACATCGTGGTGCACCATGTTGATATTCCCAGGCAGAAGAAAAAGATGACTTCAGCTTCTCTTGAATAAAGCAAGTTTATCATCTTTGTCCTTGGACTAGGCATTTCCTACTTTTTTCCTTGTGCCCTATAAAAACATCCTCTGTTTGTACTCAAGCACTAATAAAACATGCCCTTTTCTTTCAGGTTAAATGCCTGTCTGGGAACTGTGTTAGGCCACTTTCCTTGTTTCTATGTTTTAATTTCCAAAAGCAAGCCAAGTGTGTTTGCCAAAAGGTTATCAAATTCAATGGACTGTACAGGACAATGCAAGATTATCCAGGAAATTTATTTTTCTTCTGCTCCTTTCAAATTTTTTTTCTTTTTGTAAGCAAGCTTGTCAGAGTTATCTAAGGACATTTAACCATAACATATTACCAAGAAAGAAGGGCTGTTTTTACAGAGCTAGAGGTGTCTTTTTGTAGCCAAAGTTAGGAAAAGGATTTTTTTTAGTTTGTTTCTTTGATATTATGGACAAAAAATAGCACATCAGTCTTCAGAACAAATCTGTATCAGCCAAGTGGGAAAAAAGTACTCTTTCAGTGTGTGACTGCTTTTGCCCCACTTTTGAGACCAAAAAAAAAAACAAAAAACCAAACATAGGAAGGAGAGAAAGTCCACTGAAGAGTGGCAGGACTGATAGGCTGGAACTGATTTAAAGTGATGAAAAGAAAGTCCTTATCGCCTCATGTATGACTGACAGGCACAAAGATTGTTCAAGAGTCTCCAGTTTTTGGAAAGAAAATCCTCTCTCCACCCTGTGACACAAACAAGCTTTGAATTGTAGAAGGGACTTTTAATCCCTAAGGGTGTTTGTGAACCTGGAGCGGGGTTCAGCCAGAACAGCTTAAGACTTCTTGTTCTCTCTCTGTCAAAAGATTTCCTTAGTAGTTACGTGCGGTCAGTATCCCATTAACGATCACTGAAAAATTCAACATCTGTTGGAAAGCCAACCCCCCTTTTTGTTTTCATCCTTAAGATTTTCAGTAATAAACATAAATGTAATTTCTTTTGAATTTTAGAGAAGCATCTTTTATATGGACGCCCTGCTGTACTGTACCGCACAAAATACAATATCTTGCATCACCACGACTTTGAAAGTGGCTACAGTGAAACATTCCTGATGCCTCTGTGGACATCTTACACTATTTCCAAACAGGTTAGTGTTCTCTCTACTCTTGAAATGTGCTTTAAAAATCTTGGTAAAATTTCTGTGGTATCTTTGTTTTTGAAGTCCTAAAATTTCCCTTCCCCAGGAAATTTTTTTGGTGGGAAATCTTCCTACCAGAAATTACATCAAAGTACCGTTGTAAACCATGCCCATATTCTTTTATTTCCTTAATGAGAGAACAATTTTAAGGGGAAGGGTTGTGTATTTCTTTTCCTGTTTTATTTTTAAGTTTTGTTCAAGGGGCTTTGTTTATTTATGAGCGACTTCATTTGAATTTTCTCCCGTGGGGATTTCTGCTCCCTGAAGAAGAGGCTGTGCAGCAATGCAGGAGCAGGATTTGGTGGTACAGCCAAGTGGTTTATTTTACTGCACGCAAGGCCTTCTGTGTAGTCTGTCAACAGTATGACCTAGTTTCCTTTTATCTGTAAAAGCTGAAAGTACATTTTTTGTTGTCTCCATGTTCCTGAATGCAGGCAGAGGTGTCAGGTGTCCCAGAGCACCTGGCCAGCTGTGTGAGGCCTGACCTCCGCATTTCTCCAGGAAACAGCCAGAGCTGTGCTGCCTACAGAGGCGACAAACAGCTCTCCTATGCATTCCTTTTTCCTCCTCGTAAGTTTACATAGCTTTTATTACCTAGGGATTTTGTAGTTTTCTTGTTTTGTAGGGAAAACTTTTGGTGTGAACATAACTTCAGGCAAACCCCACCAGATATAAACAGATTAATTTTGATTTCAAACACCAGTAAGATAAACATATTTAATGTATAAATCCGAATTAGTCTCTTGCATACTGTAAAAGTTTCTACTATCCTATAGAAACAGTGATAGTAGAAAACCTGTGTAAAACAAGCATCCTCAGTTCTCCTGATGTGCTTGCTTTGCTTCAGTATTGGATCCATGATCTTCTGGGATTAGTAAATGTTGAAGGGGCACAACTGTCACAGTTTTGAACTTCATTGCTCCGTCTTCCTCACTCAGTGGCTGAAATATTTTATGGTGGATTTCTGAAATGGAATTACAGTTGCAGAGGCTTGCTCAGAACTAGAACATAATCCCACACTCCTCTCCCAAGAAATCCTTGGCATCTTTTATAAAAGCCTGCAGAGCTCTCTGCATTTTAAGATAGCAAAAATAGATAAGCTATATGAAAATATTTTGAACTGATTGACAGTTGAAGTACAGATAAAATTCTTCCTTTCCATGTTCAGCTGTCACATTAAAGACAAATTTTGTGTATGTAGTGTGCACTTCTGAATATAACAATCAGATTGCTGTTTAGATTATGGTATTCCCTTTGGTTAATGTCTGAAGCCATTTTCAAAACATTTCTATATTCTCTGAAATTCTTATCTTTCATCTTACTAATATTTTTCTGTTTCCCTGTTTTCAGAATTAAGTTCCTCTGCAGAAGCAAAATATGATGCTTTTCTAATAACAAATATCATTCCAATGTATCCTGCCTTCAAAAGTAAGTGCTCTTTCCATGACTATACTTCTCTTTACCAGCATGGTTTTTTTTCTAACTTTGTGTTGGATTATGGAATGAATTGCTAGGACAGGTTCAGAACATTAAATTCAGTTACCTGTAGCCAGCAGATAGTACCTGTGGACACCTGTATAGTGCTTGATATGGGCAGGCAAAATACCACAAGAAAGGCTTAAGTTTTAAGAAAGGTTTATTTTCCTTGGTGCTGGGTTAAAGTAATGGCACAGTCATGCTGGAGGTCTGCAGCTGTGCTTTGTGCCACAGTAATTCACTTCCTGTAAGACCATTCAGATTTTCTTGTCTGCAGCTCAAGCTAGTGCAGAGCATACTTAGGCAACTGGAGCCTGAGAGTGTGCACAAGCCTGGGAGTGTCCCCTTGGTATTTTGTACTTCAGGGACAAGTGACTACATTTCATTTTTCTATCCACGCCCTTGGAGGGAGACTGAACATTTTTATTACCTATTTAAAAAAAAAAAAAAAGAGAAGAGAAAACCAATTTATGGAAAATGAGGGATGATTTAAACCTGTCTGAGACTTTCAGTGCTGCAAGGTTATATTACTAACATTTCTTTTGTCTGCACATCCCTTTTCTCTCTAGTCTTGCCAAGAGGTAGGAAAACCATCAGGCTATTCTGGTGGCATTTTTGGCTTGGCAGGGATTGACGAGCCCTGGAAGAATCTCAAAAGCCTGTTGTGAGATTTCCAATTCAGATTTTAGGCCAGAGAGGTTTGGATAAGCATCAAAGCCTATGGAAACTTGTCCTCTTTAACCAGAAAAGAGTGTTTTTAACTGAAAAACCTCTGTGTAGGACCCAGTGGTGATGTTTGCTGGAAATCTAAGCAAAAGCACTTGACTGATTAAAGAGTGAAAAATTATTGGGGATTTCCCACTCCAGAATCACTTCATAAAAATGCTCTTAATGTTAATGTTAATCTAAGTATTTGGCTGAAATGCTAATCACAGGAGAACACCCCACCTCTAGCAGCTCATTTTATATAGTGGCCTTCTTCCTCACATGTGGGTCACAGATTCCTTACAAAAAATTCTGGTACTAATGTCATTGCTGGGAAATTACATACTGCTCCATGTGTACAGGTTGCAGTGCTGAGAGCCAAGTATAAGTTCATTATATGGATCTTTTTCCATGACAGGTTAAATAGGAGGTGGCAGTGCTGTGCTGTGCTGTGCTGGCTATGGTGGTAGTGCTGGCTGCAGAGGCCCCCTCCTCTGCTTTGTGTTTATAATTCACTGTCCCATCCCATCCCCACTGGCAATAATTCTGTGTCCACTTTTTCCATAATGAGACTGGCTTAAGCAGTTCCTGCTTTGCTGGAGCTCCAAAAATGATACCCCTGAGCTGGCCCCTCATTCCCCCGGCATTGCTCTATATGTGATTGCAGTGGGAAGTGGAGCTGCAATCTTATTTAGATACAAAACTCGAAGCAGTGGGGCAAGGGAGAGTCTTTTGTTTTTGGACTGTTTTTATTGATAAAGCACATGCAAAGGAGGAGTGAGCAGCTGCAGGAGTGATATTGCCAAGTGATTAGGCTGAGGTTCTTGTTAGACCACTGCAGGTGGGGCCCTGGGCATCAGCCCCAGCTGGGACTGTGTGTGGCACTGAGCAGTGTTAGAACAAGGTGTTCAAGGGGGCTTCCTAAGGCTGTCGTTGCCACCAGCTCCAGGGAACCATGGACTTAATGGTCTGAGCTGGCAAGACAAGAGTTAAACTCTTACAAGTCTGAGAAGTTTTGTTTACCCACACTTCTGTTAGTTAAAATAAAAAGGAAAAGAGGAAAAGAGTGATATCACTGGAGGTTCCAGTGTGTTTCCCATCTCTGCAAGAATCTTAACTTTTTAAGGAGGACATGGTGGGAGAGAGTGTATCATGCTCTTCCCAAAGGTTACTGCAATGACTTTGGTCACCCTTGATGGCACCTAGTTTAAAAGTTAAACATTTTGTATCAAAGGAGTATTTAACTGAATGAATTTGTATTTCTCTTTCTTTTAAAATGTTTGGTTTAAGCTTTTAATTATGGTACTGTATCCTTTTTAAGATTAATAAAAACACCCTAAACACACCACCCCAGCACAGTTCCCTGTAAGCAGATAACAAAGACAAAGGCAGTGTTTAAAGAGATATCAAAAACCTGTGAATAGCTGTTTCTACAGCTTGGTGAAGAGCAGCAGAATCTCTGTGCAAGGCCTATGGCAATGCTGTCCTGGGAGTGGTAGCATGTATTTCCTTTATCACTGGTTGGGGGGAAAAAATAACAGAGAACAAAATCTGAATAGACTTCATTGACAAAACTGAATGAAGCTGCAGTAACTCTGTAATGCTTAGTCTTTCATTTCCCCTACTGTCATTTGAATAATATCCTCTACATTTTTATCTTGAGGAAGAAAAACTTTGTAATCTTGACATGTTTTGACTTATCCAAATGTTGGTGTGTTGTGGTGTTTTTGTTTGGTTGGGTTTTTTCTGTTTGTTTTGAGTTTTGGGGTTTTTTAATTAATTTTAGTTGCTTGATTGTTTTGGGTTGGGTTTTTTTTCCCCACAGAGGTATGGAACTATTTCCAAAGGGTTTTGGTGAAGAGATATGCCACTGAACGAAATGGAGTCAATGTTATAAGTGGACCAATCTTTGACTATGACTATGATGGTTTACATGACACACCTGACAAAATAAAACAGTAAGTGCTTGTCTTTAAATTGCTTTGCTGTTGCTTCTCTTCATGATGGCTTTATATTAAACAATTAATTAACTGCACATTATTTAATTTTTTGTAAGGAAACATAATTTTCTAGCTCTTTCTAAAGTTATTGGGACTGAATGCCTATGTAGGTAGGACAGTGGTTAAAATAAGGAAATGACAATTCAGCACTTAACTATTCACCTTGACTTTGAAATTGTTTTCATCCTCCAGACGACGTTCAATTTGGTTCCACATAGTCTATTGTCTCTAAAATTCTCCTTACTTAAGAAGCACTTAAGAGCTGTGCTATTGAGTTACATGCTCAAGTGTTTGTTAATTCAGCAATGCATTCTCTCTATGTCTCTGAACTGAAGAAGCCTTTCAGCACTGCATGAGGTATTTCTGTAGCATAGTGTGAGCTAATTGGATGCTCCCTTTCAATAGTGTTCGGGAATCAAACACATTTCAACAATGTATGAGTGTCCTCACACGTAGGAGAGGAAAGACCATGTTGTTTGTGTAACCTTCTCCCAAACAAGTTCATCCTTTGTGGATAAATATTTGCTTTATTCCCCCAGGTTTGTGGAAGGCAGTGCAATCCCTGTTCCAACACATTACTATGCCATCATAACCAGCTGCTTAGATTTCACTCAGCCAGCTGACAAGTGTGATGGACCACTCTCTGTTCTCTCATACATCCTTCCCCACCGGCCTGACAACGATGAGAGCTGCAATGTGAGTTCAGCTGCACTGCTGCAGCCCTGTGGTAAATGTGTCCCTGAGACATCTGAAAGCCCATTACTACTAGAAGCAAGTGTTCACTAATGTCTTGGATGAGAGCACAGTTGTGCCTCTGTTGAAGTGTCATTAGCTCATGAGATAAAAGCACTCCTCCATGACAGCAGCAAAAGTAAGGAACTATTACTGCACCTAAAATTGTGTGGAAGAAGTGACATACAGAAGGTTGGCAGTATTGTTTTTTGCCTGTAGGATTCTATATTTTGTCAGTGTAACTTCAGAGCAGACTCGGAGGAGGCTGTATGCATAAACATACTGTGCTGGCACCCAGCCTGATGTGTTTATGGAGGTCAGTTTCCATTTGCAGATACAATGCAATCTGTCTGCTATAGCAGTCTGATTGCATCAGTCAGCATGATTACATCCAACCCATACAGTATTAAAAGTATTTGCTGTAACCTGCCAAGAGTAGAGTGCCAATTCTTGCTGCTTCCAGAACACCTTGATTCAAGGGAAAGGTTTGGCTTCTTATTACAGAGATGGTCAAATACCCTCCTGGTTTCTTTTCTATCTTCCATTAGGATGCAAGATCCTTTACTGTAAGGATCTTGATGAAGGCTTTGGTCTGGCCAGCCCTGCAGAAAGTGCACACTTAGCAGCTGATTGTGTGGCAGGAGGGTGTTGGGTCCCCCGTGGGCTCTGGCACTCCGTGAGGACAGCAGAGCTCCCAGGCAGCTGTATTTAGCCTTGTCCTTCCGCCTGAACTTGCTCTCCCATTACACAGCTGGGTGGATTCCTGCACACAGACACTTCACTATGGGCTGCCAGGAGACTGTTTCCTGAATGAACTCATTAATGTTATGAATTTTGTATTGGCAAAAAAGTTAAGACTCCTATTCCAGCTACAGGCAGAAATAGTCATTTCAACTCTGTACACAATTCACCTGGAACACTGTTTCTTTCTCACTCATCTAACAACCGTTTCCTGAATGAATGCATTAATGTTATAAATTTTGTATTGGCAAAAAAAGCTAAGACTCCTATTCCAGCTACAAGCAGAAATAGTCATTCCAACTCTGAGCACAACTGACCTTGAACACTATTTCTTTTTCATTCATCAAGTATTGCTTGCTTTCAGGGCCCATGCTTTTGGAGCAGTATTCCTCTCTCTTGAGCAGGTCTGGCCCTGTTTGGATCTCAACTGTTTTGGGCAGAGACATCTTTCACCAGAAGTCTCTGGAAGTCCTACATATAATGCATCGTGGCTTTTCCCTGGACTGCTTTTCTCTGAATCAAGATCCAGTTAGTGATCTGGAAATTACTATTTTTGGTAGTTATCAGTGTCTCTGCCCTGTAACTCTGCCAATATGTAATTTTATGCCAAAGTAACTTATTTTTTCCTCCTTATATTGTGTGTCATCACTCTCTTAAACTGCTGAAATATTTTTAATGAGCTCTTTACAATAATGGTCTCTTTTAGGCCTTGATTTCTTACATTTCAAACCAGGCTTCTTTTCTCTGTAGATCATGCTACTTGTAAATGCATATGGTATATGTATTTACAGTTTGAAAGAATCTTCAGTGCTTCTGCAAGGTCATTAGCAGATACTGATCCATGCCTTTTATATAGCAAAGAACCACTCCAAAATATTTAAATGTTGCTCTTGAATGAAAATACAGTTAGGCAAATTTTTGCCACTGAAATCCATCATTGATTGCATTCAGCCTTACTTTTGCACTTATTTATTCAAAGAAGTGATTGCATAAAACCTCACCATACTTCATGGATGAAATGCATGGGATAATATAGGAATTTTGCCTTAACCTCTCCACCGTTTTCTTTTAAGATCTGAAGAAATATTAGCTTTCCCTCTGCTCTAGCTGTACACACATTCTCTTCACACAGCTGTTGAAGAACACCACCAATCTTCTCATCTGAATTTGTTCCTTTTCTAAAGTGTGTTTATTCATGGTGAGGTTATACCCATTTATTCTTGTTACCCATTTATTCTTATTCAACATTTTTCTATGTCTTAAATAGCCTTCTCTGGGTTTTACCCTTGAGGTGATTTATGATGATTCTCAAGGCAAATAACTTCTCTCTATTCATGGAAGACCCAGGATCTTTTTTGCTCTTGTAAGAGAGGATAAGACTGTTAGTAGAATAGACTTCCTATGCATCTCATCCAGTCCAATCTTTTTTTTCATCTGGATTATGAATGAGATTAAGTACTGCAGCTTAGATCTCAAAATTAAAATGGTTTTCTTTCCACTGGACACAACTCCTCTGATACTGCCTATAATTTGCTTTTTTCATAGCTGTGTTATAATGGTGGTTCACATTCATGCACAGCCCAGGTCCTTCTCTTCTGCCTGTCAATTTGGATAACCCAATTTCATTCTGTCCTGGGAGCTCCTGCATCTGCATCCTCCACTGTGCTATTCCACCTTCCTCTGCACTGACAGGAGTTCTCAACTGTTGGGGGTTTTGCTGGCATCTAATGACCTTAGCACAAGACGTGAGTGTGAAAACATTACAAAAAATCCTTTCTAAGACCAAAGTTGAAGGAACCCTAGAAACTACTAGAAAAGTCTTCCAGGCCACTGTTTTCTCTTTCAGCAAAGCACTTAAATTTCTTTTCTAAAGTCAGTTCCTCACCCACCTGTCTACATGCATCATGTTCAGCTTTCCAACTGATATTCAGAGAGATTCTTGTGCAGAATATCTGGTAATTTTTTCCACTGGGTTTTGTGCTAGCCTCCTCATTGATTACCTCTTCCTATTTATCTCCATGTTTTCAATTGTTACTTTTTCCTTATAAAAGTCTCCTTATTTTTGAGGTAGGACTAAGCACTAAAGCTGGAGAAAACTGGCTTTTAAATGTATACACTTCATTCATTGTTATGTGGTAATACTGAATTGGTTGATCACTATTTAAAATCCTTGCTGCTGGGCCTGAGGCTTCATGGGCCAGTTGTGGACTGGAAAAAATAAAACATAGATCAGTTGATTGATTTTTCTGGAGTCATGCAAATGCTGTCTTGCTGGACTAGGTTAAACAAGCCTCCCTATCCCGTGATTTATTCATGTTGCAGATCTTTTGCAAACTGCTTGTATTCAAAAAAAAAAGTGAACTTTGTAGCTTGCTCATAACTTCCTTTTGAGCTCTGCAGATTTCCTGCTCAGAAGAAAGGCTTGAAGAAAGCAAAAATGCCACAGTGGCTGCCTTTGCGCTGGCAGCCCTGCTGAGGCCTGTTTGCAGACCCCTGTTGCAGCTGAAGGCTGAGCAGGCCGCGTGCTGCCAGGAGCATCCCCAGAGCACGGCACTCCAGGCAAAGGGGAGTGAGCAGGACACACTCCCTCCTCTTCCTTCTTAATTTGCATCTCTCTTTTCTTGTTCCAGACCTGATTTTGGTCCTGAGGTTGTTAGAGGTAGGACAGGAAAGCTGTTTTGGGGCTGAGAGCTTTGAACCAAACAGGTGCTGACTGGGTCATGGACGTTTGCTTTAGAGCAGCCAGCTGTGATCTGTCTGGGACTTCGTGTCCTCTCTGTGCAAATGATCACCTCTCCCTCCTGCCTCTTGTTGGGTGACCCACTTCCTAGTCTGTGGCTCAGCTACTGCACTGGATAGGTCCTGGCATTGCTGGAGCTTAGTCTTGATTCATGAGAGGATCATTTGGTAGGAGGACATTTCTGAGGCAGTCAGGAAAGGGTTAATTTCCAGGAATAGACACGCACATGAAGTCTAAATACCCGAGATATAACCCACTTCCCTAGCAGTGGTGTACAGGTACCAGCCAGAGGTGCCAAAGGGGGAAAAGTCTTGTTTGCTTTGTCCTTTTCCCATGTCTGGGCCCCGTTGTGCTGTCCCCAGGCCTGGGTGCAGTGCTTGTGGCACATGTTGCTGGGCTGGTTAAGGCACACAAACAGCCAGTCACTGCAGTGTTTTGCAGGGCTGATTTTCTGATGTGTTTGCAAGTTACCTTAGTTTGTGGATGACTCCAACATGTGCTGGTGCTGGCACAAGGCATGAGGCAGCAGCTGTCCCCTAAGAGAACACAACCTGACCCCAAACACTCTGGCAGCATAGCCTTCCTGCAATTTTTTTTTTTTCTTTATATCAGGAAATGCTTGGTTAAATTCTTTTTTCTATCAGTGAATAATATGTATGTTCCAATCACAAGAGTTTTTAGGTACCTACACAAACCATTGTCCAACTGTGTAATGAATTGTGAAGGTCCTCTAAAAGTAAAATGGAAATATTAAAATATTACTGTATTAGATTAGATTAAGAATAATGTGTAGGTGTAGAATTCAAAGCCAAACAGCCTAGAGCTTGGCCTGTATTAATCACTTTTGATTTACCATGGAGTTCTTTCTGTGAGATAGAAAAACATGGAGTGACCAGTGTATCTTCTAAAAACCTATAGCTGTTCTGAAACACCTGCAACTTGAGGCTAGCTTTTTCTAGATGATTATGGTCATTGTGTCAACCCCATCATAAAATGGGTACTGAAATAAAATTGCAGGATTCATCTTACATCTAAAATGTCAAATTCATTTTCTTGGAATTCATTTACCTTATTCATTCTTGAATAAGGCAGAGAGATTCTTCTTCAAATCTGGAACAAATGTGTAGACAAGTTGCATTTGCTTTTGGAGATGATTTTTAACAAGACTTGTGATAATTTTTTTTTTTTTTTACTTTTTCCCCAGAGCTCAGAGGATGAGTCAAAGTGGGTTGAAGATCTTCTTAAGATGCACACTGCACGTGTCCGTGACATCGAGCAGCTCACTAGCTTGGACTTCTTCCGAAAGACCAGTCGCAGCTACACAGAAATCCTCTCCCTAAAGACATACCTGCATACATTTGAAAGTGAAATTTAGCTTTCTAACCTTACTCAGTGCATCCTTTTATCAACTGGTGTATATTTTTATATTGTTTTTATATTTATTAATTTGAGGCCAGGACATTAAAAATATTAGTATTTTAATCCTGTATCAAATCTTAAACATTAAACCTTTGTGTCATTTGTTTTGTTTCTCTAATGTTTAATATAGGTATGTCTCTTGGTTGATTTAGTAGTGCTTGTAATACTGCATTTTGAGGCCTTACTCTGAGCTTTTTAAGTGGTGCTGCAAGGTTTGATGCGTGCATCAAGGAAATATTAATTTCTCATGCTCCTTTACCACACTTGTAGTCCTGTACTGTGTATCAAAATACTGAACATGTAAAATTACACTCATTTACTGATAACTGTGTGACAGAGATATTTAAACACTATAGACAAATAGCATCTTAAATATAATAAACCACACATTCAGTTTTTTTAATGTGTTTTGATTTCCTTTCACAGGGATGTTCAGAGGGGCTTGCGGGCAGCTGACAGATCTCTTACTGGGTAGAGCCCTTCTCAAACCCTTAGGTTTGCTGGTAAGAGGACTGCCAGGGGCCCAGGTGCCCTGCCCTCATACTCAGCAATGAGACCAAAAAATAGACACCCAGAGCAGTCATTACTGGTTAGGTTTTGCCTTAGGGGGAGAGCTGGGACGGGAGGATGCTTGCTATCATGAGCTAGCAGGGATACCCCATGCCTGATGCCACTTGGCCCTGCTCCAGAACTGTGGAAAGGATTTTTTAAGGAAGACATATGTTATGGAGCATTAGTGTTAGTGTACCTAGATGATGGAAAAGAGGAATTATTGTTTTGAATGCCTTTGAGGCTGAACCCACTAATTACACTGTTGTAAAGCCTTCGTTTGGGCTTACACATTTTCCTCTCTCTATGAAAGTTGTGTCTGTTTTCTCCTTGAGGATTGGAACTGCTGAAGGGAAGAGGGAAGGGCTGGAAAGCATCTCAGCCATGTACACAGATGAGTAGCCAGGGTCTCCTAAGTAAAATTATTCTAGCACATCAACTTGCATCCCTGTAGCATCCATCTAAGAGAAAGTAGTAAACTGGAATTAATCATGTTAACATAGATAATAAAGCTCTTGTGACCAGACAAAAATTTCTTTTTCTATCTGCCTAATTCTGTTTAATTTAGTAAAGCACAAAGCTTGAATACTTTATAATAACTCCAAAATATTAGGATGGAAATTCTAATAAACTGCACAAAGCTATGGGAAACATCCTATTCTTGCAACTTAAAAATTGTCTCTTGTGGTTGTCTGGTAGCACAGAAATATTTTCCTGTAAGCTTTCAGCAGGGCTTCTTGCCATGATAAACTTAATGTTCTTACATGTACTACAAAGGGTATTTCCTTTGGATTTAAAAGAACTTTCTCTTAAGACCGAATTCCTTCAACATGAACTTTAGTGATGATTTAATGTGGTGGTTCATAAACTAAACTAAAGACCACCACTGCTGTTTTGCTTTGACATTAATCTGTTGCTCTGTTTGGGTTTTTAATCAAATTGAACAAATTATGTAATTCTTTTATTTTCTCCCAAAATAACATGAAATTTATACCAAAGGAACATTTAAGCTCTGAAAAAATAATATTGTGTTCAAAGAAGTTTGCTTCTGTGATGTCATTAGTGATTGAAAATGGTTGGGAGAGACAATTTAACTCTTGGTTTCACTAAACAGTGGTGATTAGTGTGTAGGGAAACATCAATTTTTTGACTAAGTTTCTGACTGTGACAGTAAATACTAGTAATTTACTGCTGTCCTACCTACTTCTCTTCAGCCTTTGATTCCACGTTCCTGCATGGTATTGCTGTTTTATTTTACTGCATAACATAGCAGAAATAACTCTGCTGAGAAATATTTGTGGTGACTTCTGCACATGGCATGGAGTACTTTTCCCATTGAAAGATGCCTTATCAACACAAAGGCTCTAGGCTAAGGCCTTGTAAATCCCTCTGAGCAGCATGAGCTCTGCAGGAACAACAGGTATTTTAAAGGAAACTTATCATTTTCTTCCAGTAGTCCTCAGGGTGAATGTTAGCTTAGGGCAGAGGGAAGGAGCCCTTCTGCCTTCCAATCCTGTCAGACCATTTTGAAACGATTAAATACCTCTTGTTTCTGTTACATATTGCCTTTTCTTGATATTTCTCTGGCTTCAGCAAGAGGTCCATTGAGGAGAACAAGCACTGAATTTTTCTGTGGAGCAAACACTGTTTTTGAGGATTTGGGTAATAACTGTTTGCACTTGGTGATGTAAATTTGAAGCATGTTCAATGGGTTAGATGTAGTTCAGTTGAGCAACTGCCACAATGACAAAAGCTGTGATGTCCTGCACACCTGGCAAAGTCGTTTTGCTCTGGGAAAAATCCTTCAGATGTAGTTGTGCAACTAGAATGACCCAGGAAACTGTTACTTTTTTAAACCCCTTTTTCACAGTCACATATCCTTAACAGATAAGCACTGAAAGCAGGTCAAGTAACCTGACCAACAGAATGGTCATGATGCAGAAATTATAGCAAAAGTCCCCATCCTGTTCTGACAGTAGGACAGTACTTAATGACTTCTGATTATGTTCTGTCCTGGTCAGCTAACAGCTTGATTAGAGACTTTCTACTTGCTGTTCCCCTCTTCTCCATGTCCAGCCTTTAGCCTCTTTTATGGAGTTAGGTACAATATTCAACAGTTTCTGCACTTTTTTTGAATGTTGGTTCTGGTTTGCTAACAGCAGATCAGTTTGCATTGTGTTGTAAAGCAATTTCATCTCTAGATGAGCAAGAAAATGAAAATATTTAATTGTCAAGTCTGTGCCATCTTGTGAAGGTTTTTCCAGAGTTCACATGGATTTAGTGTGAGTAATAACCATGTGTAATTAGGCCAATCTTGCTGTGTCCCTGGAGGCTGCTCCATAGCAGCCCTGCCATCATCCCTTGCTTCTCAGTGCTTTGTATGCAAACAGTTGGTCAGCTGAACGTGTGAAGATTTTGAGACTACAAATTAAAATACACACACATGGGAAGTTTATGAAGTCCCTGTTTCCCTTACATTTGGTTTCCTCCTATCCATCAGTCTGTCAGGTACAACAGGTGAAATAGCTCTCTTAATTCCTGCACACAGCCAGGAACCAAAAACCTTTTCAGGAAAGCTGAAGGAGGTTCCCTCTGAAGGTGTTGCTAGTTGCAGGAGAGAACAGGAACTTGGGCAATGTCTGTCTTAGACAGTGAGGACAGAATGCAGGACCTGACTGAAGGAAAAAAATTTGTAGCAGCAGGAACTGATGTTCCAGCAATCATTCCCTTCAGTCTCACATCCACATCCAACATCTTTAACTACCATTAAATTTGTATGACACTTCTGTGCAGATTATCTTGGCTCCTTTCTGCAGGAGACAGAGGAGATAGTGCTTGCAGTGCAATTGAGAAAATTCCCCCTTTATATATTACTTTTTAGAAAACCTGCAAGGCCCTACCAACAGAGGGGCAAATTCACTTGTTCTGCCTTGTGAGAGAGGGGTAGAGCTGGGCTTTCCCAGAGCAGGGGAGGGTGTGGGTGTTGCAGAGCTGCCTCTTCCTCTCTGCTCCGGTACAGTGCTCTTCCAATGAGTTTGGCACTTAGGGCAGCTGGGATTATTCTGCTGGTTTGGCACAGAGAGATAAAGGAAACATCTGGGAGGCTGCTGTTACCACAGGCATGGATAAAACTGTGGCATGGAGAGGTTGGATAGTCTGTTTAAGGGCATGCATATAGTATGGCCTGTAAAGCTGGTCACAGCACTCCTGTACAGGGCTTAGTATGTGACATTTTGAAATAATTTTTGCTAGTGCTATCACTGACAAGAGAGTACCAGGTATGTTTTGTAAAGCAAAAGCTTCAGAATCATGTGGCAGAAATAAAATTTGAATACAGGGCAAGAGAAGCAAAACTCACTTTCTTTGAGGGCAATAAATAATGCTGAATTGGTTTTCTATCAATCCCATGCATCAAAATGCTTTTGGAGGCCTGGTTCCTTACCAGAGTCCTTCTGTATCCCAGAGACATGCCACAGTACTTGTCTGTCCATCCTGTATGTGGTCCTAGTCGAGGTCAGTTTTTGACTAGTTTCAATTTCCCTTACTGCAGTCTCAGACCACTGTTGCACTTGACCTAAGAGACGTGGTACAGTCATGAAAGTATACGTATAGTCTGACCAGGATAGACCTGCCAGTAAATTATTAATACCACGTTAACTGTACATCTTCCAAATGAGGGAAATGTGCTTGAAATGTTTAAAGTTCAGCCCTTTTCAAGAGAGGGAAAAAAAAGGTTTTTTAAACATTGCAGAAAAATACCTAATCTCGTTTCTTTGCACTTGTTGTGTAAATACAAGATAAGAGCAGTATTCCCAAGGTTACTGCAAACAGCCTGTCACTACAGAGTACAAACTAACATTTACTAAAATGTATGTTGACATAAAAAGCAGCATTGCTTTAACAGTCAGCTGCAGTAAAAAACCCCACAGGTTTCTTTCCCTTTACAAGTCAAAAATTTGGGACGTAATTTATCCAGATCTGCCCTCCCAAAGGAAAATCCCTGCTCTGCTTACAGCATCCCTGGTATGTGCACAGTTGATGTGGAGCCTTACCTTACTGCGTTACCTTATCATTTGTTTTCTAAACACGGCAGGGAAAGGCAGAGGGAGGTCACCCAGGTTTCATCTGCAGGTTTCACCATGGAGACACCAGCAGGCAAAGAAGTTAGTAACTGTGGATTAGCACAGCTGTAACTGATTGACCCTAAAATTGGAATTTACTAGAAAAGAGGTGGGATTATTTGACATCATAAACCCTCAACAGAAAAGGATTAAATCCTTTTCAGGGGATATTTTCATCAATGTTTTTTTCCTGGCTGGGTGCAGCAAAGAGGGAATTATTTCTTCTTTTCTGCAGGGAGAACTGATATATCAGAAGAGGCTGGATAAGAGAGAACAGGAACTTTGCACACCCCCCAAATAAATCTCCAGCTCAAATCCCCTTCTGGGAGCATCTCCTGGACGTTCAACCTGTTCAACCTCTTCTGTCTCCTGAAATGGGAAACTTCTCTTATCTCCTTACACAGCAATTTTTTTTCTGCTGACCTCCCTGTTTTATTTTAGCTTTGATCTGTTAATCATCTGCAAATAGCTTTAGTGTTAGCCTACCAGCTTTTAGCTCTGTCAAGTTTCACACACTTAATCTGAAGAGGATGTGGAAGTTCCTGATATATCCCCATTTTCTTTTCCAGTGCAGTTAAAACCCAGGGCCAGTTTTTCAGATAAAAACCCTCTTCAGAGTATTTAATCTGGTGGCCTTTACCCAGGTAGGTGTCTTTGTCTGAAGGCATTTAATGTCCCTGAGGGTAGAATGCCAAAGCTCTGATGAATCAACCAGAACTACTCCTCACAGGCCATGACCAGCTAGACTATTGCTGACAACAGAGAAAATTAGCTGTTCCTAATGTCAGTATTTCATTTCTGGGGCTAGAAAGTTCAGACCCAATCCAGATGAGCCAGAGTTCAGGTTCTATCTCAGCATTGACTGTGACAGATCACCTCTGTTCATTGGCCTGTTTTCACCCAACACATCTCTAGGATGTAGCTGATGGCTGTGGTTTCACCTGCTCTCTGCTGGATGCGCGTTGTCATTTGTACTTGTAGTCTTTTCCATGTTTCCAGTTGGCTTTTGGGATGTGCTTTCTGTGCATGGACATGATCTTCTGGGTTGACTGACAGTAACTACATCCTCCTCTTCCTCCTCCATTGTAGTGCCACATGAACAGTTGTCCCTGCTTCCCCATGGCCACAGGCCCCTTGCTGTACTCAGGTTTGTAGTACACTTAGTGCACACCTCTGCAGAGTCTAGAGAAAAAGACAGTAGGAAGCAGGTCACAGATGATGTGATACCTTCTCCTGCTTCTCCTGGGCTGTATCTTACCTGCGTGGCTGCAGAGCTGGGGCAGGTGTAATCAGTCTTTTCCCGTGTGATAAACATTGAATCCCCAAACATCCATTTAAGGATCTAACAACTGTCGTCTTTATGATGATCCTCTTAAGGTAGTAGAGAAAAAAGAAGTTTGCAGGAAAATTGTTCTTTTTGTTTCTCTCCTTTGTTTAAAAAACCCCCATTATATGCAGCATGCTCAGCTGGGCTTGTAGACCTCCACATTGAACTAAGAGTGCACCTCCATGGCTTTCACTTTCTGTGTCTCATCTAATTCTAGCCTTTCTCAACAGGTTTCCATATGCATTCATGAAACCTTGGAGCCCTCCTGTGGTCAAAATCATGAGCTATTCTTCCAGTTGTAATCCAAAATCTGATGCAGTCAATTCCATATTAAACTTTATCTTTGGAATATTCATTAAGAAAGCTTCAATCCGTTAAGGAAGAAAAAAAGTTTAGATAGTTTCCTGAACTTTTGCATGGGTCAATCTCATTCCATCTCATTCCCATTGGCCATTATCTGATGCTGTCCACATCTCTTTTCCAAGGCTGGGGTATTGCCTGACAATCTGCCCATTACTTCATCTTTCTTCTCTCCATATTCCTTCTCCCTGTTTGCTGTCCTTTGTGGGCTTCTCCATTTCTGCTCAGATCTAGTCAGGCTCTCATCATCAATCTGTCTCAGAGCCCTCCAACTGTGCATTAAATAATGTCATCAACACAAATTTCAAGTTTACTGTCTTCCTTGCAGGAGAAGTATGTGATTCTGAGGGCCTTGGTGTGCTAATTTTTAATGTTGAGCTGAAGTTGTAGAAAAGGTTTTACATTTCCTTAGTTTTCTGGCCTTTGTAGAGCCCCTCGGGAAAATTCTGTTTCCACATGGAAATTGCTTCTTTTTCAACAGCATTTCATTGTGCATGAGAAGCAAAGGTGTCAGCAATCTTGAGCAGGTTTATGAGGGAGTAGGAAAGGGTGAGGTGAAAATGAGGAAGGGAAGGAGGAGAAATGAGCCCTTTGTTTTTGTCTGTAGTGGGGCAAACGCTGAGTGTTTCTTTCCTGCTGTGTAACTAAAGGGGAGCACCCCCAGCTGTGCTATCTCACACCATTCACCTGGCTGCTCCTGGGGCCCATTGAAGATCCCAGCGTGGTCCACTGGAGATGCTGGATTTGCTACCCAGAGTGACTGACAGAGAAGGGCTGAGAGCCTCAGCCCTTCCCTCTCTGGCCAGGAATTTGTAAAGGCAATTGGATATTCATGAGGGTAAATACTTCAAGGCTTGTCATTTGTAAGATAACACAGCACATACTAAAAGGGCTTGAAAAGGATTTGAAGTTTCTAGGCTGCACTACTGTTACAATATTTGAAGATACAGATGCTCATGGAAAGTCCCACCCAAAATTTCAGCATCAAGTATGCACTGTGTAATTCTCCCAAGGGATGGGGCTTTTGAAACTTTGTTTTTATCATAAGCACTACCTGACAGAAAAAAAAAAATCCCAAACTCCATAGTCTTAGAGGTTGCATTTGTGAAATTCACTCAAAAGAGTGTACAAATACTTTCAGTAGTGAGTTTTTGAGATCACAGCAGGTCTAGGAAACCTCCAGTAAGAACTGCAACAAGCAGTTGGGGTTAAGCTGTTGGCCTCTCTGCTCTAAGTGAAAACTAAATCCAGAACTGTAATGATAAAAAATGGCAATTCTTAATGTGTTCATGGTCAGATTATATCTTCTTATCCTTCTTATCCCTTTTGTGTCAACATCATTCTTATCCTAACAGGTTCGCCTTCCTCACTCGTATTTAAATAATCCACCCACTCCTTCCCAAAATATTTTTTTTAGTTGGTTGGGGTATTTTGATTTTTGGGTTATTTTGGTTTTTTCTTTAACCTGCAAGCATTTTTCTTCTGAATAAGAAAAGAAGCTGTTGCAACTGATTCCTGAAAAAGAGGCTCAATTAATATTTGTATTTATCTTACAGATTTAGATTTATGTGAGCACATGCCTACATTTATGTCCTGGGTACCCTTGCTTAATTCTAGTTTCATAATATGGATGCCATAGAGAGGACTGTATTTTCCACTCTCATAACTAAACGTACACTAGCACATAAAGTGTGCACAAAGATTCTTCAACAGCTATTGAGTCCATCCCCACATAATTTACTGTTAATTTTTGCCTAAGGATATAGTCTTGTGGGACTTCCTAGAGTGGTTTAACAAGCCACCATATCCAGCCCAAGGTTCAATTTCTTGGTGTGGCAGAGGCAGATCCTGTGATATTCCTGGGCTTTGGACACAGGCTCTCAGCTGCACTGAGCTGGCTGAAGAAGACATTGTCTCCTCTCCTGGCAGGGTTATTGTTTCCTCAGTGCCTGCAGAATTGCTTCCCTCTAATCCATTCCAGGAGGAGGTGGAGCAGTTTATTTCACTAAAGGGTTAAAAAGCTAGAGTTCTACTCCTGTGGCTCATTTACTTGGAAATGGGTTAGGAAGTAACACAGAATATGCCTAGAAAACAAAAAAGAGTGGCAATTAGTGATAGAGTGACTGAGATGATCTAGTGGGGACTAAAGACATTTTCATTTGAGACAGATGAAATTAAGTTGAGGTGATTCTTCACAGCCTTTATCTGTTTAAGTCACAAAGAAGCCTGATTGGTTTAGATTACCTTTACTAATGCTTCAAAGGAATTCAGTCACCCATATTGGTGCAGGCTTGCCCTGTGGTGCTATGAGGCAGCTGAGTCTGTTAAAGGATTCTATGATTCTATAATTCTAACTCTCTCTTGCTTAGGAGAGCTTCAGTCCAGAGCATAAGGACTTTTCATGTGTTGAAATTATAATTATTTTGAAATAATATGTGTTGAAATAATAATAATTTTAAGGCCATGGCCTAAATACCTAATTGCTCAATTACCACATGACTTGATTTTTAATGGTGCTGACTGTTTCTCTGGACTCAAATAAGATTCCTTACTTGCTTATAGGCCTGAAAGTAATGTCCTGACACTGCTCAGCTCTATTCAGCAGAGCATTTCAGCAGCTCCTTAAATCCAGATATTTGTCTAATGCAACTGCTGGCAATGCTCTGTGTGTGAAAAATACGCTCTTCTCAGGAGTGACACATATTTCTGACCCAATGTTTGATCTCCTACTTTCAACAACCTTTGTCTCCATGGACTTATTTCAACTCATATAATCATTGGGTAAAAATCTGGACCCAAGTGCTGCAATAAATAGAAGCGATGTTCTGCCCAGTGTTCTCTTTTGGAGGGGACTTGCACAGATGCATCAATAGACCTGCTAGTCAGGAGAAAGCAGAAGATGCAAATGGTGGGTGTATATATTGACATCTCTAAGTTTTGTAGGTCCTACATGTGCCACTTCTGTGAAAGGAAACAATCAGCCTTGAGGAGATGTAGGCCTGATAGAAATGCAGTTTCTGCATCTTCCATCACATCAGACACTGTTAATGGAAAATCTTTGTTAGATGATCTTATTCTTGCCTTTGCAAATGTCCCCAGTTCTCACTTCACTTTAAGTGAGCCAAGAGCTGGTTTAACCACTTCACTGGCAGTTTGTTCCCCTTTCCCAAAGGCCTCCTTCTTGCAACTTTTGTTTCTGCATCAAACATTTTCTTTGCTGCTTCACACCTCGCTTCCAGCTGAAGAGCCTCTCACTGAATCCTCACAAGCCCATTTTAGTCAATGCCATTTTTTCTGTTAATTTTTTTGCTTTTTTGCTTTTTTGCTTTTTTGCTTTTTCAACAGAAAAAATGTTTTTTTCTGTTCTTTCAAGGCTGAAAGAACAGAAAAAACATTTTTGCAGCACTTCGCTGCAAGTGTCAGTGAATGCAGGATATCTTCTTTGAAATGTTTTTAACATTTGAATGAAAAAGCTCCTGCTATTATCTGATTCATCTGAGTTTTCTTTGATGCCCTCTATTTGCAATGTAAAATGTGGTAATGTGGTATTTCCCTCTGAAAGGTGCTTAATCTCTTCCTGCCTTTCATGCTGGTCTTATGCTGAATCATCTTTAGATCATGACTTTCCACTGTGACTTATTTTTTTGTCCTTCCTGTCTAGGTAGAACATTGTCAAGCCATTTATGAACAAATTTATTGAGGGGGAAAGATTAGTTTTACACTGGGTCCTGCTCGTGGTTTAAACTTGGCATTGTCCTGGTTACCCAAGCTGTACAAATTAGTACATTTGTAAGTGTAAAACAGTCCCAAGAAGTTCCTTTCAAACTAAAAGGAATTTCAGTGCTCCAGACCTTTCTAGGAAAGATGAGTATTTTATGTCACACAGTATAATTTTTTGCAAGGATACATGATCTCTAACTGTGACAGCAAAACAGATGGAATAATATTAAGTAACAGTTTGTTCTTTCTGGCCTGGCCAGTTAGTCAAACTCTAAAGTCTCCAAGGCTGGTTGAATAAAGAAGAAGAACCAGTAATGTTATTCATCTGATACTTGTAATTTCCAGGAAAGTCTCCTGGAATTAGGCTGGCGTTTGAGCGGATGGGTGCAGTGGGACACAGACTGGCTGGGGCACAGCCGGTGACTCTGAACAGCCGAACCAGGCCCGGCACATCCCAGGCCAGGGGATGAGCACGGCACCTCTGCCACCTGCTGGGACTGAGCTGCCCCCAGAGCCTCTGAAAGACACAGCTGAGGGGCAGCAGAGAACCAGTCTGTAGTATGGAAGCTGCCTGGGTAAATGTCTCAGCTGAAAATAAAGGAGGAAGCATGACCTTAAGTAGCTCTAATTATAGTGAAATTAAAAAGTGTTTTTCTAGATAAAGCCAGATGCTAGAAAAGGAGAAAACCCTTCTCATCATGTTTGCTCTTTCCTAAATCTTTTTTATAGACATATAACCCTAACAGAACTACTCCTTGGCAAAATACTGGGGTATTGCACAATGGGTATGCTGTACCAACAGCCTTGGCTCTCAACATGTTCCAGTAATTGGAATGTAGGTTCAATCAGTCATATCAAATTTTTGTGTGTGTGTTATCCAACAGGATACTTAAATATGTGTTTAGCTCACATCTCTATACTTAAATCCCTTTGATTTTTGAGGGCACTTGATCATGTGTTTAAAGGTGCAAAGTATTTTCCAACATTGGGTTTTCCTTTGGGGGAGAAGTGCACTGGGGTGTAGGAAAAAGTATTTACAAACTGTGAATCCTCTCATATCTTTTGAGCTGCCTGCTGTGTCCTACCACAGCTTCAGAGTAGGTCCCAGACCTGACTGAAGTCTAAGATAATTCCTGTTACTCTGGTAATAGGAGACTTTGTATTAAAATCTGTTTGATCTCTTACACTATGGATTATAAGACTGAACTCTTCTGCATAACGACACCAGCTGTGACTATAAACTACGTGCTCCCTTTGGAAAGAAATCACTGCTTCCCATTTTCCAAGTCTGTCTAAACATGTCCTTGGAAAATCACTTAATCATTACTCCAGTTCTTAACCTGTGCTAAAAATAATGTAGATTGATTTTCCAGGAATGGTAATGCATAGTTGAAAATAACCTTGACCTCCTTACTGAAGGATTATGTCTGTCATCTATGAATTATATGTATAAAGGTACTTGCTCATTGCATTTCTGGAATAGTAATTCTTTGCTCCATTAACTTAAGTTTTTTTCAAATGCATGCATTTAAGGGAGTTTCTTGCTTGTTTGTTTTGTTCTTTAAGTATGCTCACCTGCAATAAATTCTTATATTCACTGATTATCCAAAACAGCATATAAAAAGAAATGAGAAAACAAAGATGGATCTCTAGGGGTGCCTGCACAGTAGTAGCGACTAATGTTCAGTGAACTCAGTAGTTCAGGATCTACCAGGTAATGAGCTTCCAGTAAGAAACAAACAAAATAAGCAATCTTTGTCTCTTGATGGGATCCTTGGTATTACAAATTATTGAACAATATAAAAATGGACTTTTATTTTGGTTCAATAACGTGCTTTTGTCTGAGGTCTCAGAGTCTGAAAAAAATGTTTCTGCAAAATAAGGAGGGAGAGTCAAAAGGGGCAAAATAGATTTTGGCATTTTAATTCCTGTCTTCATATGAGACATTGACTGCCCTGTAGTGTTTTTGCTGGCGCTGGTTTTACTCACAAGTTTCAAAGCTTGTTAAAGAACCTCTTTATCTCTTCTAAACCCACACACTTTACTGGCAAGTGCTTTACAAAATATGGTTTTACCCTGTATTTTAAGTGGTACCTTCATCTCAACTGATTTCTTAGTATAAATGAAACTTTACATGTTGAACCTTGGAAAATTTTTAAGCACTTAACACTTAAAACAGTTCTTAAATAATCTTTAAATGTTGAATTAAAATCCCTCTTTTCAATGAGGTAAAAGTTAAAATACATGTGTAAGAGGTATTAAAGTTGTAAAATGTTAAGTAGCATCTAAGCAAAAGATATAAATATTAAGCTGACATCTTTTCATGTACCTGTTAATCTGTTTTGCATGTACAGCTCAGCCTATTTTTGTCCTGTTCAGGTGTACCAGTAAACATCATGTGTTGGGAAAACAAGATGACCTAATGATATGAAAAATCAAGCAACAGCTCATGGGATTTTTTTTCTCAATGCAGAGGCTCAAATCGAGTCCCTTTTGTTTCTCACCTTAGCAAATTAATTGAGGACATTAAAATCTGGGGTTTTTTCTAAAATTTTTAGTATAAAAAGTCTTACAGCAAAAATTTTATTAAGCAATGCAAGGTATATTTTAAAGTACTAAGTTTTCATTAGTACTGTTCTTTGAAATAATTCTTAGAGTGAGAAGTAACTGTAAGCCTAGATAGAATTTAAACCTGGAAGTGTGTCTGAACAGTTTCCAAAGAGGTGCCCAACTATTTTGTTCCCACATATCTTTGTCTTTCTCTGGGAAATGTTGCTGCAGCCACCTTGGCAGACCACAAGGCTGAGATGAGAGAGCTCACAGAAGAGACCAGTCCTAAGAAGGGAAGAAAATCCCAAGGGGCCAGGGAAGCCCCTGCTGTGGAGCCCACCAGAAGCATCACTCCTTCAGCAGCACAGTGTCTGCAGATAAACACTCAGTGAGCTTGCTCTCCAGCCTCCATTTCTGTGTAGAAATTTATAAAAATAGGTCTACATGCCCAGACCCTCTTGTTTGCAGGGCTTGCTCACCCCTCTGTGACGTTTGTCCCACTGCCTTCCAAGGGTGCCCTGGGAGCTGCTGGGTGGCAGCAGCAGAGCAGCCCCTGGGCCAGAGGGGCAGAAAGGCAGGGAGGAGCTGGGTCAAGCCAAGCTGGGTACATGTTTGCCAATTGTCTCTACAGATGCTCTACCAAAATTTGGGAAACCCATCTTGTACACAAAAGGAAAAAAGGACCTTGCACCCAGCCTGTACGAAATCCACAGTTCCAGGCCACTACTGACCAAGGACAGTGAAGGACCAGGGCAAGGGCTTCAGCTAGATACAGCCTCAACCACAGCGTCAGCTTTGCTTTTTGGGGTCATACAGACAATGAATTATTTACCTTGGAAAAGACCTTTAAGGTCAGTGTAATTTTCCACTATTTCCTCTCTGGGCTGTCCTTTAAGTGTGGCAGAAACAGGCAGCAAAACCCATTTCTGCTTTGCAGAAATGCTTCCATGGTTGCATTTCTTTGTTTTCTAGCCAGCACCTATCTTAATGTCCTTTGGTTGTTAATTTTTGGGGGGTTTTTTTGATCCTGAGGAGGATGTGCCAGGAAAATATTCTTTTAAGGCTTCTCACATATGGAATTTCTTGTTTCTTTGTCTATGAGTAATATTCAATGCAAAAAAACTTGTCTGGAGAGGGTGGAATTGCAGCAATGGGTGAAAAGGCCTTGGTCTGGTTTTGAGCCGTGTCTTGAGGTGATGTTGGCTGTCAGAAGAGTGGATTATATACAGTGCTCTTGGAAGATCTGTGCTTTTTTGTGAAAATAAGTGCATCCAGATGCCAGAGGAGCCTGTGAACTCCATGGCCAGGCTTTACGGGAAGATAAATCATGACAAGAGAGTTTCAAGGAAATTTTGGATTAAGTTTAAAAAATCTGTAAACAAATCTAACTCCTGCTCACGTGTCCTTATGGATAGGTCCTTTCCTTCAAGCCTAGGCTTAGTCCTGCCATGCTGTACCAACTTCTCCAGGTGCATCCAGCCTTGCCAGTCCCCTGTGGGCACCTGCAGGAAGCCCCTGGCTGCTGTTCCTCCTTCTGCTCTGTTCAGGGGGCTCCTGCTTTGCCAGAGGAGGATGTTCCCTTTGCTCACCACATACCTGCCTACAGATTTTTCCCCTTCTCAGGATTTTCAGGGAAAATGTCACTTGCCATCTTCCCTCCCCACAAATGGCTCTGACACACAGCACAGCAGAGGTGTTTGCCAGGACCAGGCTAACTGGTAGCATTTCTCCCAGTTCTTCAGCCAAATCCTTTCAAATGGATGTAACATATTCACATTCAACCAGCTGTGAGCCAAGCTCATAGCATCTGTCACAGCAATCGAAAACCACTGCTCTCATGGCCTGACTTCTTGGAAATCATCATAAATGCCATTGATCAAGTTACCATAGGAGTCTGGGCTTTGGAGTCATTTTAAAAATGCCTCTTGTAGGGCAGCAGCACTGTTGGCAATAGTCTGTCAAGGGTGGGGTATCAGGCTGCATTAGAGGCAAAATGAACTGACAGAAAGCCTGCAAAACCCAAGGGTGGCTGTGTAAGGTCCCAGGTCCTGCCAAGTTGGGGAGATAGACATGAAGGGTGAAAGCCACTTCGTGCTGGCCCCATGTATGCTGTCCATCTCTGCCTGATCCACTGCTATCCAGAGGCCTGGGTTCATTGTTCAACCCATGTGGCCTTGCTTAGGTCATACTTGTGTTGATTTCTGAGCTCCTGAGGTGCCCAGAGGTGTTTCAAAACTCAGTCTGTGCTGCTGTGTGCATGGTGCATAGAGGTTGGCAAATCTGTGCCACGGGGCAGGGATCTTCTACAGAGCATCTCCACCACCTTGCACAGATGGCAATGTGCCCTTTTCCTCCCCACATCATGCTCTGAGACCCTGGGAGCACTCTGTGCCTGACCTGGGGTCTGTACTTTGGCCAGGGCTGTGCTGGCAGCCAGGAAAGGTCCAGTTTAGGCCTTCCCTGACCTGCACTGTCCCCTGGGCCCTGCTGCCTGCCTCAGAGGCACTGCAGTGTTCCTTTGGGTCAGCATTTTAAACATGTTTAATGTACAACAAATTGCATTTCTATTGTTGCATTACTTTTCCCCCATTCTCCAGTTCTAAATCAAAATGTCCTTATAGAAATTTAAGAACACAGTGAAAATATTATGATCTTTATCAAAACCAAAACTTCCTAGAACTATGATTCGTCCATTTTTACCATCTGACAGTGAATAATTACAACTCTTGGGAGGCCTTTTTCTTCTGATATGCTTAGGAAAAATATTATCCTCCCTGCTATCATTTCAATGGCCAACCCCCTCCCTCCCCCTCCTTTTGTATTCCATTGTTTCCTTTCATCTGCCTTTGCTGGTATCTGATACACAGTTGTTATCAGCAGTTCCTTCCTTATTAATGATGATATATGTGGGGTTTTTTTGTTTAATATTTTGTTGCTGGGTGAATTGTGAAGGGGGATTGTTTGTGGAGTTTTTCACAAAAGCTGATTTAATTTCCTCTCAAAGCCAGCTTGTGCTTTTGTTTTGTTTTGCTTTGCTTTTGTTTTTAACTCCATTTGACCTCTTTTGTGCAATGTGAGAATGTTCCTTTTGAGGCACTTATAAATTGTGTTTAAATAGTTCCCAATTATCACTCACATTTTTCCTGTTTAAATTCTTTCCCTGCAATAATATGGCTCATAATTGTTTTCAGCTTTGTGTAATTTGACTTCTTGAAAGCACTAAGTACACAGAATTGCTGGTGTGGATTTCATCCTGTCTGCATGCAATTAAAGCAAACCAGCTTCTCCAATTCCTTCCTTTGTAACTGTCAAGACAACCCCAGTGCTGGTGCTGCCTCCAGCTGGGTCTGTATTTTTATGTAAGAGTTTCTGCAGGTGTTGTTCCATGTCTGTTCCTGTAGGAGCTGTGTGCTCTCTACTCCTCCATGTTGTATTTTCCTTCTTGTCTGTGGGGATTCCCTTCCTCACTTCTCAAGCTGAAGGTGTTTATGATGCTCCCTACCATAATCGAGTCGCCTTCACTTTCTCCATTACTAGTAAAGAGCACTGAGAGAAGAGTGGAAGATCTATGTTAAAAGCCAAATTAATATTTCTCCTGGGTCAGGGCAAATTTGGGAACAAACTTCCAAAGGGATCCCTCTAGAAAGCAGATTCAAGCGGCTCCTGCCCCTGCTGGTTTGGGAAAAGATTTCCTTGCAGAAAAGTGCAAACAAACTGTTTATTTAACAAGCAAAGTATCCACAAGAATTAAAAAGAGAATAATATTAAACAATAAAAGCTCTTGCTGTTTAGAAGAGATGGCAAACTCAGAAAGTCCTTTTCATGGGGTGTAGCTCGGCTCGCTCAGTCTCTTACTGGTCCCTCCTGTGCTGGAAATGCCATGGCCCGGGCCCTGGTGGGCCACAGCTGTGAGCTCCCAGTGGTTTTTGGGTTGTCAGTCCAGAGCAAGGCCAATCAGCTCCAAGAAAAAGAAAAGCCACAGTCTGGGGAACTTCTCTGCTTAAAAAAAATCAACTAAAAAGGAAAGGAGAGCTCTCTCCCACTGTCTGTCAGTGCTGCAGACAACACAGTCCATGAGAGAGAATGCAGGGGTGCAAGTGAAGTTTCTGAAAACAAACTGAGCTTCTTCTCCCCACTTTGCTCTCAGAACCAATCTTAAAGGTGTAGAACTCAACATCCAGCATAAACAGAGCAGATGACTGGGATACAAGCATCACAAAGTCAATGTTTCTCCTTGCCTAATTGTGGACAAAGTAGAAGAAAAACTGTGAAATTGTGACTTGCTGCTTTTCATAAGAGAGCTCCAGCTTTTCTCAGCCTTTTGATGCAGGAGAGTGGGTCCTGCCATGATACTCACAAGGTGATTATTATCATTGTGCTTTAATGCATTAACCTGGTTGGATTTTGATTTTCTTACTACCCCCTCTTGATCACAATGAAGAACCACAGGAAGGGTGGTCTGGAAGGACAGACCCAGCAGGAGGCAGGAAAGGGGTCAGTATGGGAGCCTGTCCTTGTGAACTGGGCGTGGAGGTAGCTGTAGATGTCAAAAAGACCCACATTCAGTTCACTCTTCCATTTGAGGAGGTCCACTGCTCCTCTGTGCCTCTCTCCAGGCACATACAACACTTCTCATGGTATGAGCAGACCAGTCTGGAACGTCTCCTGTACTCCTGAGGATGCTGGTACCCTCTGCAGGAATCCCACAGGAATCCTACAGGATTCCTGCAGTGACAGGGAGCAGTAACCATTCCACAGGTGAGTAGTTGTGGCTACATGTCTTGGGTTCCAGATGTAGTGAACGCTTCAGTAAAATAAATTGACATGTTTTTAAAGAAGAAACCCCAATCTAGAGCTCCATGTGGTTGCCTCTGAGTTAGAAGAGAATTTAAATTTGCTCTCCTGGGTCTGTTGTGAGCGTGTCTGATATTCCTGAAAGCTAGCACGACATAACATTTATCCAGCTACAAAGTATCTATTTGCTTATTCTTTTTGCCAAGGGAACTGATTGTTTCTGGCGTGCTTTCAGATTTCTTTCCTCAGTCATATTTCAATGTCAAGCATCCAGGATTTTAATTTAATAATCTTAATTTGGTGCATAAAAATCTGCATGTTTCATGGGAGAAAAATTTAATTCCAAAAGAGTCACTAATGAAAGTTCATAACAGCCTTGCACAATGGAAGGAGGCATGGCACAGGGTGGGCAAAAAGCCCCTTTACAACCTGATGAGGTTGTTTCCTTCTGTTTGGCTTAAGGCTCTCCTGTATGGTGTCTCTAGTTCTGCACTCTCTAATCTTGCCTCCTGCAGAAGGCATTGATCAGTATTGTTACCTGGGTCACAATTTTGGATCTCAAGCACTGCTGCTGTTTACTCCTTCCCAGAATGCTCACTTTGGTTTATTTACACATTATTAGTAATCCCTGAGGTTTGTCTATTTTTTCCAAACAGTGTGATGAAGGTAATTTTCACTCATGTTGGAGTAAGAAGTCTACAATATCTTTAAAAGCACAGCTGCTGAAACTATGTATCCTACATTTCCAAAGATTATTTTGTATGGTTTAAACATCATTGCATGGCAAGGGCAATTGTTGTTAGAGTTGCAAGCTGATCTCTCTTGAAGTTTGTTCTTGGTTCCAAATTTCTGCATGTAGCTACCTATGACAAATTTAGCAAAATTGTTTGTGCATATGATAGAGAAACCTTCAGTGCTTGCTAAACACTGGTATAAGTGGCAGTAGCTTCTTAGAGAGTGGGGTAAAAAAAACAACTAAACAACTAAAATGAACCACAACAAACTGTGAAAAAAAATCAGTCTTTGTTATGACTCTCTCTGTTTCAGGAAAATCCCTTGGTTCCCAGGTGTCCCCACATCCTGACAGGGCTGGTGCAGATAGGCAAAATTGGCTCTGAACTTTGATTTTCTTTTGCCTATTTGCTGTGGTTTCAGGCAGGGTGAACTGAGCCAATGAAACCCACGATTTCAAGCACATTTTCCTGTGTAATTAAGAAGATGGTTCAACCACAGCAGCTGCAGGGGTTGAATTGTGGCTCTTGAGCCCCTGACTGCTGACCAAGCCACCCTGGCAGTATTGGGGCTGCTGAACTTTCCTGCCTGGCACGGAGAGTCGGCCACCATCGCTATTTCTGGGAAAGACGTGGAATGCTGGGTCAGGGTGCTCCCTGCTGCCTTGGGCTGCCTCACACTCGAGGGGAGGACAAGCACGAGGGATGGGGTGGATCCAGTGCCCTGGGGCTGCTGCCCACAGCTTTGTTTGGTGGGCTCAGTCCCAGAGATGTTGGCTCCCTGAGGTGGTGCTTCAGCTGCAGCACCTCTTGGGGTTCGAGGTTATTTATGCAGTTTAAGACACAGGAGGAGCTCAGTGTAAGCATGGCAATACATCAGCAAAGTGTTTTAACCTCCCAGAGTTAGGGACAGGAGATGTGCCTGAAGATCCTGCCTACATTGATGTGGACAGTAAGTCCCTCAGAGGGACTTTAAAATAAGAATTCCTTTTAAGGTGTGTGGTGAAGTGAAAACTAAATAGAGCTTGGGAGTTCATTCCACTTCTTCTACTGTGAAAATTTGTGGCAGGCCTCAGAGGAACCATTTGTGTGGGAGAAAGTGTGGGGAGATCCCACCAAATACCAAATCAGCTGCTGGGACAAGTTGGAAGAAAGAAACATGCACCCAAAACCTGCCCTGAAACAACACAAAAACTAGTTTGTAAGTCTGCTTATCTGAGGGGTCACAATGGGCATAGTGAGAGATGGAAGGAGGCTGGGGAGAGTAAATAAGGAGAAGAATGCAAGGGGATAGAGGTGAACTAAATATGAGCCACTTAGGGCCCTAGAGACTGATTTATGTAGCTCAGTGAGTCATAAGATACCTGAGGAATATCATCAGTAAGCAGTGCTGTGCAGTGTTTAGGGGCAACCCAAATAAAGCTGGATTTCTTTGCCTCCAGGTTTTTCTCTTTTCTTTCTCTATTTTTCGGTTTTCACAGGCTTTCTGAATTTTGCAAGAGCATCCAAAATGAAATAAAATGAGATTAGGTCTGGTCTTCTTTCTGTACTTCCTCCAAGCAGGACTGAGGTATCACAAGTGAAAAAGACTTCGTGTTATTTCAGACACATAAGCTCCCAGATTCCAAAACCAATCTGTGAAAAAGATTTTTTTAAAAACATATAAATGCTTGTGCACACACACAGCCCTGTCAAGAACATAACATCTGCCTCTCTCCTCTCAGAGAGCTGCAAGGCTGCAGAAGGACACGGAGTCATTGCCTCCTGATGTGCCAGCCCAGCTGTGGGAGCTGCTGGGAGCTGATGAACACACTCCTGTGCCCATAGGGGTGTGCAGTGAGGAACACACTCCTGTGCCCAGGGGGGTGTGCAGTGAGGAACACACTCCTGTGCCAGGGGGGTGTGCAGTGAGGAACACACTCCTGTGCCCATAGGGGTGTGCAGTGAGGAACACACTCCTGTGCCAGGGGGGTGTGCAGTGAGGAACACACTCCTGTGCCCATGGGGGTGTGCAGTGAGGAACACACTCCTGTGCCAGGGGGGTGTGCAGTGAGGAACACACTCCTGTGCATGCCATGTGTGTAAGAGAGCTCAGTTTCTGCCCCTGCAGGCTGGCCCCGAGCATGGGAAGGGGCTGTGAATGCCTCTGGCATCACTGGGCTCACACGTGCTTTGAAGCACTGGAAGAAAAGAAGAGAGGTTTTTTTCTTTTCCCCTGGAGGGCCTTATGTAGGAAAGACATTCTGTGCTGGTCTTGAGAGCCAGCAAAGGCCTCCTGAAGATAAAGGACAGTCCTGTATCTCTCCTGAGGAAGACACCAAGGTTGTCACCATGGAGATGTGATGAAGGAGAGAAAGTTGGAAGATACAGACTCTAGCTGGCTCACAGAATGATGTGGCTCCTTGATCACCCACTGAGAACTTTGTTTCTCTCTTATAACCAATGGGCAGTGAATGTGTATGTTGAGTGAATGTAAATATCTTGAAAAAGTATAAAAGCAATGTGTTGCTATACTAAATCTCTCTTGCGCCCTTCTGATGAAGTCGTGGTACTTTGTGCTGTGTTGTACTCTACAACAACAGATTTAGGGCTGTTTAATCAGATGTTACATCCATTTCTCACAGAGACTGAGCAGTGTTGGAACAGCACATTGTGGGGAATGCCATGGGCGAGCATTAGCATCAGCTTAGTGTTTGTGTAAACCAAGAATATCTACATGATCTTCCTTGAATAAAACACATCCATGGCTCTTCTATTTCATGAAGTCACGTGCTACTGATGTATTTTTCTTACCAGAGTACAGCTTTGCTCAGCTCTATTTTTTTCCCAATAAAAGGTCAAAGATAAGAATAAGAAAAAACTATGCTACAACACAGCAAATTTGTGTTGGTTTATTGGCTCAAATCCATTCTTGAAATAACTTAGTCTTTTCCCTTCCCTAATGTTGCACAAGAGATACATTTGTCTCCACAGGCTTGGCCGGGGAGCGCTGCTGCTGTTTCCATGTGTCAGTTTTTTAGGGGTGGTATGCAACATCTTCCTCTCTGCAATCTCTTTTCCAGAGTTTTTAATCTTACTCTTCCTTGCTCCCTCCCTCTCTGTGTTTGCCCAAGTGAGCTGCCTTTTGCAGCGCTGGGATGGAGGCGTAGGGTCAAGGGAACAGAACATGTAATCATCACTCCTTGCCTTGGTTTTGGCCCTGCCACTGATTTTCTGTGCAATTTAGAGCAACTGACCCAACCTTTCTGTATCCAAACAATAACATGCTGTTTGCTTCCCAGGCAGCTACAAATGCACTCCAAAGGCCCTTTCCAAATTAGAAAGTGCCAACGATTAATTTCACATGCAATTTCTTCTGAACTTTTAAATGCATTTGCAAGGGTTCACCTTAGGGATGGTCAAGAAGCCCCCAAGTGGCTCATTTACTCCTTCTGGCAGCTAGAATCCTGCTTTCTTGCCTCTTTGATCTTTGCATGTTCTAAGCCTGTTGCCACCTTGGAGACTTTCCTGGCATTTATTTACCTGTCCACTAGAGAGTCAGGACAGAATGAAAGTTTTCCTTTGCAAGGGCACCATGGAAACCTCAAGTGTGTTAGTACTAAAGAATATGTCCCTTACAATATGCCTACTCTGCTTCATGGGCTCATGGCTACACTATTTGTACTAACTGAGTAAACTTATTTAGAGACAACTTCGGCTTCTCTACCTTGCGGTATCCACCTACACCCTGAACGAAAATGTTGGCTTTTAAGGTGCACTGGGCTTTTGAGCTTGGCTCTGTGCAGTGCTGTATAGCCCTCAGCAAGGTCATCTATAGATAGTTAAGGCATCTCTGCACAGCACCTCACTGTGTCCTGCAGATAAACCCTCTGTGTATGTGAGTATGTGTGTGTACATGCATTACAGCAGGTTAAACAAGTATCTGCTATTCAGTGTGTAATTAGAGTTTGGATGAACCTGAAAACATAAACCAAGAATTCAAGGATGCCCAAAACATATAAGAAAACTGTATTTGGGCAAGACCCGGAGTAGTCATTTGTGGCTAGAGATCTCTGGTTTGAATGCTCCACCTCCTGTCAGTGAGGAGGAGAACCAGGACTTTAAATACAGACTCACAAGACTCAGAGACTTTAAAAAACCAGCCTGGCTCATAACTAGTTAAATAATGAAGCAAGCAAACAAGAAGGGGAGCAATTAAACTTTTTTATGAGTAGCAGGAGAGCCATTGATTGTGAAATTTACTGGTAGCCAAGTTCTCCTCCCTTCCCTACCACTTATAATTATGCCTTAATTGTAGCTACTGGCTGTGGCACAAAGCTCATACACATAAACAAATCCCAGGATATGCTGCAAAAAATACACTGTATGGGAGACATTAGCAAGAAGACAATCAGGAACTGGAAGAGTGTTCCCACATGGAAAGCTGCGGGTGGTATAAAGAGCTCTGTATCCATATGGTTACTTATGCACAATATCTTTGTAATGACATTAGTACCCCTCCACTGCTTTTTCTGGCACATGCCTGGTCTTGAGTCAGTGGACTGATAATTACAAAATTGTGGTTTGCAGACCACTGGTGGTCCACAATCTTATGGTAAGCGGTCCACAGATGGTCTGCAGAACCAAGCTGAACAGCTTTCAGTTGTGTTTTCAATTAAAAGTTTGATGATGCTGGGTACATGGTGGTCCACAATAGGGTCTTAGCATTAATGGTGGTCCCATTACTCTGAAAGTTTGAAAACACTGGCTTAAACAATTATGAAGATCCACAGTCCATTTGTGTTATGTTGTTTGAAGTTAAATGTTACAGCATGTCCCTTCCTTTCATGTGTTGGGGGCTGTGTTGCCTGCTCTGCTCGACAGTTTTAAAAATAAGAGTATTATGCAGTATTACAAATGTTTCTTTGTGGTCTTGTCTTCCCAGTTTATGATTTATTTAGCTCATCATTTCATATGCACTACTGTATTCACATATCAGAAGTATTTGTCCAAAACCCTGTAGTATTTTGGGAGGAAAGGAAGAGGGATGATTTTCACATTTTGTTCAGTTAAGTGGGAGTGGGGCAGATGCAGGGTATAGGGCTGGCTCTCCTCCCATACCTTGGTGATTACAACAGCATCTGTCATTCAAAACCATGGCTCCCCTCAAACTGCAGCTTTTTAGGGATCAGCTCTAGACTGGTCTGGACTGTGCAAACTGCATTGTTCTTGGGAAAACTGCAGGAAAACTGCAGCATTCCTTGCAGGAGAGGAAGAACACAAACATGACCTTTCAGTTCAGGGCAGAAGGCATCTAGCTGGCAAGGAAGGGGCCTGGAGTCTCCTCTCTGCTTTCAGAGCTGTCCTCATATTTTATCCAATGCCCGGTAACATGACAGAGCAGGGACAGCAGGGATGGTTTTGTCTGTCCAGAGACTTCTGACTTCCTCTTGCTTTACTTATTCCCCACCGAACATGGAACAGGGTGAGTTCCCAACACGTGCTGATATTGTACTCCCCAGGCAAATGTTTTTGTTGCTAAGATAAAACACATGAGAGAGCAGTGCTGGGATTCATAAAATTAGAGGGTTTTGAGGAAATGGTTAAAAAGAGTAGGCTTCAGACAGAAGTTTAGTTAGCATCGCAAATACAGCAAAAAAGTTTTCTAAGCAGTAGAGCACACGTAACAAATAAAAATAGACTTGTAGAACTGGCTTATGGATTGCAACAAGGTTATTTAATGTATATCTTTAGAAAGTTAGTATGAATAGATCTCTATTCTTTGTCTCTTATGAACCAGTCTTTGTTTTAACTACCATTACGTGTGTTTCATATGATTAGATAGAATTCTTGTCAATATGTGTTGCTCTATGTGTGATTAGCTGAAATCTAGGCTGAGATAGTTTTATGCTATGCTGTAATGTCACACCTCCTTGGCATTCCTTGTGGATCAGTGAGATGTTAACATCCTGTCTCCATTGTCTAACAATGTGCTGAGACTGATGTGCTGAATAAATAACTCATGTCACTAGTCCAAATTGTCCTGTCCTGTTCGATTGTATGTAAATGCCGCAGCAGAGTAGCACCCCTACCAT
This sequence comes from Ammospiza nelsoni, assembly GCF_027579445.1. Taxonomy (NCBI): domain Eukaryota; kingdom Metazoa; phylum Chordata; class Aves; order Passeriformes; family Passerellidae; genus Ammospiza; species Ammospiza nelsoni. The sequence goes on from NC_080633.1 coordinate 136,970,319, forward strand.
TGTCACCTGAAGGAAAGCAGAATTGCTATTGTGTGTGTAAAGGTGACAGAATCTGCTGTCTGGCGGTCCCACACCAAAATTGGCACCTCTGAAATAGTTTAAGAGGTGCAAATCCCAATTTTGGCATCCCAGTTAATTTTGGGTATCAGTGAAGTCTCCAGCTGCTTCCTTTGATAAAACTGTGCACAGCCAGGACTCTCTCAATGCCTAGGTCTGTAAAGTAACCCAACTTTAAATTCAATTTAAATGCTGTGCAACCTTGCCACTGCAGTAAAACAGAAGGTTCAGAGGTCTTTAACAAGCACTGTCCTAGAAACAAGTTTAGTTTGGCACTTTTCCCCTTCCTACTGGAATATACTGCTTTCTCCATTAGGAACTCTTTTGTAAACTTTAGGCCTAAACTTCATTGCCAGCCTGTGCCCATATGCTCTTGAATGAGCTTTTCTACCTCTTTGTGTTTATAGAGAGTAGTCATAGCTTTTTCTCTATGAGTGTTTGCACCAGGCTAAGACAGATGCTCCTCATATTGTCTTGTAAGGCAGGCATTCCTGTTGCCTGTTTCCTTCTTAACTCCTCTAGCTGTAAAATCATCCTTAATGAAAATGGATTTGTAAGAAAAAATGCATATAAAATCCTGTTCCTCCTAACAAAAATCCTTTACCTGTACTGATTAAAACCTGGAATATCAGTTTTATTTTGTAACCCACAGAAAAGTTTATCCTTCTGTATTCCACATGCGTGCCTGGCTGGCTCACTGTAGCAGCTGTTATATATGACAGTCATTCTCCTCTTCTGCTGTCCTCAAATCACAATATCATGTTTCTGTCACATGCTCTTGATCCCCAAGCTGCATAGCTTTGCATCATATACCATAAAGTTTCGGCCTGTTTCTGCTCCTCCAGTGCTCAGACAACCCAAGTCTCCCTTGGCACTGCTTTGCTCTCCCTGTGGGCTGATCAGGACTAGTGTGTCTGAGGCTCTCCCTGTGCCGTGTAAGCCAGGGCCAGGCTCACTGAGCATCCTCACCTTCCTGCAAGAAAAACAGTGGAATGTCCTAGCATTTAGGGACAGTAAAGCAAGGCTGTATGAAAACACTTTGTGTGAACTCCCCATGCAAACCAAGACCTTGTTTTAATTTGCCCCAAAACAGAATACTCTTTTGTTGGCCCAAACACAGTGGTTTTCTTGCTGGATCTGAATGGCTCTGCAACTTCCAACCTCTGGAACACCGGACAGTCTCAGCTGCTGTTACTAGGCAGCAGTGCTATTCCAGTTACAAGAGAGCTGGGTGTTTGTGTGGAGGCTAATTCCACACTGGATCTATTATTATTATATTTCATCATGATCTATGTTGCACCAGAGCTATAAGTGCCAGCACCATCATGCTAAGCACATGTAATTGGGTTGCTTTCCAAGTGGTGATATAAGTATTTTATAAACACCCGGAAAACGTTTCTGCTGAGATTTTAACCTTTCTCTTAGTCAGAAACCATTTGCTCTAAGTCTTACAATTTCTGTTTCAGGTAAGCACTTGCTTTGTGTGTGCCATCTGATACTTCTTGCCTCTCTATCTGAAACAGTAAAATTTCGGACTGAAACAGAATAACTCAGAGCCAAAATTGTTCATACTTCAGAAGTGTCTGCAACATGGTCTTGTTAGGTGCAATTTTCTTCTGGTGGCAATGTCATTGCAGCCTGTGAGATGCCGTGCAACTTTTTTGGCTATGTATACAGATATCATTTAAGAGAACACAGATTGATTTTTTTTTCATGCTGGGGTTGTTCAGCCTGGAGAAAAGGAGACTCAGAGGTGACCTTATCACTCTCTTCAACTTCCTGAAGGGTGGCTGTGGTCAGCTGGGGGTCGGTCTCTTTCTCCGGGCAACAACAGACAGAACAAGAGGACACAGTCTCAAGCTGCCCCAAGGGAGATACAGGCTAGAATTAAGGAGGAAGTATTTTACAGAAAGAGTGGTCAAATACTGGAATCATCTACCCAGGGAGGTGGTGGAGTCACCATCCCTTGATGTGTTTACAAAAAGACTGGACTTGGCACTTGGTGCCATGATCAGTACTTGAGGTGTTAGAACATGGGTTGGACTCAATGATCTTAAAGGTCTCTTCCAACCTAGAAATTCTGTGATTCTGTGATTCTGTCTTAATCTTTACCACAATTAAAATACTGAGATTTTTCACATGATTTTTTTTTAATTGACTTTTATTCAGAGCTCTCAAGACCTACAGGAAGCAGATCAAAAGCAGTACCACTCTGCAGAGAGATTGTAAGAGGCAGTGACAGGATTGTGCTCAGACTGGCTCGCAGCCACAGCACAGTGAGGGCATCAGGAATCAGGTTTTACATTTCCTTCTGATGTAGGTCAGCCTGAACAACACAGTCTTTTGAGCCTTGGCCTGGGCTGCATCACAATGGAGGTGATTTCACAACCCTGTTTCTTATTTGTGTACTCAGTACAATTCTGGGATTTGGGAGGTGGATAGAAGGACTGCCTGGAAAAATAAAGTCCATTAAAACACATCTTGATACAATTCTCTTGTAATGATTTTCTGGATGCAAATTTGAAACAACTTCAAAACCTTCAAACAGTGGAACAGAGACCTGCAAATGACACAAAACAGAGAAAACACTGGAGACTGGAGGACTGGTCCTCACTGCCTGTATCTCAACTGCCAAAGTAATTTATGAGAATTGTCCCCTGTGCAGAGCTTTATTGTCCATGCAGAACAATTTATGAAGATTTCCGTGATCTTTGGGATCTTTTCTGCTGTGTCATGACACCGATAACTTGTTAATGAATTTCTATCACTTCTGGCTTCCCAGTCTCCTTATCTTGTATTATTGTATTTCTATTCTCTTATTGTATTTTCTTGTCTTATTGTACTCTGATACTTGTTTTATTCCTAGAAGTGAAATGCAAATGACATTATTATCTGAAATATAGAAAAAGCTAAAAATGACTTTGTGAAAGCAAAGGTCCCAGACAGCTTCTATGACAGCTCATGTCCAAAACAAGAGAGTAAAAAGAGGGTCTGAAGAATCATAGAAGCTAATACACGGCTGATGTTGCAAATTAAAAGAAAGCAGTTCCTGTGACACAAGTTGGTGGATTACAGTCCACATAACCACTGCCTATTTTAATGATTATTAATCATTGAAAGTAATTTTGCCTATTTAAATGCAAGTAAACTGCCTGAAGTTACTTCACTCATTCATTGTTTTTCCCAAAGGGACAAATTCAAGCCCTAATTTATACTCCCACGAGAGAACACAAGTCTCAAAGCTGTAGAAACTAGCAGTGCTTTGAACCAGGTAAGGTCTGCGTTCAAGGATGTTGTGTTGTGGATAATGAAAAGAACTTTGTAAATGACTTAGTTACTCACTGGCTTCTTTTAGCCCTTGCTCCAAGAGTTAGTTTAGCCCTTCCTCCAAGAGATTAGTTAGTAACCAAGACATTGGAGATGCAAACTGTGGATCTGGCAGAGAGAAATGCCTAGAGGCTGGTGTTCCTGTGATGCTCCAAGGCAGCTGTAGCACCCACTGACTTATCCATATGTGGTCTGAAGTCAAGAAGCAAATCTCTACTGCAGCCATTCCACCCCTGCCTGGCTGATTTCATCTTATTTCAGAGTAAGCACAGATTGTTTGGCTCATACATTTTAGTTCCCTGGCTGTCTGCAAGGGGAAATCAGCTCCCATTGCCTTGGCCCTGTCATTGTGGTTTGCCATCGTGCAGGCTCCTCCAGCTGCTGTACCCAGTGCACCCAGCCTCTTCAGAGGTGGGCTCTTGGGTTGCACAGCACTTTCTTTGACCACAGATCTCAGGTAAGATGTGATGTCCTAGTTACTTTCTTCTCTGGGGATTGGAACAACAAGGTTAATAATATAATTCATAATTCATGACATCAAGACACCTTCTAATGGAAGGTTGTTAGAGCCAGATGATCTTTAAGGCCAAACACAAACCTTTTTATGATGATAATGATTCAATTCTTAAGCAGATAAAGACTGAGTCTGATAAGGGAACATGTTTGAATCACACCTCACACAGGCAGCTTTATTGGTGACATTTCTAGGCTGGGAAGGATTGAATTTGCAATAATGTTAATTTTTCTCTTTTAAATGAATTTAGTTTTTAATTCAGATATTTCCTTTCGTGGCAGTCATTTTTGCAGGCTGGTTGCCTGATCTCCTGGCATTGGAGAGGCTATTTGACTTTCTTCCATGTGTAGTGAATATGCATTGGGCTAAATCCCAGTGTTGTGCCAGGATCTAGCTCACTGTTATCCCATGTTCCCAAATGCCAAGTGCATTCCCATTGCCTTTGGCTACAGCTCTCTTTTCCCACAGGCTTCCTGCAAATCCCCTTCTCTGTGGTCAGGTACACCTCCATCAGAACCCAGGGTGGATGCAGAAGTTTTGTTTCATGATAACGTGGGAGAGGACTGTGCATGATGGGATGAGACCTTGCAAGTGGCACTAGAGATCTCCACCAGGGTCTCAGAATTTCTCCCAAAGTTTGTTTTCTATAAAACTAAGTTTGCTCCAGGCCATAAGACACCATGTGTAAACTGCAGTGATCACAGGAGCCCAAAAATGTGCATTGTCTGGGGTTGGCTCTGCTGCAGATGGTGTCCTGGGACCGTAGGGATGAGGACACCTTTTCAGTGCTGGCATTTCACAAAGGGTGCAGAGTTGTTCTCTATCATCACTGCCAGATGACATAGTCCCATTTCTCTCAGCAGACTGCTCCTACAGCTACATCTTGAGCAAATCATGGTCACTAATATCTGGAAAAGCAGAGTGCAGCAGCTCAGCAGGGTTCTGAGGGACCACAGCCTCTCTCCTGCCCTGTTAGTGCTGTGCTGTGCAATGTGGCCTCGGGCTCCTGGGACATGGCACTGCTGCGTGGTCTCCCCTCACCACACTGCTCAACATCTGGGCACGCTCACCTCCTGCAATAAAGAAATGCCACATCTTCCAGCAATCATTTAATCCATTGTCCATAGAGAGAGGCTGGGCTGAAAGTCATCCTTCCTTGCCAGGAATCCTAGCAACTCAAAAATATGTGATGCTGAACATCTAGAAACTAGCACTTTGACAGTGGTTACCCCCTTGATGTGGTGGTATGTGAGCAGCCCTGCTCTGGGCTCTGCAGCATTGCCCTGTGCAGCAGCCCTGTTGCAATCCCTGGCTCTTTCTGCCATGGAAACTGAGGCAAACAAAGGCTGAGTAAGTAGAGCAGTGCTACACAGCAAGCCTGTGGCAGAGCTGGGAACCAAACACAGACTTTCTGACTCCCAGTCCTGGACTTCAGCTACCCACTGAGCTCTGACGTGCGACGAAGTGAATCTCACTAGAGACATCAGATAACCACAGTTTAATTTGGTTTCTCTGTGCTCTGTACCCTGGGGAGATAGCAGACCTCTGGCCACAAAAGGCAAGTTATTGAGAGATTTGCTGTTAATTCCTCCTTATGAGGTCCATCTTGTTATGTTTGGAGTTGCCATAGCTTTCTGTTTGTTTTGCCTGTTTTTTTGCATGTGGGGCTTGTGTATTTTATTAAGCCCTTGGCTAGTATCTTGTGCATGTTTAAGATTTTATGAGGGCTTCTTTCGAGGTTATTCATTATAGCTTTCAAAGGTGGCCTATTCTGAAGGCTTGCTATTGAATACCAATCTTTGACAGATTCATGACTCACACAGGGGAAAAGACCCATTTCTCACAGGCTCATAATTAGTGTTCCCAAAGGGTTCCCCAGCTGCTTTTCATAGCTCTTGGCTCATGTTGACCTTGGACATCAAATTCCTCATGGCTGTTGAAGTACAGTCATCAGAGAAACTGAGGGAGAAACCTCCTTTTATTTTCATTACTTCAACAAGAAACATCATCCAAGAGACACATTACTAGTCCCTTGTATTTCAGATCTGCCACCGATCTGCTGGAGACCTGACTTTTCTCTGCCTCATCTGGCTCTCTTCTCTGCCTTGTCTGGTCATGCTGTGGGCAGTGGAAGGCTTTTTGATGACCTTAGTTATCACTTTAAGACTTTTCATTTTCTTAGCTTTTGATAGATATGTCCTTAAAAACCCTGTTTAAAACAAACAAGAAATGAATTCATTTGAGGAAAGGGTTTGGAGTGTGTAGAATATTCTATAGAAAGAGAAAACAGCTTCTTTTTCAGCACGACTATGAATTGTGTGATTCAATGTGAAGTGTAAGATGTGACATTTAGAAAGATTTTTGTATCTACTTCATATAAATCATGCAGCATGTGTTTGTGGGATCATTTAAGTTCTGGAGAAGTAATTTCTATTATTTCACTTTCTATATAAAAGCAAAAGCATCATTTCCATTTGCACATATCATTCCTCTGGGAAATGCTGAATTTTATCTTAACTGCAGTTAATAAGATTTTAAAAACCCACTTTACTTGGAAGTATATGAATTGATAATAGACATTAAAAAGTTAATATTTTCCTTAAGGTTGAAAACAGATTTGCTTGCACTCTTTTTGTGGATGTCCCAGGTTTTCATTAAAAAATTAGTTCTAAGAATGGATTGACTCATAGTTTTTCAGCTGCCTCCCCCTCGTGGTAAATCTGGAAAACCTCTAGAAAACCTCTTTTCATGGAAATGGTGAAAAGCTGGGTAAAGTTCAGCACTTGCATTTCAAGAGATTTTTTTTTCTTTTTTAGTTGGGGAGGTGATTTAAAATGCTGAACAAATGTGAATTAAAGCAAGAACATACCAGTTCTTTCCATGAACCATAAGCACAAATAAGCTTAAACAGAAGAACACAGATAACCTCAAAGAACTTTGTGTAACAGCTGCACAGCTGCCTTGAGGCTTTTCCTGTTTCTGAAAACAATTTCCGCCCCTTCCCTCTCCCTTTCCACCTTTCCACTTCTGACAGGCCTGAAGGTTGCAGCAGAAACTT